>NC_069127.1:33509779-34128946 GCF_026914265.1 Mya arenaria | reverse complement strand
CACTATTTATAGATGAGTCAAAATTAGCAATAAGGGTGGTATAAAGGGCAACACTATTTATAGATGAGTCAAAAATAGCAATAAGGGTGATGGAAAGGGCAACACTATTTATAGATGAGTCAAAAATAGCAATAAGGGTGATGGAAAGGGCAACACTATTTATAGATGAGTCAAAATAGCAATAAGGGTGAAAGAATGCGCGAAACTGTTTATTGATGGGTCAAAAAAGCATTAAGTGTGATGGAAAGCGTAACACTATTCATAGATGACTCAAAAATAGCAATAAGGGTGATATAAAGGGCAACACTATTTATAGATGAGTCAAAATAGCAATAAGGGTGGTATAAAGCGCAACACTATTTATAGATGAGTCAAAAATAGCGAAAAAATGGTGATGGAAAGGGCAACACCATTTATAGATGAGTCAAAAATAGCAATAAGGGTGATGTGTTGACAGGAAAGCTATACAGAGCCTACTAAAGACTTTCTTCAAGGCAGGAGAACAGAACCAAAAGGCTACCTTACAAAATCTTAAGCTACATACCAGACAAGAAATATAAAGATAATATTTATATGGTTACATGCTAATATGCAATCAATATTGCGAAACAACCGGAATCTATAATAGCATGTAACATAAATCTGACAAATAAAACTACACGTTTACTGTTATTGCAATACGATGATGAATTGCTTTTACTTTTGAATAAATCTAGAAACTTGTTAGATCGAATATATAGTTTAACGATGTTGCAAGAGGGTCGTCCATGAATGTCAATTACGTAGTGAGGTAAAGTGTTAAATATTAATATAATTTGAGAACTTCAATAAACGTTTATATTCATTATCAATAAACTTTCTAAAATGCATTGTTATTACTGAAGTAAATGCACATCATACTGTTTAATGGCATATTAGGAAACATTGTGAAAATGCGTTGCTGTTGACGGCGCGTTTACCTTTTCAATGTTCAAAGCATGGTATAACATATACAAACATTAAGCCCGATCATGTTTCACTTAACAGAAAATAGAGAGGTTACGATACACCATGTGTATGTGTAAATGCACGTGTAGCTATGGGAAATAAGGGCGGTTGCGATACACCATTGTATGTGTACATGTACTTGTAGCTATGAGAAATTAGAGAGGTTGCGATACACCATGTGTATGTGTACATGTACTTGTAGCTATGAGAAATAAGTGCGGTTGCGGTACACGACGCGCTTGTGTAAATGCACGTGTAGCTATGGGAAATTAGGGCGGTTGCGATACACCACGTATCTGTGTAATGTACTTGTAGCTATGAAAATTACGTAGGTTGCGATAAAACAACAATACTGTGTACATTTACATGTAGCGTTTCGAAATTACGGAGGTTGCGATACAACACATTTATGTGTAGCTTTGGGAAATTAGAGCGATTGCGATACAATGTATGTGTACATGTACCTGTAATTAGGGAGGTTGCAATACACCACGTTTATTTGTACATGTATGTGTAGCTATACGAAATTTAAGAGGTTGCGATAAACAAGGTTTATGTGTAAATGTACATGAAATTGTGATAAATAAGGAAGGTAGTGATGCACTAATTGTATGTGTACAAGTACGTGTAACTATGAGAAATAACAAAGGTTGCGATACAAGACCACCTGTACGTGTACATGTACTTGTAGCTATGAAAAAATAGGAATATTGCGAAACACCACGTGTATGTGTACAAGTTCGTGTAACAATGAGAAATAAGAAAGGTTGCGATACAAGACCACTTGTATGTGTACATGTACTTGTAGCTATGAAAAAATAGTTATATTGTAAAACACCACATGTTTTGTACCTGAACGTGTAGCTATGAGAAATTCGGTGGTTGCGATACACCAATTGTATGTGTACAGGTACGTGTAACTATGAGAAATTGGGGAGGTCCCGATAGACCATGTGATTGTGTGCATATATATGTAAGTATGAATAACTAGGTAGGTAGCGATACACCAAGTGTATGTGTAAATTTACATGTAACTTTGATACATTAGGGAGGTCGCGATGCACTTCTTTTGTGTGTACAAGTTCGTGTAGCTAAGGGAAATTAGGGCGGATGCGATACACCAATCGTATGTGTAAATGTCCGTGTAGCTATTGGAAATTTCTGAGGTTGCATTGCACCACATGTACTTGTACATTTATGTGTAGGTATGAGAAATGAGGCAGGTTACAATGTACCACATGTATGTGCACATGTACCTGTAGCTATGAGAAATTAGAGAGGTTGCGATACACTACGTGTATGTGTACATATACTTTTAGCTATGGGCAATTAGAGAGGTTGTGATTCACCACGTGTGTTTGTTCATGAACTTGTAGCGATGAGAAAGTAGAGAGGTTGTGATACACCACTTATATTGGTACATGTACGTGTAGCTATGGGCAATTAGAGAGGTTGTGATTCACCACGTGTGTTTGTTCATGAACTTGTAGCTATGAGAAAGTAAAGAGGTTGTGAAACACCACTTATATTGGTACATGTACGTGTAGCTATGGGCAATTAGAGAGGTTGTGATTCACCACGTGCATTTGTTCATGTACTTGTAGCTATGAGAAAGTAGAGAGTTTGTGATACACCACTTGTATTTGTATGTGTAACTATGGGAAAATAGAGAAGTTGTGATACACCATGTGTATGTTTACATGTTCGTGTAACTATGACAACATAGGGAGGCTGTGATACACCAGGAGTATGTGTACATGTACGTGTAGCTATGAGTAATTAGGGAGGTTGCGAAACACCACGTGTATATATACATGCATGTGTAGCTATGAGAATAAAGGGAGGTCGCGGTGAAACACCATGTGTATGTGTACATGTACGTGTAACTATGAGAATTTAGAAAGGTTGTGATACAACACGTGTATGTGTACATGTACGTGTAACTATGAGTAATTAGAGAGAATGCGATACTCAACGTGTATGTTTACATGTACGTGTAACTATGAGTAATTAGAGAGAACGCGATACTCAACGTGTATGTTTACATGTACGTGTAACTATGAGTAATTAGAGAGAACGCGATACTCAACGTGTATGTTTACATGTACGTGTAACTATGAGTAATTAGAGAGATTGCGATACTCAACGTGTATGTGTACATGGACGTGCAACTATGAGTAATAATTAGAGAGAACGCGATACTCAACGTGTATGTGTACATGGACGTGCAACTATGAGTAATTAGAGAGAACGCGATACTCAACGAGTATGTTTACATGTACGTGTAACTATGAGTAATTAGAGAGAACGCGATACTCAACGTGTATGTTTACATGTACGTGTAACTATGAGTAATTAGAGAGATTGCGATACTCAACGTGTATGTGTACATGGACGTGCAACTATGAGTAATAATTAGAGAGAACGCGATACTCAACGTGTATGTGTACATGGACGTGCAACTATGAGTAATTAGAGAGAACGCGATACTCAACGAGTATGTTTACATGTACGTGTAACTATGAGTAATTAGAGAGAACGCGATACAATATGTGTATGTTTACATGTACGTGTAACTATGAGAAATAAGGGAGGTTGCGATACACCAAGTGCATGTGTTCATGTACGTGTAGCTATGAAAATATAGAGATCGAGGTTGTGATTAACCCAATATACTTTTACTCCAATTTTACGTGCATTTGAATCCCGCTGATAAGCACGAATCATTTCATATATCGTTCATCTTTTTCTAAAACTGTTCAACCAACGTACACTTACCTGGATGACGTAGTGCACAAACGTTAGCCCCTGATAACAGTTTCCATTTCACCAGAGCACAGTATTAGTGTGAAGAGATGCAATATTGCATCAGTTTTGGTTATTTTGTAATTATGATTTATTTGAATAGGACATGTTCCATCTTAATTTTAAAAAGTGTGTGTATACCACGTGATAAATTACGTCATAAATGCTACATCGAAAGGCAACATTTTGCTTAAAATAAAGACTTAAATCAAAGATATTTTTTTTACTGCACCATTTTAAACAAAACAAAGGGCAGTCTGTGCCGCTTAAGGAGCCCCGCCTTCATGTTATTACAAAAGTTTGATAAGGTGATTAGTTTCATCAAACACAAACCTGTTTCCCAAATAATGTTTTCACAGTGCTCCGTCAGACGGACGTATTGTGAAAAGGTTTGTCGAAGTGTTTTAAGTAAATAAACTCTCAATCAAACTCTGTGAAAAGACTAAAGGCGGGGCTCCGTAAGCGGCGTAGACTGCGCTATGGCTCATTTTAAATGGTGAAGAAATAATAAAGTCATCTTTGTTTAAATTCTTCATCCGAAGCAAAATATGATAACATATATATAATTACATGCGCGAAACACGTTTGTGTGTATCTTCGATTGACCCACCAAATATGAAACAACAATCCAACTATCCACCTTAATATGCCTCCCTTAACAAATGCATGACTTCATAAGAAATCAGTTTCCATTATCTGTTTTAATATCTAACTAAATAAATATAACTTGATGTTGCAAGGCTCGGTTGAAATTATCACAGCTCACTAAAACCCGCCAAATATCGGCACTCTCCCGCGCTAATAAGCGAACCCTTCGAAGTTGACCAAACCAATCTTGGTCAGGGTATTATGAGACAACCCTTCACGATATATTTTTATCAATAGTGGATACAGGGGTGCACCCGGCTCGCCCCTCCCCTTAAAATAGTCTAAGTTTACTTTTTGTTTCAATAAAAGAGAAAATAAACAATACAATACGCTCAAAATGCACCGTTTCGGACTATGATTTTTTTTTCTTATGGGAGTACCCTAAAAAAACTGGCAACGATTTAAACCAAATGGATTTCGGCCCTAAAGGAGGGGCGCAAGTCAAACGGTAACGTCCCCTCTAACACTGAATCCTGCATCCGCTCCTGTTAATATACATTTACCAAACACAAGCAACTCCCTTTGTGCTGACTAGACAATTTTGTAGAAGAAAAAAACTACGAGTTAATAGAGCAACAGCCAACATACATGTATACACACATTTAAATGGAATTTTCGTAAAATCAGTGTTAGGCAAAACAAAGTTTTCCTGCCTGAGAATGGTAAGCAATAGGTTTCCTGCTTGAACTTCCAATGTCGATCGACTAACTATTGATCAAAGTCCCTAGCTATTATTGAATTATCAATACACATGTATGTGTTCCAGTAAATTAGAAAGGACAATATACTGATGATGTACAAATGAACGTATACCGATTATGCATAAAACTTATGTACAATATGCAATTTCGTTGGGTATCTTTGACCGCAAGGTCTAAAATTAAATATACAATTTTCCCAAAGGGGAAGTAACCGCTGCGTAGATTTCAAAACTGTTGTGTGTGTCGTATCAAAAATATAAACACATGTTTTGATTAACAGTGAAGATATTTAGTATTTCGAAGAACGACATCATGTGTGGAAGGTAATTTAGATTGGAAAAATATATCATTATCGTTTTTAGAGGTCATACAATGCATTTTTTAATGATCATGAATGCAATTTGTTCATTGTCATATAATTTCGCGATATTCATTTTCTGGTTCTTGATCAGGGACAGTGGTCTCAACCACTTTACCCTGGTATGTTTATAAATTCCTCATATCACAACATGCCTCCGGTTATTTAGCAGACACAACAATCTTACCGAAAAGTCCAAATTGAAGCAGAAATCCAATTAATAATATACACACTATCGCCAAAATTTCGCCATACACAGGGCCTTTTGACGAATTCGACTACCGTTATGAGCGTTTGAAATGATCCCGACGATATGATGATACCATCGGGATCACTTAGCGCTTTTGCAGCTATATTTTAGTATCAATTAACTTATTTTTAAAAATTATGTAACAAACACTCAATATTCAAGCAACCATATTATATAGTGAGGAGGATGAAATTGTTTACCCTCTGGCGAAAGCCATTCTGCAAGCACAGCACAATTTACAATCCTTTTGTACTCGTGACACCTTTTGAAATATATGCATGTGTCGGTAAGCCGCATCATGGTAATTTGCAGCATGTATGTTTTTTGAAGTCTTACGTAATAGCAGCAGATGAACGCGGTGATATGCATACCACTGAGTTGGCTAGCGCAGCATATATTTCTGCAGCTTAACGTGATGACAATATCTCTCCCAAGGCATTGCGTGTTTTGTTAAATATGTATAGAATAAAATGTATAGAAAGTGTACCTACCTACGCTGTAAAAGCCAGACCCTACCCTCTTAAATAGTCAGTTTTAAAACAAAACAAAACATAAATTAAAAAGAAAAGTTAATGTTTGAATATGCATTTAAAACCTTTAAAGCTGTATTTGTTTAAAGCTGTATAACTTTAACACAATTTTCAAATGATGACACTAACATTCGTACATAAAACCTAATAAAATAAAAGGCCTATGTACATTGAAAAAGATGTAACCCTAACCAAACCATTTCATACTTTTTCTTTGGCCTTAACAAACTATTCTGTTTTTAGATAAAAGACGACAATGGACAAGAGAGATGACTTTAACCCATATTATGGGATAGAAGAAGTTCAGTTCCGCTTTTACACAACAAAAGATGTCAGGGCGTTGAGTGTGAAGGAAATAACAAATGTGGAGACCTTTGACACCCTGAACCATCCAACAGTTGGGGGACTGTATGATCAGGCACTGGGTGAGCACTGCAGCAGGTTTACATTTGTACTTCAGAGTTTTCTTTCAAGTTATTTGGAACTGATTTTCGGCATCTTTTCCCCCAGTTCTGACTGAAATTGGACCAAAAATTGACTTGTAGGCATTTTTCATCTGCAATAAGCTTTCAGAAGTTAGAATCCAGTTGTATGAATTTGTTATCTTAATTATATGTGGCAAACCAATACATATTTGATATAAATTATGAATAAGCATGACTGTATGCATTAAAAAAAAAAATACGGAAAAATTTCCCTTTGGAAGGGGCCCAAATCTATTCTCCTACAGTGGAAAACTTTTCAACATTTGAAGTTGATTGATGGCATTTTTTGTATCAATTTGATTGAACAAATTCTGATCTGTTCATTTTAAATTTGTTTACAAATGTTATTAAAACTGTGTCATTTTTAAATACTGTATCAGAATAATCCTTGCATAAAGTGATTGGTGCGAGACAAAACTTATTTAAGAATCACTCCCTATCAAATAGTTTATTTCAAATGAAAAAAAAAGTAAACAAGTCATATGTATTAAGTACTTTTTCTGTTTGGCCAAAAGTGTACATAAGAAACTCAGGTATTCGTTCTGATACAAGTGTTGCGAATAATGCAAAATGCACTTATAATCATTGTCAGTAAATAGGGATGAAATTTATCAAGTCTTAATAAAAATGTTATTCTGAATCAACCCCAAGTTATGTTAAACATTGAATGTTTCAGGCCCATCCGATGAGCATGATGTGTGTTTTACCTGTAACCAGCCATCCTTGCATTGCCCCGGCCATATGGGCCATATGGAACTGGCCATGCCTGTCTTCAACCCTCTTCTATTTATGACCATGCTACAGGTATGTATGGTGCCTACTAACCTTACTTAGTTCTGCCACAGCCATATGGGCCACATGGAGCTGGCCATGTCTGTCTTCAACCCTCTTCTATTTATGACCATGCTACAGGTATGTATGGTGCCTACTAACCTTACTTAGTTCTGCCACAGCCATATGGGCCACATGGAGCTGACCATGCCTGTCTTCAACCTTCTCCTCTTTATGACCATGCTACAGGTATGTATTGCGCCTACCAACCTTACTTAGTTCTGCCTCGGCCATATGGGCCACATGGGGCTGGCCATGCCCATCTTCAACCCTCTCCTTTTTATGACCATGCTACAGGTATGTATTGCGCCTACCAACCTTACTTAGTTCTACCCCGGACATATGGGCCACATGGAGCTGGCCATGCCTGTTTTAAACCCTCTTCTCTTTATGACCATGCTACAGGTAAGAATGGGGGCCTACCAACCTTACTTAGTTTTGCCCCGGCCACATGGAGCTGGCCATGCTGTCTTCATTCCTCTTCTCTTTATGACAATGCAACAGGTATGTATGGTGAATACCACCTATGCAGTGATCTGGCATAAAAGTAAATACTTTTTGTGCTTGTGTGAAGATATTCCATGACTTATGAAACAATGAAACAAGCATCACGTTTTCTTTGATTTCTCCAGACACTACGGGCCACATGTTTCACCTGTCACAGACTGAACGTCGACCCGATTGCCTGCACACTGTTCCTGGCCGAGAGCCAACTTCTCGAGGCTGGGCTTGTTGCCGAGGCCGCCATGTTGTCATATAGATTCAGTGAGGAGGATCGCAGTGAAGATCGTAGCCAGCATAAACATCAAATTGAAGAAACTGCTAAACAATGCCTGCAAGGTTGGAAGTTTTAATAGATCTATTCCCTCTTAGGTAGGACACAAAATTTAAGAGTTATAGCATATTATTTATTTAAAGCACATTGCTGGAAAACTTGTTTTCTAAACATTTCAGAAAAACAAGTAAAATGCAATTTCTATTTGTATCTTTTTTGGAAGGAAAAGAGACAAGGATTGGCCAAGCCTTTATGTTTAATCATATTTTATTGCTCTTTTGTAAACAGAATTATTTTGCATACAATTTACGCATACACTTACAATCAAATAAAAGAAAAAGAACAAAGCCTTTATGTCCGGGTTGACATCATAATTTGTAAACTATTTTAGAAGTTAACTCAGCAATATAAACTTGGTACAAAAGTTCACAATGAGTAAACATATGGATATCAAGTCTATTTACTCTGTCTGAAAAAAATGTTGAGTTATCCCCCTTAATTGTTTGAGAAAAAAATAGCCAAGATTTGCACCTGCATGTCACAGAGTTATTTAATTGGTACCAGTATTAATTGCAATTTAATGCTTACTGGTATGAATGGTAATCACTATTAATAGCAAAGTAGTGGTAGCTGTAATTAATTGCAATTCAATTATAATGGCTATTAATTGCAATTCAATTGTTTTCCTGTATTTATGAAAATTTAATGGTAATTGCTATTAATGGTTATTAAATGATCATGGCTATTTATTGTAATGTAACTAATGTTAATGGCAATTTTTCAGGAAAGTCACAAGAACAGGACAAAAACAGTCACAGTTACAAGAATGTCGAGGCCGTCAGACAGAGCATTTCCAGCATCTTCACCAAAGTTCAGATGCGCAAAAACAAGAAGTGTGCTCACTGCCTCGCCAAGAGAAAAACACTGAGACATGAGGATCGCTCAAAAATTTTCCTGGTCGGAACCCTTGCTGATGCTCCTAAGGAAAAGTATGATTTTAATCAGTTTCTATGGATTTTTTCTTGGATTGTTTTTCATGTTATGAATGATACAATTTAATTTGATAATATTTAAGTAACATGCTGACTGTTTTCCTAAACATGTTACATGGAAGAATGTTAAATTGTCTCATGCTTTGATATTCGGCAGACAAACATTAATGACACCCTTTAAATCTGCATTAATTATGTAATCTGTTGGAGATACTTAATATGCATGTTCTTCTCGGCTGTAAATGAAGTAAAGAAAATAAATAAACTCAAATATTGTCTAACTAGGGGAAAAACAAAGGTCACGAACAACCAGAATGGTGACGATCCTGAAGATGATGGCGATGACGAGGAAGAGGGGGATAACTCGGACACAGAAGAGCCCGCCAGGAAAAGGAGTAGACCAGGTTGAATATATTGTACCTGTCCAGGCCCCAGTTTCTCGAAAATTTCTCAAGTTCTTACTCAACTGATTACACTTTTTAAATCATGTGTGTGTTTTGTAAATATTTACACCTCAAACTTCAATTCCTTAAATGAACTGCTTTTCGGCAATTGCGTTTACCATTCGATGAACGCAACATCTTCAGATATGTTCGGATCGCAATTCATCGCATAACAATACACATGAATTTTTTTTATCTTGTTTTTGTTTGTTTTGTGTCAGCAGGTGCCGTAAAATATAAATAAACATTTAAGAAAGTGTTAAATAATGATATGTTAAATGTATCGTTGCCACAAGTAATGTTAAATGTATCGTTGCCACAAGTGTTTCAATTTAACGTTTAAAAGGGATTTCAAGTTGATGATCTTTTCCCGCGTTATCGTGATGTCATTTGATAAAACATTTCCGGTTACAGTCGGGCCATTTAATTTACAGAATGGGTTAGAAAAGATTACTGAAAGGTTTTCTTAAATGAAATAAAGTATTTTTTTTAACAATTCTTGGATGAAGTAATGCGTTATTGGTGTAAATATAAGTAATGAATTGCGGGATTGATGTCATTATCGGGGATATGAACGCAATTTGTCTGGTCAAAGTACGCATGGAGTGCTTCGGACTCCACACACATTGACCTAAGCCCAATTGTGTTCATACCCCGATAATGACATCAATCCTGCAATTCATTACTTAAATGAAATAACTTCAAATAAGATCTGATTCTTTTATAATTTGATTAACTCTGTAATGCTTAAAATATATCTTTTGAACATAATATTTTCCTTTTGTCATATAAGTAACTTTAACTGAAAGATTGTGAAGGAATAATGGGACCATCTTTTCAATGAAGGTTTTGTTTAAATTTTGTTTTTATTTATTTTTGCAACAATTTGGTAAACAAGTAATTGCATCTTTTATTTATTACTCTCGTTGGCACGATGTTGTATGAGAATGTGGTCTCGTGTTGTTGGGGAAACCAGGTTATCAGCAGTTTTTAAAACAATTTTATGTGGTATACATGGAAGCACTTGTGAATGTACATGTTTTCTTGAGTTTCTCAATGTTTTGACAGGTAATAATTAGGCCAGGGATGTGCAATAATATCAATAATTTAAGATATATGTAATAATGATGTTAGGTTAAAGCTGCACTCTCACAGATATACCATTTTTAAAGCTTTTTTATTTTTGTCTTGAAAAGAGCAAATTTTTGCATAAATATGATATAAGATTGCAGACAAAAGATCAGATGGCGGATTTTCATATTCCTGTTTGAAACAAAATGTATTATGGCTTAAAGCGTTACTTCAGTTTAAGAAAAATGCATAAAACATCAATTTATTGAACTTTAATATAAAAATCTGCTCGTTCTAAGACAAAAAATAAAAAAACTTGTCAAAACGTTCAACGGGTCAACCTGTGAGAGTGCAGCTTTAAAACATGAAAACTAAATTAATTACCATGCATTATATATTTATATTTAGACGAAATATCGGGATCATGATATAACAATAATGCTTAAAAATATCATAATATGTCGCAATATGTATTTGACTACAATATCCATTCTTCGTAACAATGTCTCATAGAATTATAATCTATCTTTTTAGATGTTATAAAATCTAAACAGAAAGGAAGCAGCGTGTCGAACATAAGTATGATCACTCCATTGAAGTTACGGGACCATTTCCGCAAGGTCTGGTCAGCTGACGGAGTGGTTCTACAGGAGGTCTACCCCGTACTGAAACACTCCGGCCTGGAGTTTCCGACTGACATCTTCTTTCTGGAGGCAATTCCTGTGCCACCTACAAAGTTCAGACCAGTCAGTACCTCTGTTGGATGCAGCTTTGTTGTAGTTTTTTCATGACATGTAGATTCTTTCTTTGGAAGGGTTGTTAGAAATGTGTTAGCATTTTTTGGTACAATATAATTAATGTTCTTGGACAAATTTAATAACTATGATCAGTGTAAGCCTAAAATGGGACAAATTGTCAACTACGCTCATACAGACAAACATCACAACTAATATAATGGCCAGTGTTCGGTTTTTTCTTTGGGGGGTGCGGGGGTCTTTATGTGTCCAAAATTTAACCCCCTACACCTGATAATAATAAATAAAATAATAAAGGATCATTGAGCTCTTAACATTGAGCAATTGCAGCAATATAGTGCCATTCATGAATATTACCATAGGGTTGTTAAATTTAAGGTATGAACACAAGTTAAACTTTATATGAATCATGTTAGTATTTTTCCCCTTTTTGCCAAAACGAAGCTATATTTCCACTATCAATGGGCCCCGCCACCATTCCCTTAAAAAAGGAAAAAACACTAAATGCTTCCAGTGTGCACGGGAATTGTGGAGCTTATTTCAAAATATCATAAAATTACGTTGATTAGTTTCAATAATCATTTAACAAAGGAATTAAGATTTTAATTTTAAAATTTAAATAAGCCTAGTTTAATATGTGCTGAAATCTTTGTTTCAAATTATATTTCATTATGACCAATAATTAAAAAAATCTCAATATTACACTACAATACATTCATTTATAAGATGGTCCCCACATTTCTTGCATGTTGATGTACTGCTGTCTATTACTTAAGCTTGGCATCGCAATCTTTCACACAGATCTCAGAGATGCATGATCAGAAGTACGAGCACTCGCAGACATCGAACCTGCTGGCGATCCTGAAAGATAACTCCCTCGTGCGTGACATTCTATGGGAGATGGAGAAATCCTCTGCAGACACGCAGGTTGGCCCCGGCAGCTTCTCGGTGAGTACACTTGCTAGTCTGTTGTCTCAAAGAGAAGTGGAGGTTTTGTTATACTATTGTTATCTTTGTTGTCATGCAAAATTTGTTTTCTGCAAATTATAGCCCAATGCGATGTTCTAAATGCCAACATATGCTTTTAACCAAATGTTAACAAAAAAAATCAAATTTTCTTAGAACAAAAAAAAAACTTTTTTTTTTTCAATTGAAGAAGTTTTTTTTACAAATCAATTGTTTATTGCTGTTTTTTCACATTCAAACTAGCTAAATAATACATGACAAATAAAACAATTGATTTTTTAATTAATAATATTACTTCTTGGATTCTCCAGTTTGAGAAAGAGATCATATAAAATGATCATATGGTTATTAATATAAAAGATCACAGAATCATCCAGATTATTACAAATTGAGTTCAAGATATATATCTCCATATATAGCACACATATTTCCAATGACAGTGTGCATATGTGTAGCAAGCCCCGTAACTTGTGTTTACATTGTCTTTTCAAGAAGAAAGCTACCGTAATAATATTCCTTATTTCTGTGTTTCTTTTCTAGCAAGACCTTGACATTATTCCAGCAAAGACGCTGTATGAAACGATTGAAATAATGTGTATTATTTCTGTGGGTTTTTTTTTCCAGCGTGAACTGAACATTATTCCGGGGAGGACGCTGTATGAAAAGTTGAGTGCCGCTTTGGCTCGACTACAGATGATGATAAACCGGTTTCACGACAGCGAGGCTGACAAGTCACTTACTCAGGACAGCAAAAAAAATATTGGCATTAAACAGGTACAAGCAAGGTCTTTGATAACCCTAGCCTGTTAATGTCAAGGCTGTGTCAAAATGTCTCTTATGTCTGAAAAGTAGTAACTATCATGGACTTGATGCTGATACTTACTAAGCAGCATTGAAATATTGAAGGTTTCAGTAGCTTTTGACATAACCTTATAAATAAGCCTTATTATCTTCTTCTAGATCTTTGTGTTTAAGTGTACATTTAGTGGGAATATAGAATAGTTTCAATGTTTGTTATGTTATGTATTCCTATTGAAAGATTTCTAAAGATTTCATCTTTAGAAATTTGTCTTTATGTAACATCATGACCCCATTTCTCCAACATTCTTATGTGTAACTCACCTATGAATCTTATTTCATTAAGCCAAAATTACTTACTTAAATATGATTTTATAAAACAAAAAGAAGTTTATCTTATATAACAAACATTATTTCCATTAAAAGCCCCCAAAAAGGAAAATATAACTCAATTTATACCAAATCATAAATATTTTGCTGTCGGAGCTTGATCCTGTTATTAGGGATTTAAAATATTTCGAGAAATTTGGACCAGGTTTCAAGACTTCATTTATTAAATAGATATTTGTAATCATTTTTTTGAATGATTTAAAGGTAATTTTTACACTTAAGTAAAAACATAAGTGTAATTGTTGGATTTTTCAGGTGCTTGAGAAGAAGTCTGGTTTGTTTCGCAAGCACATGATGGGTAAACGTGTGAACTTTGCAGCACGTTCAGTTATCTCCCCTGATCCAAATATCAACACAAATGAAATTGGTATTCCCCTCGTGTTTGCCAAGGTGCTCACGTACCCTCAGCCCGTCACTCCCTGGAATGTCCATGAACTGAGACAGGCGGTCATCAATGGGCCCAGCATCTACCCTGGGTAAGGGACACACTAAAGCCTAAAAAATTAACATGGTGTTATTTATAGTTTTGTTTCATATAAGAGTTTGTGACTATTGAACGTAAAAAGTGTGTAATTCCCATTGAGTAAGCACAAAAATAAGAAAATAAAATTAAAATATAAGTTTTTAATGAAACTTGTCCCAGGTCCTTGCCAACACCACCCCTTCAATGAGCAGCTTCACCCAATCTAATATCTTATCATTTTGTTTTCTGCAGTGCAACCCACATTGAAGAGGAGAATGGTGGTGGGACCCTACCGAAAGGGAACCAGCCAATCCAGCGCCAGGCTATGCCAACTCCCTATCTACACTCAGCAAGGCCATCACACTATCTTAAACTCAACATTTTGTTTTCTGCAGTGCGACCCACATCGTCGAGGAGAATGGGCGTGTGACTCTACTGAAAGAGAACACGCCAAACCAGCGCAAGGCTCTCGCCTACTCCCTCTCTACACTCAGCAAGGCCATCACACTATCTAATAACTCAACATTTTGTTTTCTGCAGTGCGACCCACATCGTCGAGGAGAATGGGCGTGTGACCCTACTGAAAGGGAACCAGCCAATCCAGCGCCAGGCTCTTGCTAACTCCCTCCTTACACCAAGTCAGGTTGACGTCTCCAAACCCATCAATGGAACAAAGAAGGTACACTCAGCATTCAATAAATATAAATTACTCTTGTTGGCATGGTGTTGCGAAAGAGAGTACTTGGTCTTTTTTGTATCTGGAGTACCATAGGGAAACCCACTTTTAGTGCTAGATGAACACCAGCCCAACTCTCTTGATTGCAAGCTGAGACTCGAACCCAGTGCAAATACATGCGTGTGTGTTTGGAACATGTTCGTGTATTATTGCAAGCTATGGACATCTCTGGTCATCTCTGGATTGTTGTCATGGAAAAATCTTTCATGCTTTTTCTGTTTTTGTCTTTAAAAAACAAATATGTCCAGAAAAGATCTCAAGTCCTCCCAGCTCCCTAAGTCAGTGCTTTTGTTAACATTAAGGTCACTATGCTGCACGAAGGTGTTGTAAGTGTATGAGCTTACATGCCAATTAAGGGTAACAGATTCCTGAGGTAACTTTACCTTATAGTGAACAGATATGTGAGTAAATTGTTTGCTAAAGGTACCAGATACTATGCCGAAGTCGTTGGGACCTCGGGAAATATTTCAAGATAACGAACATTCGATATAACTGAAGTACAAAAAGTGAATAACTAAACCCAAAACATTAAGAAAAGTTTGACATAACCTATACATGAGATAATGGAGTTTGACATAGTTTTCGGTTCAAGAGTTTGGGCTGTACATATTTTAAGTGTATTTTACAGGTAACAGATACATGATTTAATTGTGAGGTCTTTTGACATTACAGTAGCAGATGGGTGAGTTGATTTAATGTTACAGGTGTTGAGACATTTAAAGAATGGGGATGTGTTGCTGCTAAACAGACAGCCCACGCTTCACAGGCCCAGTATACAGGCACATAAGGTGAGGGATATGAGGAACATTCTATTAAGGAAGCCCACAGCTGCAAAATCATATAAGGAATGATTTATATTTTTATGCGTTCATGCAGTATGAATGCACGGCTGCAATTTCGCAAAAACATGATGCCCGCTAGCAAATTTCCAAAATCGCAGCCAAATGTTCATAGTGAATCAATGCACAAAATATAAAAATAAATCCTTATATTTACATTTTTCCTTTTCATTACTTTTATTTTTGTGATAATAAGGACTTTAGTTTAATGATTTTCGTGTTAATTAAGATAATTATTGAGATTTTTTTTGTCATGTTTTATAAAGTCTTTCTTACGAAACTCCACCTATAGAGGTCACAAAAGGTCGACCGGCTAATGCAAAATCGATTTTATCTTAGAGAAAATCAAGTGCAAATGTAAATGTATATAATGTGTATAAAGTCCATACATTAATGTGTTAACATTAATACGAGATTAGTCAAAGGCTATCTTACAAACCGAATGATAATAGGGATTATTTTTTTACCATGTCTTTTTTATTTAGTCATGTTTTATAAATCATGACCAAGGTCTTTCAAGATTACGAAACTCCGCCTACAGAGGTCACGAAAGGTCGACCCGATTATGCAAAATCAATATTATTGTAGAGAAAATCAAGTGCAAATGTAAATGTATTATTTTAAGTCCATACATTAATGTGTTTACATTCAAATAAGATTAGTCTAATGCTATCTTACAAACCTTATGATAATCAGGATTTTTTTAACCTCGTCTTTTTAACGAAGACGTCAAATTATTATGATAGCCTTGTTGTATGAGGGCGACGGTGGCAGGGTAAAAACCTGCTATCTAGGCCATAATTCTTGGAACACATGTTGCCAGAGACAATAACTATGTACATGTGTAGGAAGGGCCATAACTCCTGCACTGTAAGTTATTGTGTAATGCAATATTAGTTGTTGAGTAACCAGCTGGAAAAACATGATTTATAGTGCTCGCTTTGTGATTAAATTGATTGTGTTTTGCATGGTATTTGTGGATCACATTACTTTAGATTACATTAGATTACATAATATTGATGTTTTGCGTTTCTCCAGATCAGGCTCGAGTTTTGAGTGGAGAAAAAACATTGCGTCTTCACTATGCCAACTGCAAGGCGTACAATGTAGACTTTGATGGGGATGAGATGAACGCCCATGAACGGCAAACAAGATCGCCAGGGCCGAAGCCTACAATATTGGTATGTTATCATCAAAAGTTAATCCTGGTGTACATAAAATCAAGACTTATTGTCATAAAACAGTTAAGTTACATGTTCACATTAAGAACACTTGTATAACTGGTGATATTTGAACAGGAACTCCAAAGTTTGGTTAGCGTTCAACAGCCTGTCTCTCTAGTCGTGAAACCTAGTCTAAGAATTATGATCAATAAGACCGGACCCTTGTATGTAAGTTTGGCTTCGATTATTGTTACAAACTGTGCTATGTAAAATTTAAAAGGGCTGTTGCTAATTTGGCAAGTCCATTACCTGCCACCTTATGTTATAATTGTTGCCAATTTTTGTCCCGCACAGTGAGTACAGACTTTCAGTACCTGGTACACAAGGACGGTACGCCGCTGGCGGGACTCATCCAGGATCACATGGTGTCCGGGGTTACCCTTACAATCAGGGGCAGGTTCATTTCAAGGTAAATTTCTAAACAAATGAAGGAGTCAAAATTTAGCACATTCTACAGTCTATGTGTTAGTATAATGGGAACCACTGACAATGTATAGTATCATTTATTATTTCATTATAGCAAATACAAGATAAATATATTTTAAAATGAGCTTTTAGATAAAAAACTTATCTCTAGGCAAAAAATACCTTGATGCTGTGTCATTGGTATTACATTTTGCGCCGACATATCCGCAGCATCAGATCAAACTTACGCAGGCATTTACTTCAGTGTTGATTATTCAGTCATGATGAGACTTGGTGACAGTGTTTGTGGACTTGATGTCTCTGTCAGTTGGTGGATTGTCCCGGGCAACTGAAGCTCCTCCCAACGTCCATCTTGAAGCCCCTCCCCCTGCAACCGTCATCCTTAACATTAACACAATAAGGACTGTAGGGCGCGTGCTGAAAACGTACAAAGCACAAGACTTCTGAAACATTCTGAACCACGCTCCACAAGCTTATGGGTTACTGTTGGTGTCATTCCCGTTGTAGCACAATGTTTAATAACAGAACGTTGTTGTGTTGTTTACGTCGTATTTCATGATTTTAAAAATGATATAGTATACATTTTATTAAAATTGTTGTTATTTTAATAACATTATTCGACTGGTCCACAAACTTTACAAACAACCCTCATACCATCCCCTCATCAAATAAATAAAATCATGGTTGTCATTGTTGTTAGACACTTTTCTTTTAGATACAATTGAATTGTTGGGAAGCATGTGCCATGTTTGACAGTATATCTTAACATTGACTCCCTTATATGAATGGTAACAAGTAAATAAAGCTTAACCGTTCAGTAACAATCATGCGGATAAATTACTATACACTTTTACCGCACGCAAGTTATTCAACGTTGTCATTGGCAACATAACATAAAACACCCATGAATTGAAATTATTAACTTGTTTAGAAGGTATCATGTACATGTGTATAATCAAATATCTTTGGATGTGGGTGCAGTAACTATTATTTCGATTACCACAAAGGAAAAGGTCTAAGGATTACAGATTACATTTGTGCAGACAAAAGGGGGTTCCCAGCTTTATCCTCAAACAGCCCCAGCTTATTATGGCAATAATGTAGTCGGTAAGGTGTTCCCATTTACATGTATAATCTTTCCCCCATTGTTTTTCAGGATCGTAAGTTTGTGCAGGCTATCGGGGAATTTCAATGAGATAGCACTGACCAAGTAAAGCAACAATACAGAGGTGGAGGAATTTTTTCCAGGATTTCTGTGGCCTTATAGCTAAGTAAACTTGGCGGTGGGCCAAATTTATACCATCTTTGGAAACTCCAGGTATTCTTGGGCTTCTTATGATGTACTGATAAAACATTTTCATACAAAGAATTTATGTATGTTGCTATCAGCCGCAACCTTTTTAGCTCACCTGAGCACGAAGTGCTCAAGGTGAGCTATTGTGATCGCCCGGTGTCAGTCGTCCGTCGTAGTCGTCGTCCGTCATCAACAATTTGACTGTTAACACTCTAGAGGTCACAACATGGGCACAGTCTTAATGAAATTTGGTCAGAATGTTACCTTCAATAAAATCTTGGACCAGTTCGATATTGGGTCATCTGAGGTTAAAAACTAGGTCACCAGGTCGAATTAAAGGAAAAGCCTGTTATACCCCCACAAACGAAGTTTGAGGGGGTATATAGGAGTGAGCTTGTCGGTCGGTCTGTCGGTTTTCATGGTTTCCGGACGAAAACTCATGAAAGGCTAGACAGATTTGAAAAAAATTTGGTACACAGGCGAAACATCAGAAGATACAGGTCAAGTTCGATATTGGGGCTGGTGGGGCCAAGGTCAAGGTCACTGTTACTAAAAATAGAAAAATGGTTTCTGCTTCATAACTTTAATTGGGCATGAGATATTGTGATGAAATTTGCTGTATAGGCAGCCTCTGTGAAGACAATGCTTGTGATTGAAAATGGGGCCAGTGGAGTAAAGGTTTTTGTGCATTGTTACGAAAATAGAAAAACGGTTTCCGGACAAGAAGATGCAGTGTGCAGTAACCTTGGAGTTATGGCCTCTTTTCAAAGGAATGGTTTGCCATTCCTTTGTCCAGGCGGCATTTGGGGATATTTGTCACTCCTGTGACAGCTCTAGTTAACACTATAGAGGTCACATTTATGACTGTTTCTTCAGGAAACTTGGTCAGAATGTTAATATTAATTATCTCTAGGTCAAGTTTGAATCTGGGTCATGTGCGGTCAAAAACTAGGTCCCCAGGTCAAATTGAAGGAAAAGCTAGTTAACACTCTAGAGGTCACATTTATGACTGTATCGTCATGAAAGTTGGTCAGAATGTTTATATAAATAATCTTTAAGTAAAATTTAAATCTGGTTCAATTGCGGTCAAAAACTAGGTCACCAGGTCAAATCATAGGAAAAGCCTGTTATCACTCTAGAGGTCACATTTATGACTGTATATTCATGAAACTTCAGAATGTAAATATTGGTTAGCTTAAGGCCAAGTTCGAATCTGGGTCATGTGTGGTCAAAAAATAGGTCACCAGGTCAAATTTAAGGAAAAGCTTGTTAACACTCTAGAGGTCACATTTATAACTGTATGTTCATGAAAGTTGGTCAGAATGTTTATATTAATAATCTCTAAGTAAAGTTTGAATCCGGGTCATGTGTGGTCATTAGGTCAAATCATAGGAAAAGCTTGAAAGCACTTCAGAGGTCACATTTATGACTGTATGTTCATGAAACTTAGTCAGAATGTTTATATTGATTAGTTCTAGGCCAAGTTTGAGTCTGGGTCATGTGCGGTCAGAAAACTAGGTCACCTGGTCAAATAATAGGAAAAGCATGTTAACACTTTAGGCGCCACATTTATGACCATATGTTCATGGAACTTGATCAGAATGTTATTCTTGATGATCTTTAGGTAGAGTTTGATCAGGGGTAAAAGAGGTAAAAAAACCAGGCCACTAGTTCAAATCATAGAAAAACTTTGTAAACACTGCAGAGGTTACATTCTATTTTTAATTACCATGGAACTATGTCAGAATGTTTGTGTTTATGAAGTCTATGTCAAGTTTGAAACTGGGTAACCTGAGTTCAAAAACTAGGTCATGTAGTCAAATCATAGAAAACATTGTTAAAACACTGTTGAGGCCATATTTTTTACTTTATCTATATAAAACCTGGTCAGAATGTACTTATTACAGCAAGGTAAGGTTTGCAACTGGGTCATCCGTGATGTTAAAAAAATCATCTGTGATATTAAAAAAACACTTGGTCACTAGGAAGGATCTAAGTAATATATTCCAGCAGGTATAAATGTTTTGATTCCATACCTCACGATTATATTTGGATGTGAAACCCAAATCTTTAGTCCTGTTTCATATAACCTGAATTGGTATGCGGTAAAGCCCATATAACTAAGTCATTATCTTACTTTAACTTATATGATCCAAAGTAGCTGAAATGAAGATGATCCTTTAAAATTGTAGTCTAAGGCTGATAGGGAAGAGTTTTGTCACAATTGCCCTCGCCCTGAAAACACTTATTTCACACTTGGATCAGGTAAGCGATACAGGGCCTTCAGGGCCCTCTTGTTTATAATTTGAGTTGTGTCTTGTATATTGTTATCCGAATGGCTCTGTAATGGTTTGCACTCCTGACTGTTTGGCACAAAAATACAGCATCGTAGGACGAGTTTCATTAAAATGAACTTTGTCCTCTCTTGGATGTTTTTTTAATCACGGACGTATTGTATGCGCTGTTGTTATAGTTGTTTTTGTCAATGTAAACAAATTGCGCTGTCAAGATTTTACTCGAACATCTTGGTACTTTAATTTAAGGCCATGCCCACTGTCGGCACAGTTGATCGGTGTTTTGTATGTCAATCTTTCATTGATTTTTAGTTCATGAGCTTGAGTGGTTACATTTTTAATTCTCCCAATTTGAAATGTTCATGCTTTTGACATATGGCTTTAAAACTTTGCATGCTTGTTCACCATCATGCCCCCATTCTGTATGCAGGAGCAGGTCACTGTATCGAGCATTTTGACAGAATTATGCCCCTTTTTCGACTTAGAATTTACATTAAAGTTTGCATACCACCTCAAATATTTTCCAATTCAATTTATGTAAATATCTCAGCACATCATGTATTGCATTGAAATCTAATCAAACAGTGATCCATGCATGTTTCGCCAAAACGTTTCAATCCAATACACCGAAAAGCGGCGGAATAGTCGAGCGCGCTGTCTCTGTGACAGCTCTTGTTAATTCTTCCAATTTGAAGTGTTCATGCTTTAAAATTCCCAAAATGAAAAGGCCAGGGCCATGTTTCAATAGAATATCATATTTGTAAATCTGACGCAGCTAAGATTGCTATGGTACATCGATAAAATTACGGGCAGAATCTATGCGCTAAATGTCCTTATGGTATTTGTATTGAAACAATTTTATAAAAATGAGATTACACTTGGATATTTAAAACAAATTTTATTGGCAATATTTGTGTGCTTTTTAAACAGTGGAATTTGTGGCCACGTAGCTAATAAATAAAAGGAACTATAATGATGTATATAGACCAATACTTTTTGTTTGTACACAACTTATATGCTTTAGTTTGTTTTGATCATTTAGTCAAAAATGAGTTCAAATGATAATGCATTTAAATAAAGATATAAGTTGACATCACCCTATATTGTGCAACTTAAAGCTGCACTCTCACAGATTGAACGTTTTTGGCAACTTTTTTATTATTTTGTCTTGGAACAATTTATGCGAAAATCCATGGAAACCAGTAACTAGCATATAAGACTGCTGACAAAAGATCAGCGAATTTTTATATTTAAGTTCAAAAATGGATGTATTATGCATTTTTCTTAAACCATTAGCCATAAAACATTAATTTTGTAACTGAAATATGAAAATCTACAAAGTGATTTTTTGTCATTAATCTTATATCATTGGTTTGCAGATATTTATGCAAAAATTTGCTCTTTCCAAGACAAAAAATAAATAAGTTGTTAAAATGGTCAATCTGTGATAGTGCAGCTTAAAGCGATGCAATATTTTTTAAACATGACCCTCAGGCCCTGGCCTCATATTATTTTTGTTCTGAAAAAGCCCTGAGGCAATTAAATAGGAAATGTTGTTGATGTAAGAGGCTAAAACTTACCATTATAAGACCATCCAGCAGAAATCATTTTAGGTTCATTGAATGTGTTTACAATTCTTGTTCTTAACCAAAGATCATTAAAGAACCTGCATAATTAAATACTATTACACTATTGTTTTCGAATCTAAATAAACTGTCTTTTCTATTCTATTTTGTTATTAATGGGTTAAAATCACTGTTCTCTCTCAGGATTTATTTTAGGAATGTCAGACTGAACGTGGAGGTCTAGGGAGGGGACCTGACCCTGTTCTCTCCCTTTTTTTAGTATTTCATTCAATGAAGTCGCAATTTGACATATAGTATAAGATCTCTTAAGTTAAAATGTGTAAGAAAATGCCACTCAAAAAGAAAAGAAAACATAAAGATTGCAAAGTTGATGAAATTTAATGTCTTCAAATAATAGTTGCATCATTCGTACATCATAAACATGTACAGGTGAAACAAAGTCAATACATCAAAAACCACATGTCATGGTTACATTCTGAGGGAGTCAAATATTCTTAAAATCTTGTTCTCAAAGTGGCAAATTCACATATCTTACACTGACTATATTAAGAAAGACATGTACTAGTATTTTTTACATCATTAAAGCATAAAATGTTAAATTAATTGCAGGTGACCATTTTAACAAACCCGGGAGACAAAGTTTCAGGAGGGGGTACCTCTGGATCCAGTATCCCGCATAAGACCTCTGCTCCTGGCCCTGTCCAGACCCGGACCCAGAGGGGTGGGGCTGACCTTGCCGTCCACAGCAGCACGGACCCCCGCCAGCCCACCGCCCAGGATGAGGCTAAGATGCAGGACATACTGGCAGACCCTGAAATCAGGGACATCTTAGTTGATACGAAGATACAACAACTGTTTGAGACTATGAGGAACGACCCTGGAAGTGCACAAAGGTAACATTTCTAGTACATTAGTGATGGTATGGTGATCACATATGATTAGATGATCGTCGATTTGTGACCAGCATCTATGATAATCAGTCATGAGTGAATGTGGGATGATTAAATATAATCGAATAATCATCAATGGGTGAACAACATTATCTTCGCTCTACTATGGATGGGTTTTATATAATTTCAAGTAGGTGCACTGTGGTTAAAATACAATTTTTTAGTTGACCTTAGACATATTGTACAACCTTTACCAACATGATATATGGTCACGTGGTTTGCATGAAGACAGTGATTACTGTACTGTAAGGGAAGTAACGCTGCGTGGAGTTTGATAACATGGGTAAAAGCATTTTCTTCTTTAAATCTTGGTAATAACTTGAAGTACTAGCAATAATTGATATCCTGCCACCAAATCTGTTCTGATTGAAGTACCTAACTTCTATGCTTTATCCCTAGTATGGTTCTCATTGTTACATTAGTTTTACCATGTAATTCTACATTAGAAAAGTAGTTACATATTCAAGAATCATCACTAATTTCATTCGTCATATTTCGCAACCACCTTACGGACAGGAAATATACCAATCGGAGATCCTCGGCCATTTTCCATAAAAAACATTCCCGGATATATATACCGGTACATCAGTAAAAGTAGTTCCTAAAAAATAATAGTATTGATTAACTGTAGTGTATTTTGTGTTACTTAACTTTAATTGATTGACAGTGATGTGCATTATTGCATAAATATTCAAGATCACCAATGGCACAGTTATAAAGATTAACTGCTTAATTGAAATTACTACGCGATCTACTTGCAGCTTAATTAAATATAAAACTAAATGACATTGAAAACCAGCATAAACATCCGATGTTTTTTTTCGATAAAAAGTGGCTGAAGAGTTCAGGATGAAGGAAGTTTATGTATCTCTACTCGATTTTTTTTGCATATTAAGTTTAAAGCTCGGTGAAAGATGACATGAAGTACCACTTGTATTTTTCAGCAGTTTCTTCCTTCAGTTATGAGTGTGCCATTCGAAGAGTTATCATTTAAAAAATATGTTTTAAAGTTGCACTCTCACAGATATACCGTTTTTACTCTTTTTTTATTTTTTGTCTTGGAATGAGCAAATTTTTGCGTAATTATCTGCAAACTAGTGATAAAAATTTGCTGACAAAAGATCAGATCGCAGGTTTTCATATTTCCGTTAGAAAATTAATATTTTATAAGGTTCAAGATAAATGCATAAAACATCAATTTTTGAACTTAAATATGAAAACCTGCGATCTGATTTTTGTCAGCAGTCTTATATCACTGTTGTGATATAATATCAATAATATCAATGCATTTTCATATAAATTTGCTCGTTCCAAGACAAAAAATAAGAAAGTTATCAAAACGTTTAATCTGTGAGAGTGCAGCTTTTAAGGTTGTGCTTTCAGTTTTGTTTTTATTTTGTAATAAATGGCTCAATTGTTTTTAAAAAATATGTTGATTCTTATACTTCTCAAATACATATTATTTGAAAATAATTGTTCATGGATTTCTATGAAGTTCTTACAAGGATTCTGTAGTTTCGCTTATTTCCCGAGTTTGATGTTGTCTTAAATTAAAAAAAAAATGTATTAAAAAACATGCATTTTGTTTGTTATACACTTCTTTTCCCTTTTCATATAAATTTAAAGAAGCTGCATATTATTTTATCGTTTCATTTATTTTCTAAAATTCAATTGTTTCAAAATTGTCAAACAATTCACCAACTGATTTAATATTGTTAGACAAATCATCAGAAGGACTTTTGATTGAGGCAAATTCTACAACCATAGCACCAGTATAGAGTTCTTTTAAACTCATGAACTCGTTTTTGTCTTTTGATTTTTATTTATGAATGATTTATAACTGTAAATACCAAGTTATGACAATGAACAAGTCCAGTTGCGATTTCTTGCACAAAGATTTGAGTTTGTTGAAATATTTTATAACATCTAAAAGGTGCTTTCCCTTGTCAGTGTTCATAGATTTGTAATTTAGGCTTTCGATAAGGATCAATTGATCGAACTTGTTTTGACATTTTATCAAACATAGATGCTAGTTTATCCAAAAGGGTGCCTAAAAGGTTTGAAGGTCTGTAAACACATTATATTTCAATTTTGTTAGAAATTCCTGTTCACGGTCCATTCTGTATGATTTGTAGAACGAAAATTGGTACTGTTTCCATCACATTTACGTCTTTTTCCAAGGATGATAGTGAACCACATTGAAAGGAGTAGTCCTATTAATACACACATGGGAATTGAACATTCGCCAAGCTTTTCTCGGTTTCGAGTCATCCATGCCAAGAAATCCAACCAATTTTCGATTAAGAAGGAAACCCCTGTATGCTAGCATATACCTGGATTTTAGCAGCATATGCATTATGTTCCATTCAGTGGTTTTGTGCTAAGGGTTAAAGGGCTGACTTGGTTCTCCATGTATTTTTTATCAGTTATCTGCCGTAACAGCTAATTCATTTCATTTAATGGCCATTACGACCAGCATGAAATTCAGGGGAGCAGTGATTTTGGTCATTTTTTGAAAAATACCTTTCTATAGTGCATGTTTCTAAGGTTTAACGCTTCAACTCATTTTGATTATTACGACACTTGTCAAAAATAAAACAAAACATTCAATAATAGTTTATTATTAAGTATTGACATGATTTTCTTAACTATAAAAAGTATAATTATTAATTAACTAAGCTAAGCATTATCAGTTATCTGCCGTAACAGCTAATTCATTTCATTTAATGGCCATTACGACCAGCATGAAATTCAGGGGAGCAGTGATTTTGGTCATTTTTCGAAAAATACCTTTCTAAAGTGCATGTTTCTTAGGTTTAACGCTTCAACTCATTTTGATTATTACGACACTTGTCAAAAATAAAACAAAACATTCAATAATAGTTTATTATTAAGTATTGACATGATTTTCTTAACTATAAAAAGTATAATTATGAATTAACTAAGCTAAGCATTACATCTTTGATGTTGTTTATGAACAATCTCCTTGATAACAATATTTAACTATCTAAACCACACCCTTGAATTATGTTTAAAGATTGAAAACATCAAGTACAAATGTACTAACTATATTTCTTAGTTCTCCAACAGCTAAATATTTTCCTCACGCCGGCCAAATTCGAATAGCCTCTTGTAGAACAATACCGTAATCAAGTCGTTTAATTTAACAACTTGATTACGGTATTATTCTATAAGAGGCTATTAGGATATTGCCGGCGTGAGGATGTATTTTGACCCAAATAGAATCACAAACTCCAGTCAAACTTATCGACTACCGGCTCAAAATGTTATGACTCATGTATATTTAATAAAATGATACCGGGGAGTCGTTTATCTGTGGATGTCGAAAATCTGCTTAAAGGGGCTGTACTTCGTATGATAAAATAGCGAAAAAAAAATGTCGAAAACTGACATAAACTTGGCATCGATGTGTACAATGCATTGAAACTTACTAACTGAAGTACCACATAGTTAACAATTTATTTAAAAGTTTAGCAGGTATTTGGTATTTTTTCATTAAAAAGATTACTGGGTATGGCTACCAGGTAGTATTCATTACTTATGCGTTATTGGCTAGTCGGTGTTATCACGTGATATTACCGAGGTACGTGTATAGCTTAATTATGTAATTAATAGAGTAAGCCGTTGTAGCTCAGTGAATGTGACGCTGGACTGCAATTTTGGCGACACGGGCTCGAACCAGGTCTCTGACACATTTTTTTTTTTACATTTTGGTACTTTCTTTTACAATTATGATATCAAAGCGCAACACATTGCATTAGATAATTATCCTGAGATTTGTTACAGAAAAAAAACTTTTTTGGGTGCGAATCTGGTGTACAGTCCCTTTAAGGGTTCATTGTACTTTGCGCTCATTATAAACAGATAAATGAAGGGTCTTCGCATTGATACAAAAAGCTTAGTTCCTTAATTCACATCATCATCATCGGTGGTGGTGGTGGTTGTGGTGGTGGTTGTGGTGGTGGTTGTGGTGGTGTTGTGACGGTGGTCACTAACATTTTTATAAGAATAACGTTATAATATTAACTTTGCGCTTTAGAACTTTAAATGGTTATATGTTGTTAATCATCAATCATAAACAGGTTATGATAATCAAAGGATCTAAGTATGTATTTTCCAAGGCCAATTTTAGTTGTGAGTAGTTTATTGGTGGATCATAACCTGTGTATATTAACATCTGATATATCTGATTCATAGTTCTCTCCCTTGTTGTAAAATTTGCCATTGTTATTAGTTTTTTTCATTAAACTGTTTGAACGTGATTTCGTCTAGATTTCGATACCCAAGATACCCAAAGAATATATACAAGAAATGGCTACTTTATGAGTGTCCGAACTTTCTAGATATAAAAACCTTACAAAGGAAATACCCGTTAACAATTCATGCTTAGCATATCCCTGAGATCTTCCATTTTTTCTAGAAATATTAATGACCTGTCATACTTTACCATGGTATCAAACTCCTAGTTTATCCAATACTTGGGAAATCAAAACGAAGCATATGCATTTGTGAAAAAGGGGCTTATTTGTGAATACAGGGATATCAGCTGCACATGGGCAAGATGGAAACGGTGATGTTTATTCTCCTGGGGATTCTGTATCAACTTAATGCCAACGTTATCTTATCGGGTACATTCATTTATTATACTTGTTGCTGTAAGTTTTGATATGGTTGTTGGTGCCTAGTGAATATTTTAAAATTTAAGTTGTTTTTTTCCCGAAACATTGTCGTTATATAATTGTGATTCTTTTTTCGACTGATGTCCTTTTTTAAAATCTATACATGTGTAAAAGCAGCTAGTATAGCGCGACAGATTAGTTTTTATCGTTCCCTATGTTCTAAATTTTGAAATGTTGCTATATGCAGAGCCGGTTTGATGTTATGTTGTCTATTGTGAATGAATTGTTTTTAAAAAAGAAAAAGCGACGTTGGGCCGCCAAGTCAGAGTACTCAAATGAACACTTGGAAACAATATGTGATGACTTCTTCGACACAAATGCTGCACCGGCTGCGTGTAGAATGCTGAACTTAAATGTGTAAGCAATTTTTAATTCATCTAATAATACTTTTATTTATTGAATGTACATTTTTGAAATATGTTGCTGTTTACGTTCATGTATAATAACATATTATTTGTTTAAGAACTGAGGCCATTGTAATATCGAGATTGCAATGGTACTACCGGACATGAATCAAACACTGACGACCGTTGTCATGGTGGATATGGGAGTCACAGCTGTGAAAACTTTGATTTATGCCACTTATCTGTTTGTTTTTATCTTATTATTGCTTTAAAGTATTCAACTGGTATTGGTTGGTCATAATTTTGATTTTGATAAGTTTGATTTATTGAGCCATTTTATTAGTATTTTTTGTAATCCGTGATACATTTGCAATGTCAAATATTCATTTTAGATTCGACGTACATAAAAGTACGAATATATTGAAAATCCACGATCAGTCTTAGCTCTATTTCACAAGCAATTGAACGAGTAAGGACAGTTCCAATGATCCTTAAGCTTCAGTCTACTGGAGGGCAAAACCATGGCAGAAAATTCTGACCGGTCATTACAAAGCATTGCGCTACTCATTGTATTTAACCACAAACTCAAAGATGGTTTATTTTGTTGGTGATGTATCATCACAGACGGCATGCTTTTAAAAAGATCAAACCCAGAACCATATAATTTGTATCGTCACAGCTGACAGGCAGAGTTTAAGGACAATCCCGAGAGTGCGTTTCATCTCAAGATATCTCATTTGTGCGCGTCTTGCTGCTGCGATATGCGGAAACAGTCATATGAATCACCCAGAAGGATTCTCCAGTGAACAAACAAGATTGAATTCAGTGTCAAGAAGTGATTTGAATATTTTAATAATTCATTTTATTTTAAGAGAACGGAAGAATATGTATTTTCATAGTGTTTAAAACAAGTTTCTAACGTTTATGTTTTCCACTTCTTTGTGTTGATCTGTACTATTGATTTTGCATGGCTTTGCGCTTTTTGGTTTGAATTTGTGAGTCTGATAATTTTATGTGTTTTGCATTATATGACAAAGTCGTAAGATTAAATAAGTGTGTACTGACTTAATATTTACAGTATCAAGGACACCGTCAATTTCTGTAGATAATCATGAATCGGGTGAGTTCATTCTTTTATATGTTTTCAATTATTATTACTGACCGTAAATAATCTATATCGAATTATCGCTATTCGGTAAATATGTCCACTTAAATTATACTTACCTTCAGATGATACAACCGTGCGGCTTGTTGATGGGGCCACTCATTACGAAGGCCCTATCGAAGTGTACATGAATGAACGCTGGGGATCAATATGTGATGACTTCTTCGACACAAATGCCGCATCGGTAGTGTGCTGAACTTAAATGTGTAAGCAATTGTAACTCATCGATTAAGTCCTTGTTCTTTTAGATGTACATATTGGAAGTATGTTTATATTTATATTCATGTATTATTCTTTTTTATTTGTTTAAGCACTGACGTCATTATTATCATTATTATATCGGGTGCGTTCGATCGAGAATGAAATTGTATTATCGGACATGATCAAACACTGACGACTGTTTTCATGGTGGACGGTGGGGGAGTGACAACTGTGATAATTTGCTTTTATGCACCCTACTTGTTTTTTTGTATCTATGCATTGCTTAATACGTCATAAATTGAAATCTAATCGTTAACAATAAGTATAAAACTATTTGTTTGTCAGGTTTGTTAAAAAGTATTCCTTATGTCATTTTATTAGTCTGTTTTTGTAATCAGTGATACATTTGCAATGTCAAATTGTCCTTTTAGATTCGACGGTCATGAAAGAACAAAGCCGTGCAAAATACATGTTCAGTCTTCACTTTACGCCACGAGCTATTGGACCAGTGAGGACAGTCCCAATGACACTAAAGCTTCAGTCTACTGGAGGCCAAAATAATGCCATTCAAATAATGAATTAGGACCGGTCATTGCACTTCTCATTGTACTTAACCACAAACTCAAAGATGGTTGTTGTTTTTTGGTGATGTATCATCACAGGCGGTATGCTTTTAAAAACACCCAACCAAGAACTATATCATTTGTAACGTCACACAGGCAGAGTAATGGACAATCCCGAGAGTGCATTTCATCTCAAGATATCTCATTTGTGCGCGTCGTGCTGCTGCGATTTGCGGAACCATTCATATAAATCACCCTGAAGGATTCTCCAGTGAACAAACAAGATTGAATTCAGTGTCAAGAAGTGATTTGATTAGTTTGAGATTTCAGTTTTAAAGAGCACGGAATAATATGTATTGCCTTTTATTATTTTTACTTTTTGTTTGCTCACATTTTTCTGTTTTGTTTGAATGAGTGAAATTAGATATTTTTGCATTTCTAAGTCTTACCTATACATATAGGCTCTATCTTATGACAACTTGGATTATACGTTTTCTCTGGCACCATTGAGCCCGAATCAGTTACTGGCAATGAAGTCAAAGGTCATATTCCATCTGGCGTTGTATGCAATACCTCGCCAACAGTTAAGAACGCGTTGATAGGTGGAGTTCATACAATTGTACGTTTTAGTGAATATTATTATAACGGTTGAAGAGTAGTATCCGGTGAGAGGCAGTAATTATCTAGCAATTGTTTTTTTTTTATTGCATCTATTTTATCATGGCAATTGCAAATGTTTTATCATAATTTAATATGTGAATGTTTGCCTCGAGTGTACAATAAGATTAAAACGAATCATTTACAATTTGTGTTTGTTGTTTCAAAAATACCAAATTGTCTAAACGTCCGCAAATTCTCACGTTGGTTATGGTCAAGTTATTACGAATTGTTATTTTCATTGAGAAAACTTTACTGTTGATTAGTATTAACTTTCTCTAGGTCCGTTCTTGTATTTCTTTTACTTGTCCTTTGAATGTGTTCTTCCTGGCAAAAAGTTTGGGACACCCTTGTTCAAATTACTCTGTACAGTCTTTCTATCATTTGCAAGATACCACAATTGAAGAAGATAGCGAATCAGGGAACGTTACAAATGCTCATGGAAAGCTTACCACGTACACAGCGGCCCCTGAAGCAGGTAACCGTTTTTTGATACGTTTTTTTGTAGCTGAAAACCCAAAACTAACATAATGCATGTTTTAACCAAACGGGCACTTTTATATTATCTTCTATACAAAAATAATCATGATTTTTAATGTTTTTGTTTCAATGTATTATACCATATATAATGCATAAACTTATTGTATTGTGTAGCAAAAGTTGTAGAGTATCTGTAAGCATTCTTATTCACCACAGTCCTTAAGCAATTATATGATTGACCCAGCATGTCGACACGAATTATTCAGGGTCAACCACATGCAGTGCATCCACAGAAAATGGGGCGAAATGGCCAGAAGCTCAAGACGGGCAGATATCTCTATCTAAATGTCATGAAGGATATGAAGGTATACTGTTATTCTTGAAATTTTGAGGGGGTTTTACGAACAGTTAACGTCGATTCTGTTCAATTGGCTGAAACGTATATACACTGGTGTACTTTTTGAAAGGCTCCGGTGGATCACAAACCCTCGACGTCATGGTTGAGTGGCGTTTACCTGAACCAATTGACCATTCTCATCTTTTTAAACTGTTAAGACACTCAGAAAACAAACGCTACAGGTGCTCTTTAAAGAGTATGCCATGAAACATATATTTTTATAGTTCACGTAATATAAGTAATATAAACTACTGTGATATTTTAGGTCATTATTATCGTCGTTGTCAGAAAGGCACATTCCTGAACCCCGTTAACAATTGCACACGGAAAGCCATACGGGATTTACATGCTCGGGTAAACGATACGTTTATAGTGTTTTATACTGTTTCTTCTGTTAATATATACTTAACATTATTTAAAGACCTTATTTCGTTATACTACATAGTGTCATAGGCTATGAAATAAATATCATAAAAGTTGTATCGATGGAGTTAATGTTTAAACTTCGAAAAGACACATGAATATAATGATTGAAACAGTTAATGAGAGTGAAACGTCCAGGAAACCATCAAAGTGCAACAATTTCGACCATATGGGCAGGGTTCAACTCATTTTGAAATTTCAATTAAAATATTCGTTTAAAATAGCTTTATTTGGCATAAGTGGTAGTTAAAATATATGCATTAAAGCATTAACATTTTCATCTAAGTTATAACTGTGCATAAACAGATCTTTGGAATGCATCATTCTTAAAGAAACGGAACGGCATTTGAAATGCCAAAACGAGCCATAGTTTATTTTAGGTAGAACATCTAATAATATACTAAGCTACATTTTCACCCGTTTAAACTATTGTAGACCATTCCTTTGTCCTAATCTTAACACAATCATTGTACCATTTCGTGATCTGTGAAGTTCAGCCAAAGTGGCGGATTCACACACATGGCCTTCAACCCAGGGGTCGCAGGTTCGATTCACTGTCGCAAAACTAAAAACATACAAATCGTCTTCTGGGAAAGTTAAATGGCGGGCGTTTAAGAACTAGGGTAGCTGCAACCTGCGTTACATTATGTCTGTGCACTATGCTTCGAACACTTAATATATTTAACAATCGTATCGGAGCACTCGCCGATGGGCCATGTCAGCGTGCGTATAAATAAGTAGAGTATAAATAAACTCAAAACCACAAGGCTGGCTCTGGGTGCTGGCCAAGCTCATCGGTTCTTGAAGCGGTCAACTCTCTGACTATGGCCTCTGGCTAGACTCATTTGTTTTCCAATTCAAAGAGGTGGATATGTTCCGAGAATAATTTTGGGTGTGTTTGGAACTGTCATACATGATCGAGAGGCAGCTTAGCTTAGATGATATAATATCGCGAACGCTACAAGTGATCGTTTGCTTTGACGATTGTTCAGAAGCTAGCATTTTTTGCGTTGAGAGTTGGTTAAATATACGGGATATTGAGGCTTAAACAGCTTAATTGATGGGTATTTTTTCGCCAACTACAGAATTTCAACCCTTATATCGTTTCGCGAGTGTTGAGTTACAATGTCCTACACCCGTTATTTCACAGGACGAAACATTGGTGAACTTTATATTGAATTTAATATTTTCTTTTCATTTTGATACTTATTTCAATTTGTTAATTTGTCTTTCTCCGTGTGATGGCACCCCTGTCATGTTGAGCATTTTCTCAACAATTTTATACGTCATGAAAGCAACCCCAAAATAGAAACTATTTTGTAGTTGTAAAGTTTGAGAAATAAAAGCACTTCATATTTTAATTCTGCCTTTAAATGTGTTTTCAAAAGATGTTCAGTCGTGTTAAATCATCGATTTTAAACCCGCGCCATCGTCGTAATGCAGTTAAACATGTTATAATGAACTCTTATCCTAATGAACCAGTATATGCACCTACCGACACGTTCCATACTGTTATTTGTCCAAATTACGATGTGTGATCTAATGTATAAGACAAATGATTGTATTGAGTTAACTACAAATTTGAATTTATATGTGTTAAATGGCTCCATCAATTCCACAGAGGCTTTGTCAACGTTGAAGAATCAAACAAATACCTTGACAACAGCTACTGAAAATTTACCAACAGCTGGCGATCTACAGAATGTTAACCAGATCCTTGATGAAATCATTGACAACATCGAAATTAATTCTTCTACAATCAAGAACGACTCAAACGTACGTGTGTTACATTGCAAATTGTGTTTCCAGCCTCGTAAACTTCATAATTACATAAGAACAGCTACAAAACTTTCAGTTTATATGTTTGGTTTGAGGTAAAATAATTGACTTATTTGTTTTAGAGTTTCTTCGATGTTGCGAATAACTTACTGGATGGAAAATCGACATCGTCATGGAAAAGTTTGATTGATGACGTATGTATACTTTCTTTCATTGGTATGCTATTCTACATGTAAATTATAAATATAATTTAAATTTACTTTAACGCACAAGATTTATTCTTATCCCTTTTGTCTAGATATGTTTTCCGGATAAAAGTACATCAACGAGCCTTATTTCTCGAAACTTTTTAAGTAACTATTTCCATTAGCCGAATTCAAACTTCAATTTGATTTAGCAAAAGGAAAATTGCTTTGTGTGGTCATCATAAAAATAAACCTTATTCAAAGACTAAAAGTTTTAAAAAATAAAGAATAAAAAGAGTAAATAAAACGCAAATTACATTCACGTACACCAGAACAATGATGCTATGTGTTAGATTAATCATTATCAGACCTCTTATGAATGAAAATGGCAAAGTGTAGAAAAAAACAATATATTACCTTAATCCTGTTATAAGGAACTTATACGCTTCGAGAACTGAGGTAGATGGTCTATAAACAACATTGTCTAATTTATAAACAAACACGCAATACAATTCAATACAACACAATACAATACAATAGTAGTTTATTTCGCATAAAATACTTACAAAGTTTATAGCGATAGCAAACATGATGGTAAAAAAGTTCAACATTTTCAGAAAAAAAACGAAGTGTAAATTACATGTAAACATGCACATTCAGTTTCATATTGCTTAATTCAGAAGTGGTCTTGAAGGCAGTAAAGAGCAATGTTAGTTTTTATCAACGTATACAGAAATTGCTTATTAACCGCTTTTCTACTTTTCAATTGATCATAATTGCTCCAAGATGTAACTTGGTTATAATTGTCTGTAAACCATATAAATACTGCCACTTTGCTATTTATTTGTTATTGTAAATTAAAGTTTTTGTTTAATTATTTTAAAACAACAGAAGGGAGTTGGTGCCGTCTCTGTTTTAACCACAATCGACCGGTTTATTTCGAAAGTTGTGAACTCGTCTGACGGGAATTTCACGATGGAGGTCGACAAGCCAAACTTGTGTAAGTTTGCTTAGTATATAGGAGCAGAGTAGCTTTTAAAAAAGACATAATCATGTCATCTTTTTTTCCTTTCAAACTAAAAATAATCATTTGTAAAAAGAACTCAATAAGAATAAATTATAATATAATATAATCAGCTTGCATATTAAGTAATAATCATACTTGTGTTGCAAGTTTTGGCCATGCGATATGTTCAGTGCTGCACGTTAAGAACAAGGCTATGGGTCAGACAGTGAACCCCTCCTCTCTTGATAAATGTTGATAAGTTTTTTTTCAACATTTATCGAATCACATCTTTTTAAATTATGAAACATGATTTGAATTCTTAACACCAAGTCGTTCTGAAAGCTATCAGTGTTAACAACGTTAACTATATCTGTATGATTGACATGTAACTCTTATTTATATAATGTTATTTTATAACATGTTTTTTGTTTATGAATAATAAAAAATAATACATGTGAGCTATATCTATTTTGAGAAAGGGTGTAAATTACGTTTCCGAAAACAAAAAATCTACAAACAAAATAAAAGTAATAAAATTGCACACTTCTCGCAGATATGTTTGTTTATTGAAATATAGATTAAACTCTTTCTTATTTGTAAATGGTGATGTTTAAAAAAAGAAACAGTTATATATATATATATATATATATATATATATATATATATATATATATATATATATATATATAACTGCGGTTACCGTCTCCGGTGTTTAATCAATTAATCAGCTGGTACCAAAAAGATTAATTATTGATAGGAATAGTATTCAATGGTATATTATTTTAGTGTTTCGAGTACACATTTACTTGAACTGTTACGGTCTTCATTCGTTAGAAATGCGTTAAATATTTCCAACCAATTCAATTTAATTATGAAAAATGGACCAAAGTCAAATGATAACCAACCAAAAATCTTTGTTAACACATGATGTCAGTTAATAACGTGTACTCTGCCATTGTTTTGTAAATTTCGGATAACATGAATTTAAAGGGGGAGGCGCATTTTTTTTATATAGTACCATGTCAGGGGCGTAGCAAGACTTTACTGAATGTTACGCACGAAAGGGGGCGGGTGTAGGAGGGAGAATATCCCTGTATCCGATTGGGGGTCGGGGAGCCTCCCCAGGGAAAAAATGGAAAATGGGTGTATTTGGAGGGATTTTTAGGCTCAAGGCCGCCGACTTTGTAGTTATCAAGTGATTGAAATAGGCTCATTAGGCTTTCTAGCACAGAGAAGCAATGCTTACTTTAGCTGATCTATCTTTTATTCTAATTTCATATTTTAGCTTAGCCCTCGACTTTAATGCCATTTTTTGGCCATTTTGTTTTTTTCATTTTTTTTTTCAAATTGATGTTATGCACATGCGTAAATGCATAACGCTGGCTACGCCCCTGCATGTACCCCGGGTCAAAAAAGTGTGTGTGTGCTGGGGGAGGATCTCTGTCCTATGATTGGATATTTGTTTTGTTTCATTACCCTGGAATTATAGCCTGTTCTCTTTGATTTTACAATATTTTGTGTTCAAGACGTTTTCAACTTTATTCCTTAGTTTTAAATGTCTTAAGACTATCTTCTTTGTGTGAAAATACCCTATTACATTTCCTCAATGTAGTTATAGAAATTGGTCAAGTAGACAGTTGTGACAATATTACGTTTCCGTCCAATGCCGGTAATACCAAAAATACAACGAATAGTATGGAGGATCAGATCGTCGTTGGCTGTGGACAAGGTAACCCTTTTTAATAATTGGTACATATTTAGACTTTTGTACACATATAAGTAAATGCAATTCTGATAAAATGTTCTAACATTATTTTGATTTCAGAACAAAAAACTATTGACTTTAGAGCAAATCGCTTGTTTAAATGAGGGTTATTGGACAAATGATCTTTACTAGTCTGCTACTCGGATATGTCCTCATCGAATTTATCTAATCGCGTATATTATTAATTTATAATATATAATAGAGCGCATTTTTGATAAACATATTAATTTATATGTTTCTGATTTTTTCGCTGCGAACAGTTTGACCAGCGTTCTTAGTATGGAAAATCTTCGCAAAGGTTCATTTTTGAAACAACATTTTGTTTATATATATATATATATATATATATATATATATATATATATAGGTAAAAACGTATTTAGTGGCGGCTTGTTTAAAAACATGTCGGGAATGTTGCCTACAACTTCAAATGATATCGACTCGTAAGTACAATTACTTTTCCATACGCGTTTTATAAGCAAACATGTATGAACAAAATAAAACAAAAACATTTGCCAATATAAGTTATAGTTTTTAAAAGATATTGTTTAGAAAAATAATCAACAATTCAACCTTAGCGATCCATGCGAGTGTTTGTTGTGCAATGCAAGACTTATAATGTATCACTAGTATCATAGGTTCTTGGTTATTTTGATTGCCAGATTAGACAGTTCAATCAACGGGCCGGTACTGTCCTTCAGTTTCCACAGACAACAAAATAGAACAGAGAACGTCAGCATAACCTTCCATGTCTTTGATGTATGTAACTGTTTGAATTCATATTTCGACATTCGACAGTGTACGTAGTTTGCGTATTTATGTATGTACGTAGTTAACGTATTTATGTTTGTAATATGTGCCTGTTGTTTTATGGCTTTTCATGTTTCGTTGATTTTGTGTTGACTAGGTTTTAAAGTAAGTAGCAAAGTGCAGTCGAAAGTCGATATTTTGCGTCCAAGGTCGGCAATCATCGATTACATAAATCAAATATCAATTGTCGCTATGTACTGCGAAGTGAAGTAGCCGCTGCAATATATTGTTCAAATTGAAACAGCTCATACCATAATCTTGATGTGTTATACACATGATTATGATGGCTAAAGAAGACATTCGTTATGTTGAAATGACTGTGAGTGACTGAAGTCGATGATTGTTCGAAATGCCTAGTTTGATTACTTTTGATTATCGAATATGAATATGAAAGATTTTCAATCCTTAGTTTTTACTATTCAACTATGCAAGTGTTGAAAGGACTTGGACAGTTTTTTGTTTATTCATTTATTGTATTTAAGGCTTACTTTGCTTCACTCTCCTCACCGAGGCGATTGATAATAACGGTATTTTGACATTTATGTTATTTAAGGTTGTTTGTCTTGAGTTCAGGAGTTGTTCGACGTGATCTTTGTGTCTTCAAACCGGCTCTGGGTTAATATGTTTGTGATTAAGTCTATCCTGTAGTATCACGTGTTTTATTTATAAATTTATAATTTGTGTTACAGTCGTCGTTTTATTCTATAATATTGGTTATCGTATGTTATAAGAATGTACTTACAAAATATAAAATGATTATCGACCCAACTCAGCATTATGCATGAACATATATCAATAAACTTTTGATTATTTCGTCTGTAATTTCAGAATGAATTAAGGGACCCTGCTTGTTCCTTTTGGAAAACAAACTTAAGGTATTTCTAAAGATATTTGCTAATATTGCTTCCAAAGTTTTTATCACAGGGATCATCTTTTTGTGAGCATTAAATGCTGATGGTTTATCATGGTAACATGGTATTTTCTACGGCATGATTCTAGTTCAAATTCGATAAACCATGAATTTTATAATATAGGACAAAGACCTTTACTTAATACACTGAAAATGAAAGATACAGCCTTTTTCAGAAACAAAATATACCATCAAGTAATTATTAAAATTGTTCTTGGTATTTGTATCAAAGTAGATATTGGCCCTAAGTCACACCAAAGTAAACCTTTGTTTTACGGATTTTCAACCAAAGAAATTGGAACGAGCGAGCGAAAATAATATATATTTTTTTCTATTTCAAATATATAATGAAGCAGTAGAGGCCAATTTGTTAAAAATATATTTAATTGTGTCTTCAAAAGTTACAATGCTCAGTCTCCCCACCATTTTTGTATGAAGTAAGAAGTTAAACAAACACTTTAATGATGCTTTTATTCCATCTTGTACTTTTTATCAATATATCATATACGTTAATAACAACCTTACTGTTCTGTGTCTTATGTAGCGGGAATAGCCGCTGGTCCACCGAGGGATGCGAATTAGAACACTTTGACAGCGAGACAGGGACTGTGTCCTGCAAGTGTAACCACCTGACAAACTTTGCTGTCCTCATGAGCCCCGCCAGTACCACTGAAACGGTTGTTATATAATTCGTATTTTAGTCTGAAATGATAACCACAACACTGTTTAGTACAATGTTCATATAACTAGTTGAAAAACCTGTATATGTATTACGGAACTTCCTATTACCAGCATTATCAAATAAATATGTATTCAGACCTATCATAGGCATACACGACGACTATAATTATGTTTATTTTTTTATTTGTTTTATTTGCTAAAATAATTGTATTTGCTAAAATAATACGCCAGTTATTTCATAAATACTGTTTGAAATTAATTTTACTACATAGGAAACTGTTCACCATCGCAGCCTTGGAGTTTTGTCAATTGTGGGATGCAGCATATCTATACTTGGTTTGGTTCTTACCATTGCGATTTATGTATACTTTTGGAGGTAAGTTGTATTATATACTAGTAATTTGATCGATAGAGGGGTCAATGTGAGTACATGATACAGATTGACGATAAGGAAATATAATCGAAATAATTCCATTAAATTTAAACATCATATCAATAAACTAATGAAAAAACATGCCGAATATGTCTCAACAGATATAATTGAGATCATTATCCTTCCAGGACTGTACATTCCACGAGGTCAGTTTTGCTTCTCAACCTGTGTACGGTTCTTGTTGTGGCTTACGTCCTGTTTCTGGCAGGGGTGGACTACACTTCACAACCCGTAAAAACACATTATGAAATTTACGTCCGACGAAACATTTCATTTTATTTTTAAAACGCCTAAGTAAATGGTCTGAACAAAGGGATGGTATATGTAAATTTCACTTGTAATGTTAACATTCATATCAATTATCGGAAGCTATGCACTTGTTGCTAACTTTGAGAACATATTTTAAAAGCCTTTCGTCCTGACTTAAACATAAAGACCAAACTGTATTCGTTTTAAAAGACTTCTGTTTATTTTGTATGTGTATGTATCTTACAGGCCGTGTGCACGTCCATTGCTGTTCTGCTCCATTACATATTTTTGGCTGCCTTTTTCTTGATGCTATCGGAAGGATGTATTATTGCACAAAAGGTGCTCAGACCCCTTGACAAAAGGAACATTTTACAAGCATTGCTTGGAATTTCTTACGGTATTAAACCTTAATCAAATTTCTTGCGAACCCATTTTGGTCAAATGTTTGAATATACCTAATCATAAATACTGTACATTGATTCCAATCTAGTGTTGTGTCTGTCCGTAAGCATCCGTACGGTATCATAACTTTATCAAATTTCTTGCAAACCCATATGGTCAAATTGAAACATGTTTGAATATACCTAATAATAAATACTGTAAATTGATACCAACCTTGTGTTGTGACTGTTCGTAAGCATCAGTACGGTATTAAAACTTTATCAAATTTCTTGCAAACCCATTTTGGTCAAATGTTTGAATATACCTAATCATAAATACTGTAAATTGATGCCAACCTTGTGTTGTGTCTGTCCGTAAGCATCCGTACGGTATCATAACTTTATAAAATTTCTTGCAAACCCATTTTGGTCAAATGTTTGAATATACCTGATCATAAATACTGTAAATTGATGCCAAGCTTGTGTTGTGACTGTTCGTAAGCATCCGTATCTCACTTAATTAACTGCTGAATATTTTCAGGACTTCCCCTGGTCGTCGTTATTATTTCTGCTGCATCATCTAAACTGAAAGGTTATGGAAATGACAAATTGTAAGTATGGATAACGATAAAGCAGAATAATATCACCTAAAATAATTCAAGCTCATATTGTACTACAGTTGGTTGTTTTTAGTTCCAAGAAGGCAGTATATTTTTAAGTAATTCTCTTTTTCTTTTCAAGCTGCTGGCTTAGCATTGATTCGGGACTTTTCTGGGCTTTTGCTGGACCGGCATTGACAATAATATTTGTAAGTTATTTCCTTACTAGGTTATTGTAAACATCATTGATGCTAGCGTAAACAATTCTCTTGAAGCTCTTATTGTTGCGGAAATAGTTTAATAAGGACTTATATGTTTGAGCATATGAAAAAATAAATGAAACCGTACAAGCGTCAGTCTCATGTACTTAAGATAATTAGCGGTAGTTCTTGCTATGAGTAATGTTTACACATCTGTGTGAATGCTGCATTTGTGTATACATGCAGTTGTTGTTGGTATTGGTGATGGAAAGAAATGGTGTTTTATTTTTGCTAGTGATTTTTTTTACATTTCTCTGTTAAAGACGAACACCATCATCACGGTCGCAGTCATCAAAAGGTTGTTTGGAACTTCCGCTATGTCAAAACGAGGGGATGCTGACAAGATCAAGAAAGTTTCTTTTCTCTATCGCTGCCTTACCTTTATGATTTCTGAAATTCTTAAAACAACTGTTTATTTAGTCAGTCCAAAACTGCATGCAGCCAACATACATTATACAATGCTTTGCCTTATTTAACGGAATATAGATGCATATATGCTTTTGATCAATTGCAACTAATTACAGCCCTTTTGATTTATTTAGTCCTCGTTCATGTTTGGCATACCACGTGGTTAAGACTTCATATGTAAAACGTTTTCGAATGTTTTTTCATTCGGACAAGAGCGAATATCACAGAAGCTTTACAATGTCAATTTCAATCGTCGGCTAAACGATGTACGCACCTAAAAGCAATACTGTATTTAAGCGTGATTTAAATCATGTTTTAACTGACTCGACATAAGCCCGTCTGATCTTTTCGATTGAGCTACTCAATGGCTTTTGCATACGCTCCTATGTGTCCATCATGCGCTTGACTTTTAAGTATTGTCCCATTTCGGGAAATAACAACAAGTGAAAATTTTCATGTCCAGCTGAAAGAAGTACGGAGTAATCATCGAAATAATGCATCGATTAAATTAAGGTGGTAATTTACACCGTAAGTTTTACACCTGATGCCACATGTTTCTTTCCAAACAATTCCATTATGCCCGGTTGTATATGTTGAACATTGGTGTAATTGGTTAGCATTGCAAGTTATTGTGTTGGTTTGATTATGCTCATTTTGTTTTTATTTAATTGCAAAGCGAATGTCAAATTGTATGCAAAGGGTATGTCGATTGGTTTTGGATCACTTTGATTGCTAAAGATATATCATGGAATACATTATACGTGACAGTGAAGGGCTAGCACTGCATGCAAACTTTTGCATTTTAGTATACTTTGAAGTTTGAAGTATATTTTATTTGCACTTCGTGTGATTGTTTTCTCCATATTCTGTCACAGGACTGGACTTCGGAGCGTGTGTGTCTTGTTGCCAGTGTTTGGGATCACGTGGCTGTTCGGTGTGTTTGCTGTCAACAAGGATACTGTCGTTTTCCAGTACCTCTTTGTCATCTTCAACAGTCTACAGGTACACGTTTCATATTATACATGTACATGCGCAACAGCCAGCATATACACGTGCGACATAATGACGGTACACGTACAATGTTATGTAGGTACATGTGTGATATAATGTAGATACACGTGTGACATAATGCAGATACATTTGCAGCATAATTTAGGTACACGTGCAACATAATGTAGGTACACGTGCGATATAATGTAGGTACACATGCGACATTATGTAGGTACACATGCAACATATTGTAGGTAAACTTGCAGCATAATGTAGGTACACATACAACATATTGTAGGTACACATACAACAAATTGTAGTTACACATACGACATAATGTAGGTACACATGCGACATAATGTAGGTACACATGCAACATATTGTAGGTAAACTTGCAGCATAATGTAGGTACACATACAACATATTGTAGGTACACATACAACATATTGTAGGTACACATACAACATATTGTAGGTACACATGCGACATAATGTAGGTACACATGCGACATAATGTAGGTACACATGCAACATATTGTAGGTAAACGTGCAGCATAATGTAGGTACACGTGCAACATAATGTTGTTAGTACTAGTTACACATACAATGTATTGTAAGTACACGTGTGATATAATGTAGATACACCTGCGACATAATGCACATTCACTTGCAGCATAATGTAAATACACGTTCAATATATTGTAGGTACACGTGTGATATAATGTAGATACGCGTGCGACATAATGCACATACACTTGCAGCACAATGTAGGTACACGTGCGACATAATGTAAGTACACGTGCAACATAATGTAGGTACACGTGCGACATAATGTAGGTACACATGCAACATAATGTAGGTACACATGCAACATAATGTAGGTACACATGCGACATAATGTAGGTACACATGCGACATAATGTAGGTACACATGCGACATAATGTAGGTACACATGCAACATAATGTAGGTACACATGCGACATAATGTATGTATACGTGCGACATAATGTAGGTACACGTGCGACATAATGTAGGTACACATGCAACATAATGTAGGTACACGTGCAACATAATGTAGGTACACGTGCGACATAATGAAGGTACACATGCAACATAATGTAGGTACACATACAACATAATGTAGGTACACATGCAACATAATGTAGGTACACGTGCGACATAATGAAGGTACACTTGCAGCATAATGTAGGTACACGTGCGACATTATGTAGGTACACGTGCATCATATTGTAGGTACACGTGCGACATAATGTAGGTACACATGCGACATAATGTAGGTACACGTTCAATGTATTGTAGGTACACGTGTGATATAATGTAGGTACACATGCAACATAATGTAGGTACACGTGCAACATAATGTAGGTACACGTGCGACATAATGTAGGTACACATGCAACATAATGTAGGTACACATACAACATAATGTAGGTACACATGCAACATAATGTAGGTACACGTGCGACATAATGAAGGTACACTTGCAGCATAATGTAGGTACACGTGCGACATTATGTAGGTACACGTGCATCATATTGTAGGTACACGTGCGACATAATGTAGGTACACATGCGACATAATGTAGGTACACGTTCAATGTTTTGTAGGTACACGTGTGATGTAATGTAGGTACACATTCGACATAATGTAGGTACACGTGCGACATAATGTAGGTACACATGCGACATAATGTAGGTACACATGCAACATAATGTAGGTACACATGCGACATAATGTAGGTACACGTGCGACATAATGTAGGTACACATGCGACATAATGTAGGTACACATGCAACATAATGTAGGTACACGTGCAACATAATGTAGGTACACGTGCGACATAATGTAGGTACACATGCAACATAATGTAGGTACACGTGCAACATAATGTAGGTACACGTGCGACATAATGAAGGTACACATGCAACATAATGTAGGTACACATGCAACATAATGTAGGTACACATGCAACATAATGTAGGTACACGTGCGACATAATGAAGGTACACTTGCAGCATAATGTAGGTACACGTGCGACATAATGTAGGTACACGTGCAACATAATGTAAGTACACGTGCGACATAATGTAGGTACACATGCGACATAATGTAGGTACACGTTCAATGTATTGTAGGTACACGTGTGATATAATGTAGGTACACATGCGACATAATGTAGGTACACGTTCAATGTATTGTAGGTACACGTGCGACATTATATAGGTACACGTGTGATATAATGTAGATACACCTGCGAGATTATGTAGATACACCTGCGAGATAATGTAGATACACCTGCGAGATAATGTAGGTACACCTGCGAGATAATGTAGATACACCTGCGAGATAATGTAGGTACACCTGCGAGATAATGTAGGTACACCTGCGAGATAATGTAGATACACCTGCGAGATAATGTAGGTACAGCTGCGAGATTATGTAGATACACCTGCGAGGTTATGTAGATACACCTTCGAGATAATGTAGGTACACCTGCGAGATAATGTAGGTACACCTGCGAGATAATGTAGGTACACCTGCGAGATAATGTAGGTACACCTGCGAGATTATGTAGCTACACGTTCAATGTATTGTTGGTACACGTGTGATATAATGTAGATACACGTGCGACTTAATATAGGTACACATGCAACATAATGAAGGTTCACGCTCGATATGATGCAGGTACAGGTACACTGGTATACGCTAGGTGCAAGTACAACAATTCTGAATAATGTGTTTTCCGCTGAACGAAACATTGCTCATATATCCATACCCACACTTAATCTACTTGTTAGAAATTAAAAAGCGTAAAAAAGTGCTCGAATATAAAACAAAATTACTATTTCTCTCTTTACAGGGAGTTCTGATCTTCGTAGTTCAGTGCATCCTGGATAGGAAAGTATGTTTGGCCCCTTTTCTTAATATCCAACATATAAATTATCAATGGTTATTAAAATACAAATAAAGACACTACTATTAATTTAATCCAGAGTTCTTTTTAACTAAATAACACATTTTTGCTGTATATTTGAACAATAAAAACGTGTTTTGTTATAAAATATTAATTAAAACAAACTGGTGATCTCAATGTCCTTTGAACATTTAAAACATGATTGTTTGTCTCGACGAAGGTGCAGGAGGCGTTCAAAGCCAGGCGAGCCAGGTGGCTTGCACCAGAGGTGTCCATCACTGCTACCGAAATGAAAACGGTACTGATTTGTTCCATTATAGTTTGAAACTGTGTCCTTATGTCTTTGGTTCGCTGTTGGGTTGTCTCTGACACGCATTTTATATTATATTTATTTTGATTTTTACATAATTATAAAAAAAGGTTTTAATACAGTTTATTCATAACTATCATGAATCCATAATTTACTATCACCACTGAGAGAAAGGTTATATAATTAAAACAGTTGTTTACATTTGAACAGTGCATTAATAATCGAAATCTAGTTTATAGTATACTGTATATTTATTTGTTCATTTTTTTTTATTTGTGTTTTCAGAAGTCCTCGGCTGTAACAAAATCAAACGCCACCGAATCAACTGCATAACTGACGAATGTCCAGTTTACATGTATATACATGTATATGCATACTTTACCATATTTGTTTGATATTAAAATAATACTTCACATATTTGCAATAGATGTTCAGGAGTATACACATTCGGTGTTGCTTTTTGGTTTGGAAATACACATTTATATATGAGCCTCATTATTATAATATTTTAATGGAAAATACAACTACATCGCGTAAAAGATAACAAATATAAACACTTGTTTGTTCGAATACATTTTAAGGTTGAATTTAATTAGATGGGAGAAATATCGTGTCATTAATGAACCTGAGTAATCATGTGTGTATTTCTTATTTAAACACACTTTATAAGTATTGATTATAATGGAATCTATCGATCAGTAAATATTTTGAATTATCAATTACTTTTAATTATTTTTGTGTAAAAATAATATTTTTGTATGCCTTTTTGTTATCATTTGTTTTCTTATTAAAGCTTATCGTATTTGTAGTTTTAATCATTGTTTTTGTATGTCATGTATTACATTTTGTGTCAGGAAATATGGAGGATATATTTTTTAATTTCAGTGTAAGATTGCAATATATATTTTACGAGTGTTCATATAAAACAGCGCATAAAGACAATATGCATTATTATTTGAATGATGGTCAGTGTCAAAAAACATCTGTGGATTAAACACATCATTCAAGTATGTTTGTTTAGTGGAATTTAATCACGTTTATATTCTGAACAGCGTCTGTATCCTGATCGTTTACACTAAGCTTCTATAAGGCGAAGAAATAGGGAGAAAATTGTACACAATGCTACGATGTTGACAATGTTTAGAGATCATATAAAGAATTTTTCGGTTTATTGCTTATTGTGTGAAAGGTGATTTTTTTTCTTGAGATTCGATATTTATGTGAAAAACTATCGAGCTATCTATTCTGACAGGAAAATATTTGATAAAAGGATACCATTGAAATGATGAATGGTGAGCTTGATTTACTTCTGAAACGTGTTGTATAAAAGCTGCACTCGCACTGATTGACCGTTTTACAACGTTTTTAATTTTGTTTGTCTTGGAATGACTCATTTTGGGCGTAAATGCGTGGAAACAAGTAAGATGAGACTGCTGACAAAACATCAGATCGCAGACATTCTATTTTAGTTTGAAAATTGATGTGTTTTTTACTAAAAGAGTTACTTACGCTTTAAGAAATATTATTTTTTCTGCAGTTTTCCAAATTATTGGTATCTGTTCTATTGTGGGTTATCAATCATGACCACATTGAAGTCATTAATGCACAAAATAACTGATTCTAGGCAGTTTTTTTTATATTAAATATCAAAACTATCAATATGTGAGATAGTAGCTTTAAATATTTATTTGTAAACTCAAGTTATAATTTTGACATAACTATTTTCCGGCGGAAAAGAGTTAATTATCAATTCAAGAAAAATGACACTTGATATAAAAAGTAGTCCTTTAATGGCAGCCAAGGTCAAATGATTCTATAAAACTCAAATAATATAACATAGTAATACACATAGACCCTAATGTACTGTACTTTCAATAGCATTATCAGTGCTTAAATCGAATTAAAGATTGCAAATAACGACAAAAAACAATAGATAAAAAAACAATCCATTTTCAGAATGGAAATACTACATGTACAGCTCTTCTACCAAATACCTCCAAAATTATCATTTTGATCTTAGTCAGAAATTTAAAACCCCAATTTCTGGACTTTTTACGGGTGAAATTTGGCCAGTTTTAAATTTGATTTTTGTGTTTTGTAAAACTTCATACATTTCCGTCACATAGGTTGCTTTGAGGGACATTATTAAAGTTGTTGTTTTTTTCTGACAATTCGATATTTCACCAAAAGAGCATAACATATGTTTTATCAAGTTGTTTACTACTACATGAATGTCAATATAATAATGTAAGTATGTTTATAAGTCTTCTTTTTGTTTTATTTTGATGCTTGAATATTAAACTTTTGATATATATGTCAATTTGAAGATAGACGCTACATTTGTTTTTTGTTATACAACTTGAATGAACAGGTAGTAAAGTTAAACAATACTCTTATATCAAAAGGAGAAAGCCTAGCATGTAATTCATATTTTCAAATTATGTTCAAGTGTTTGCTTATCTTATATATGAATTATATTTAGTAATATTTGTATGTGTTTATTCCATGCATGATTAAATATTATTGTCTATGTTGTATCCACTTGCTAATTTAGTAATACATATTAAAATACATTTTAGATCTTTTTGAAGAGAAGTTTTGTGTTCATGTTCATGTTCTCCTGTGTTATTGGGATTCAAAGGAATACCGCCACAATGCCACAACGGTGCCATTTATAAGTTGTTTTTAAACTTCCGATCGCCAACGTCACAGGACGTTTACCTTTTTCTTTTAACATTTGCAGTATTACAGATACACAAAATAACTATATGTTGATCCATTTCGAACATTGGTGTAGACATCGGTGATTTATTAAAATTTACTTAATTGTAAAACACAAATACCGTTACTTTCAATGCGCTTTATGGGTTGTAAGCCCCCCGACCGATGTGCGATAAATGCGAGGTAGGAAATCCCCTATCGCCTAGGTATAACCAACCCTTTTAAGGCCAACTAATAAACTTGACAGTGATGAGGACAAGTCTTTAGCCCCGACATTCTTAAGGTTCCGCCGCTATCTTGGTACGTAGGTTGTGTTTCAATGTAATATAATTCTTCAATTAACTTAACATACGATATTATGAACATTGAACGAATTTGGCTTTAGTACAAAGATTGTTAAATGCAATATTAAAAATTATTTACATATGGAAATAATTTCATTTATTAAGACGGAATAAATTGTTTTCTCTTTTTATCTACGATTTCTCGGAAATACTTCCTAGATACGGGTAAACACACGTGGTTGCCCGGAAATCAACATGCGGAACGCTCCGGTCATCCGATTACTTGACCACGTGACTAGCCCAGCACGTTCTTTTCTCGCTAACCTTCGAAGGAGTAACACGTGGGAAAAAAGTAAGATTTCATTGCGATAAGTGTCGTCCACATCCTAAACTCATTTTCAGCCAAGTCGGATAAAGTGATGGATATTCTTCGGGTTTTGACATTGAAATGCCTCCAGTTCAATATTCTTCTGAGGGCGTCTCACGTACCTGGTTCAAAAAACTTAATATGCGATGCCCTTTCACGCTTCCAGATCGCGCGTTTCCGAAAGCAAGCACCGGAAGCGGACGCGGAACCCCATCCCATCCCGCCCCATCTTTGGGAAATCTTCAAAAAAGAGCTGACACACTTTTGCGATGTTCTTTAGCAGACAACACGCGCAGGACATATACCACAGCGTTAAACGCGTTCCAAGCATTCCTCGCGAAATATAACTTAAAACAAAACATGCCGATACCCGCACCTTATTTAGTTTGGTTCATAGCATACTGTTTCGAAAATAACTGCGCAGCGAATACAATAAAAACTTACGTGGCGGGTTTAAATTACATACACAAAATAAACGGCTTTCAGGACATACACTCTATGTTTGTGGTCAATAGGTTACTCGAAGGTTGTGTGAGAGGTAAAGGACATTCGCGGGATGCGAGACGCCCCATCACAAAATCAATATTGACCGAAATCATCGCAGCATTGCCTAGTGTGTGTTATAACGAATTCGAAGCTAAGGTTTTTAAGGCAATATTCTCAATGGCCTATTTCGGCCTCTTCCGCATCAGCGAACTGGTAGCGACCACACTTAGCGGTTCGTCCAATCAAATTAAGCGAAAAGACGTAGCCATCACAACCAACGAGCAATTCATGTCGGTGACCTTACGAATACATAAAACCAGTCAGCACGGTCCACCGATCACGTTGAAACTCCCCCGGGAAAAAACACACCCATGTCCAGTATTAGCTATGTTAGAGTACCTGTCACTTAAACCTGCGGGAACATCAGCCTTTAGTCACAGCAACGGACTTCCGGTCACTAGACAACAGGTAACCGCTGTCTTAAACAAATGTCTAACGAGAGCCGGCCACAGTACCCAAAACTTTAAGACTCACAGCTTCCGTATCGGCCGTGCGACCGACCTAGCCATACGCGGCGTACCAGAGACAGACATTATGAAACTTGGTCGTTGGTCGTCCCAAGCATACAAGAAATATATCCGTGTGTAAGCTAGAAGGGGCGATATCTGGGCCTCACGCATTACATTCGTACAATTAAATAACATTTATTAACGAATAGAATATACAAAACCCGCACTGAAATACAAATACAACGCAACCCTACATTAAATAATTATTTCACTCGTAAATATAGATATCTGGGTTTTGGGCGACTCGCTACCCAGGCGCGCGGGACGGTACGCACAGGAGAGGGGCTCGCCGAACCTGCGGTTGCCGCGGACCATCGCCTGGCTGGGCGTCGGGGGCATCGGATGGGAACGTTTCCGCAGGTCCGTAGAATCCAATGTCCTTTTGTGCGAGCCACCCAAAATAATAGTTTTGCACCTAGGCGGCAACGATTTAACTGTGTTTCCGCTAACGAAAATATTTAACTCAATTACTCGCGAAATACGCTACCTTAGATCCGCATTTGCCAGCGCCGTTATAGTCTGGGTAGATATACTAAATAGATTTCAATGGCGAAACCCACGCCAGTTAACGTCATCACAAATCAATAAAAAGAGAATCCGCGTTAATCGCCACGGGCGCAGTTGGGTAAGGTCGACAGGCGCACACGACACGCTATCCATAGATATAGGTTTAGATACTCCGGGTTTCTTCGCGGCCGACGGCGTTCACCTGTCGGCAGTGGGTAATGCTATGTATATCGACGCACTAAGAGATGTTCTGCTTAAGCACATAGAATAACGCTCCGTAAAGCGCAATTACATTAACATAATCTCGCGGTTTAAATTTTTTTTTTTTTATATATATATTCAGAATTTTGGTGGATAAATTTAGAAAATTTATTGTGGCGTAAAATTCTGGCGGCAGGCGAATAACAAATCTTTTAAACTGAATTTAGCCAGATTTCTAACCAATACTTATTATACAAGGTCTGCTCTCCCAAACTGCGGGTAAAGGAACTTCGGCTCAATTGTCTTACTCGTGGTGCTGGGACTGCATTCCAATTAGTTCTTATTTATTTGCATTAGTTAGGTAACGCCGTGCTGTAAATGTGTTAAACGTGTCTATGTGTAAGTACGCTTGCATGCAGGTGCCGGTGCTTTGGTTCACCGACCAGACATGTGTCAAGCTTGTTGTGTCATGTGTATAAATGTACGCTTGCATGCAGGTGCCAGTGCTCTGGTTCACTGGCCAGTCATGTGTCAAGCTAGTTTCCGTGTCAGTCCCCAGACTTGCATGTGGCAGAAAACCGCGTGGTGTTTTTCTGCCCATTCAAAACATGTGTCAAGTCAGGGACGTCTGTTTGTTTTACTGTACGTGTATGCACGGCGAAAAATTTTCACTTTCGATACGCATAACTTGTTCAACTGGTGCCGGGATTTTACGTCACAAGCCACATGACCATTTACGCCACTCTGATAATCTCTTTACTATATATGTATATTGCATTGCTATGGACAATCGCATTGCTGGTGTTGTTTCGTTTTGTTACATAATAAACAATAAGTTATTGTATGGTTTGTCTGATTTATTCAAATCCATTTAATAATAAAAATTATTTACATATGGAAATAATTTCATTTATTAAGACGGAATAAATTGTTTTCTCTTTTTATCTACGATTTCTCGGAAATACTTCCTAGATACGGGTAAACACACGTGGTTGCCCGGAAATCAACATGCGGAACGCTCCGGTCATCCGATTACTTGACCACGTGACTAGCCCAGCACGTTCTTTTCTCGCTAACCTTCGAAGGAGTAACAAGTGGGAAAAATACCGAAAAAATATTATTTACCCACCCACCACACCCGATTAAAATATTAATATAATCTGAATGACCCGTATGAAACATCACTTCAATAGTGTGTACATGTTAATCTTTCATAATGCCGTTTCATTCAAAATGCTGCTGGTGAGTTCTTTATAATTGCAGTTTTCGGCAGCTTGCGTTCTGAGAGACAGCACATCACTCGTAGCAACATCAGCGAGCAAGCTATGCCTAACTAGGGGCCCAAGCCACTCGGGTTCCAGCTCACACCGAACACCACCGGACCAGTCTTCAGAAACAATCATACCAAGATAGTGCAGTGTGTCGCCAAACCAACCACTTATCAATGGTCATAGGGAGCATACGGCAATGCCTTTTTGTTGGAACAATGCAGACACAACAGTGTTTTAAAGCTTTAAACTACGAACATGTACTCTTTTCTTTTTTCTTTTTTTTCTTTTTTCTTTTTTTTTGTCCTTTTAAGTCGTGTGGGCGTAAAATTCTGGCGGCAGGCGAATAACAAATCTTTTAAACTGAATTTAGCCAGATTTCTAACCAATACTTATTATACAAGGTCTGCTCTCCCAAACTGCGGGTAAAGGAACTTCGGCTCAATTGTCTTACTCGTGGTGCTGGGACTGCATTCCAATTAGTTCTTATTTATTTGCATTAGTTAGGTAACGCCGTGCTGTAAATGTGTTAAACGTGTCTATGTGTAAGTACGCTTGCATGCAGGTGCCGGTGCTTTGGTTCACCGACCAGACATGTGTCAAGCTTGTTGTGTCATGTGTATAAATGTACGCTTGCATGCAGGTGCCAGTGCTCTGGTTCACTGGCCAGTCATGTGTCAAGCTAGTTTCCGTGTCAGTCCCCAGACTTGCATGTGGCAGAAAACCGCGTGGTGTTTTTCTGCCCATTCAAAACATGTGTCAAGTCAGGGACGTCTGTTTGTTTTACTGTACGTGTATGCACGGCGAAAAATTTTCACTTTCGATACGCATAACTTGTTCAACTGGTGCCGGGATTTTACGTCACAAGCCACATGACCATTTACGCCACTCTGATAATCTCTTTACTATATATGTATATTGCATTGCTATGGACAATCGCATTGCTGGTGTTGTTTCGTTTTGTTACATAATAAACAATAAGTTATTGTATGGTTTGTCTGATTTATTCAAATCCATTTAATAAGTTCTTTTAATCAGAGTTATATGATCTTTACTTTTATTCTAAAGTTAAAACCTTTGACCAGGGAGGTCCAGTTCGCCTGGTAAGTAACTATCGGGGAGATTGAGCGCGTAGAAAGTAGTTCTCCTTGGAATAGTTAATTATGTAAATTGAATATTATAAATTTCGCAAACGCACACACTCAATATAGAGACCCTTTGAACGTTAAAACGTAAATATCAAAATGATATAATTATGTTAATGTTTTAAGTAGAAAGAAGTGAAAAAATAGGACTTACAGAATAGTCATTAATATTATTATCGTTTTCTTGAGGATATAATCATTTTTATATAATACTAATTTAGTCTTCAGTAAAAGATGTGAGTTGTCAGTATGAAAACTAGTTGAAGAGTTAAAAAAAAGCGGTAATGATTTGATGACGTCTTTAGAAATGCATGATGAGAATTGGAATTTTCCAAAACGCGAAATAAATGATAAATAAAAACAATTTAAACAAACTCTAGTAGACCGGACTGCTGGAATGAGGTTCTTTGGGATGATTTCATATTTTGGCTGTGCAACGTCGACAGTATTGTCATGCACTCCGCCGGCGTGGCTGTCTAACATCTCGGATTACCAAACTATACGCCGATATCCATTTATCGGCGGAGGGAGGAATGGGGATAGTAGAAGTTGCCAAACTATACGCCGATACCCATTTATCGCCGAAGGGAGGAGGGAGGATAGTAGAAGAATACTTGAATTACCGGTATCATTCGATCTACTTACTCAGCTAGTAGCCATGGCCTACTTACTCCATGACCCACCTGCCGATATTAGACATGATTCACCGAGCACCACCGATGGTCAGGTAATGGGATGTCCGCCGTTAACGTCAGCAACAGTTTTATACAGAGTACAATGTCAATTTATCCGCATTGATATTCTGAAAATTGTGACCACATACAATGTCCGTACGTCAACAAGACTCGTAATGATCGAACATACTGGTTTTGTAATTGGCTTCGAAATATGAAGTTGAGAATATTATCGAATTATTTGCGTTATTTGCCTGCCTGATCAACATGCTTTGTTTTTTGCTCTCTCCTATCAATCTTGATGTTATCATTCGCAGGTAGGTCATGGATACTGGTTGACTCATTCTTATGAAGGAATATGCAAGCGCAACAATTCTAATATTGAAAATGGACTGAAAAACACACTTAAGAACGTGTTTCTGTGCTCTAATCAACAGTATGGAGGTATATGATTAGTTGTCAACATACAGTGATTAAGAACGTGTTCCCCATCTCTAATCAACAGTATGGAGGTATATGATCAGTTGTCAACATACAGTGCTTAAGAACGTGTTCCCCATCTCTAATCAACAGTATGGAGGTATATGATCAGTTGTCAACATACAGTGCTATAGAACGTGTTCCCCATCTCTAGTCAACAGTATGGAGGTATATGATCAGTTGTCAACATACAGTGCTATAGAACGTGTTCCCCATCTCTAGTCAACAGTATGGAGGTATATGATCAGTTGTCAACATACAGTGCTATAGAACGTGTTCCCCATCTCTAGTCAACAGTATGGAGGTATATGATCAGTTGTCAACATACAGTGCTATAGAACGTGTTCCCCATCTCTAGTCAACAGTATGGAGGTATATGATCAGTTGTCAACACACAGTGCTATAGAACGTGTTCCCCATCTCTAATCAACAGTATTTGAGGTATGTGATCAGTTGAAAACATACAGTGCTATAGAACGTGTTCCCCATCTCTAATCAACAGTATGGAGGTATATGATCAGTTGAAAACATACAGTGCTATAGAACGTGTTCCCCATCTCTAGTCAACAGTATGGAGGTATATGATCAGTTGTCAACATACAGTGCTATAGAACGTGTTCCCCATCTCTAGTCAACAGTATGGAGGTATATGATCAGTTGTCAACATACAGTGCTATAGAACGTGTTCCCCATCTCTAGTCAACAGTATGGAGGTATATGATCAGTTGTCAACATACAGTGCTATAGAACGTGTTCCCCATCTCTAATCAACAGTATGGAGGTATATGATCAGTTGTCGACATACAGTGCTTAAGAACGTGTTCCCCATCTCTAATCAACAGTATGGAGGTATATGATCAGTTGAAAACATACATTGCTTTAGGACGTGTGCGGTCAGTTATCAAACTATAGTGATTGATGACGTGTACTCAAAGTATTGTCAACGAATTCGGGTATGTATGTGATCAGCGGTCATAGTAAAGTGCTTAAAAGCATGTTCCCCAGCTATAGTGTAGGTAACCGAGAGATTGATATTTTTTTACAAATATATGTGTAAGATTACCTCCTGTTATAATTCATTCCATTTAAAAATATTTACTTCACAATGTCTCCGTTTCCCAAATTATTCGAGAAAACACGACACACTATGTGGAAATTATGCTCTACGAGCTTTAAAAGATCAAAAACAGCGAACACACGACCATATAATTGTAAGACAACTTCTATCCGTAGCCAAACTATTATCTTTAGTGTATATTGATACTGTTCGATATTGTTTACGTAATTTAAAACTATGAGATTGTCATTTAGGGTCTCTTTTCAAAAACAATATTGTAACGCTGTATGATGTGGTTGACCTGTCATATTCTTCCGGGTATTAACGCTGGTTATAAACAATAAACTAGCGTTATTCAACCATAAGCTAACTCGAAACGATTGGACACGGTGTAGACTCTAAGTGGAAATACAACGCATAACACTCGCTCAATCGTCATAAGAACCAACAACAAAGAGTACATCAGAACGACAAATGAAATCGTAACAGTTATTAACCCTGGTTGATATATGTTCCATAACTTAATACTAAAATGCTACAGTTATACATCTAGGAGAAATAATGATGTATTATTTTATTTCAATATATGTAATCAAGAAGCGAAAAGCGTGACTATAAACTGTAGATGCCTTACATACGCTTCACAAAAGATATACAAAGACACACTTTTCATTTCCTCGGCCATATGCGAACAATGTGATATTGACATTCCTTTTTACTCAGTTCATTCTGTAAGGAGGAAATGAATATTCACAAGCGTATTTACGTTTATCAGAAAAATTGACACTTAACAGCCGAACAAAATGGGCAACTGTTTATTTACCACATTCCATAGTCATTTGTTGAAAAGAGAGGTAAACATTCATTCAATTTATGATTGCATCTTTATTATAACAAATATGTTATTTACTGAATACTTTGCCGCACCCGGCAGTGACAAATTTTGGATTTGGTTGATCTGCCTTTGAATAATCCATTACGACTTAAAATCAAATGCTCACTCTCACTATTGTGTACACGTCTTATTTCGTGTAGTTTCCTGACCGCTGGTGTGATTATACTTTCATTTTTATCTTATTTCTCCTTCGCAAGTTTTCACTTTTTGTCGACGGCGGCCGCGTTTGTTTAAATTGTTAATCTACGCTACCTCCGTTGATCAAAAAGGTCAGGATTCGTAAAATAAAAGGTGTCTCATCGTTCCAAATTCATTCGTTTTACATCAAAGTTAAGGCTTCGTTTAAGGCCTTTTAATAGCAGATTGTTTCCAATATGGCTGCCATTTATTTCTGCAACATTTCCTTTTGAGGCTGTCATAAGCAATGCTATCTTATTGAGTGGCACACGCGTTCTGCCAAACTAAGGCGTGGCAGGGTTTCTGCAGAAGTTGAACAAGCACCAGAATACTTCGTGTCGGAGATCATTCCCGTTTAACGAGTTCATAAATGTTATAAATGTATCAGAATAAAATGTTACTGTTTAACTAAACGATAGAAAATACAGAGAATAAACCGCAATTATAATAGTACTTATTTAAAATAACAGACATTATTTTCCTTGGTACGTTAATATAAGGAAACGCTATGTTTGGCCATTTTCTACTTCAAAATTCATTTTGATTAATAGACATAAACGCTTACCTGCATGTCCATTGTCAAAGGGCTAAAACAAACTTGAGCAAGTCACACCGTCTTTTTGAGTTATCTAGCTAACTAGTACTACTGATGCGTATTTGTAACCTTAAATTGCCTATTCCAAAACACCTCAGCAAAGATCATAAACTTAATGAATACTTCCTATATAAAGTACGATAAGTGCGGGGATCTATGGTTTGTTTGTTCGTTGTATGTATCGTTTTAATCATTTGAACAATAATATATAATTCCATGTGTTTAATTGTTACGAAACTTAACGTTAACTAGAATAGTAAACTGCGTTCGACTATCGTGATATTTCAACTATACATAGGTAGTAAAAAGGTCAACGTGGGGTCAAAGTTTGGTAAAAGGTGAAAAGTGTCGCAGGAAACCCTATAATGGTTCGAAATTACGGATATAAGGAGCGCAGGAAACCATATTCGGGTTCGAAATTACGGATATACGGGGCGCAGAAAACCATTTTCTGGTACGAACCTCGCTCGCACCCGATATAGATTCCTTTGCCCCGTATATCCCATTTGGGTCACCTACTTACCCCGCAACTTTTCTATTTATTGCATTATGTTCACACAGGCATTTTTTATGGTTATATTTCATTATATTGAATGCTGTCGAAAGCTCACCAGTCAGATGACGATTAGGAGATTTAAACTCAGTATGGACAATTTGAGCAATAAACACAATTATGTATATAATATTTGGATTTCAATTTTCCCGGAATTTTCAACTATACATAGGTAGTAAAAAGTTTTCCCGGAATTTTCAATTTTCTTTTGGCCTCTTGAGAAGGACATCAGAAGGGGTTTCTTCAAACTAAACCGTGTCAAATGTCGAAATGGAAACGTATCCACTTTAAAAGAGTGTCTTCACAAACAACTTAAAATATAATTACTTTAAACCTAAAACATTTTTTAAAGGAGAAACTCAATCTTAAGGTAAATTCGATAAATCAGTTAACCGATATTGATCTGTTCCCAAGGAAGAAAGGAGATCAAGGTTCGAGCAAAAGAAAATTGATAAAGCATAATACACTTACGCCTAATCTATCAGCTTAAGTGTTAATGGAAAGAAAGTTTTAATTTGAATATCCTTAAAATTAATCACTAAATTACATTGTTGCTAAATAAATGTGTATTGTTCTAGCAATATGTATACTTACATGTGGTTTTTGACACCACTAGCTATTCCTTTTCTTACATGTGTGATTTTGGCACCACCAGCTATTCCTTTCTTACATGTGTGATTTTGGCACCACAAACTATTCCTATTCTTGTAGCAATGCAATTCTTTGTTTTAATTGCAAATGCTTTTTGAACAATAACGTATTTAAATTTTCTTCAGAGAAATTGTACATTACTCGTTTAATACCCGAACCTCAAAAACAGATAAAACTTATCTTTAAAAACAAACTAGTAAAACAAAATTGGCGATTCAATTTTAAGGAGCTCTATTTCACCACAGCATGAAGCCCTTATGGTACATCTATGTTATTGTGACTACTCGTTGTCCGTTATTGTTCGAAGAACGTTCTGATTACGATATATCCGACTTTGTCTATTTCGAAAAGTGTTTTATCAGTATACATACTATAAATTTGACTAAAATTGTCTTCTATCTCTCGGAAACTTACTATGCGTTTGACCAAAAGTGTATGCTACCGTTCGACAACTTCCTATAAGTTTGTCCAAAGGTGCCTGTTTCTCTTGACAACTTTCTTTAAGTTTGTCCAAAGGTGTCTGTATCTCTTGACAACTTTCTTTAAGTTTGTCCAAAGGTGTCTGTATCTGTCGACAACACTCTATAATTTTGTCCAAAGGTGCATGCTGTCTCTCGGCAACCTTATATATGTTTGTCCAAAGGTGACTGCCATATTTCGGCATTTTTCTATGAATTTGTTTAAAGGTGCCTGCTTTCTTTTGGCAACATTTAATATAATTTGTCCAATGGTGCCTGCTGTCTCTCTGCAACTCTCTATAAGTTTGGTCATAGGTGCCTTCTGTATCTCGGCAAAGTTCTATAAGCTTGTGTATAGGTGACTGCCATTTTTCTGCATGTTTCTATGAGTTTGTTCAAAGGTGCCTGCTTTCTTTTGGCAACGTTTTATATAATTTGTCCAATGGTGCCTGCTGTCTCTCTGCAACTCTCTATAAGTTTGGCCATAGGTGCCTTCTGTATCTCGGCAAAGTTCTATAAGCTTGTGTATAGGTGACTGCCATTTTTCTGTATTTTCTATGAGTTTGTTCAAAGGTGCCTGCTTTCTTTTGGCAACGTTTTATATAATTTGTCCAATGGTGCCTGCTTTCTTTTGGCAAGGTTTTATATAATTTGTCCAAAGGTGCCTGTATCTATTGACAACTTTCATTAAGTTTGCCCAAAGGTGTCTGTTTTTGTCGCAACTTTCATTAAGTTTGTCCAAAGGTGCATGCTACCACTCGGTACTTTTCTATATGATTGTCCTAAGGTGTCTGCTGTCTCTCGGCAATCTTCTATAAGTTTGTCCAAAGGTACCTGTTGTCTCTCGGCACCTTTCTATAGACTTGTCCAAAGGTGCGTGCTGTCTTTTCAACTTTCTATAAGTTTATCCAAAGGTTCCTGCTGTCTCTCGGCACCTTTCTATAAGATTGTCAAAAGTGCCTGCTATCTCTCGGCAACCTTTTATAAGTTTGTCCTTAGGAACCTGCTGTCATTCGGCAACTTTCTATAGGCTTGTTCAATAGTAACTGCTATTTTTCTGCAAATTTCTATAGGTTTGTCCAAAGGTTCATGCTGTCTATCGGCAATGAAGGCAGCGGACAACAGTTTGTTGTACAAAATGGTCGGTGTGGACAAATGTTATACATAATGTGCGCTCCGTTCATATTTGATGAGTGCTCTAATAATATATGCATTTACTAGACAAATGAGGATGGGTGCACCAATAAAATATAGGAATAACGGTAGTTATATAAGTAAAAATGGATGCATACATATCTATTTTAAGTCAATGTGGGTATCTCCGGATGTTTGTGAAGGTCACGTTCACTGACCAATCGAATCAATTTTACATTTAGGTTTAATGTTTGATAAACAGTAACCTTTTGATATTTAGATTTAGGTTTGCTACTGAGCTTGTTTCTGTAGCTGTTCGCATAAATATTATCAATCAGCGTTGCTAAATGCCGTTTTTCCGAACCTTGTGACAATGGTGTTTTTGCTCAGGGATTATAAACCAGTAAAAGTTAACAATGGGTGTAGATAATGCAGTGTATAGAGCTCGCATTGGATGTTTTGTGATGCCGCATAAAGTGAGGTGTTAAATGAAGGGTATTTTTGTGACTAGAAGTGCATGTAGTGGATTATTAAGACTTGTTTTGGCGTGGTCAATACTATTTGTGGTGGGTGGAGACGTGGAACTCAATTTCTCAATTTGGGACCTACACCAGGGCCTGCCCCAGGGTCACAGCGGGCTACTCGACAGAGCATACTCTCGTTCGCATCCGTAGCAGGTAGCCAGGATTATGACCTCTCGCCACCGAGGGGTCGGGGTAAGGAGCCAGCGCGCAAGGCCCGTCAGGCCAAGGCGGGAAGTAATAATGAGGATGTTATGTCTTTCCTACGTACCATGAAAACAGAGGTGAGAAGTGATTTGATGTCTATAAACAGTAAAATTGACGATATAAATAGCACAATCAGTAATTTACAGAAGGAAAATGAATTCTTGAAAACTGAAAATTTAGAAATGAAATCAATTCTGAAGAACTTGACAATAAAAGTGGATAATGTTGAAGGGGCCTCACGCAGGAATAATCTACGTTTTATTGGTATCGAGGGCGACATGAATGAAAATTGGGAAACGAGCGAAAGCAAAGTCAGAAACTTTATCAAAAATTATTTATCTTTGCCTGAGCTAGAAAATTCTGAGATTGAATGGGCTCATAGGGTGAAAGGGAAGGATAGAAATAAGTGTAGTAATATTGTGAAGTTCGGCAAGTACAAGGACAAAGATATCATTTTGAACAAGGCCAGAATTTTACTCAACCGAGGTTCAGGATACGCTGTGCACGAGGACTACACAGAACGTGTAATGAGCCATAGGCGAGAACTTTCGAAACGTTTGGTGGCAGGGTGCAATGATGGGTGGTTCGCAAGGCTTAGCTTCGATAAACTGATCGTTGATGACAGCGTATATAAATATGACGAGGAAAGTAAACAAATAGTGCGCATCGGCGCTGCTCGTGGGCTGCCGGTAAACCGGGCTCCGGATACACGACCGATTACTATTACAGGCGACGAGCCACGATACCGGGATGGGAGTCGAACTTCGCAGGATGACAATGACTCATCGGATGAAACCCTTCTTGGTGCCGTCGGCGGTGGAGGAATCGACTAGGGACGCGGCCGAAGCCCAGAGACAACAAATGACGATACAATATTATCTATTTGTACATGGAATATATGTGGATTACATAAATACACCAATGACCATGAAATCCATAAATATTTACAAAGCTTTGACATAAATGGATTAGTTGAAACCTGGAATATTTTTAAAAGTGAATTTGATATTTTTTGCACAATTAATGCCACTTTGACCATATCAGAACAAATCAATCTAATTGTTTTCGAAATAATGGGGGCGTTAGTGTTTTTGTTAAATCGGGCTTAGTTGAATCGGGTCTTATTCGTCAAATATGTAGTGATTTTGAAGACGGTCTGGTCCTTTATATTAAGTCAAGCATGTTTGATTTAATAAAAGACTCTACATTGTATATGTTTCGCCAGAAAGTTCACCTATATCTGATAGATATATCGAGAAAAGTGGCATTGTATTGCTAGGAGATAGGTTAGAGTTTATCAAGAATCAATTTAAAGATTGTTACATTTATTTAGCGGGCGATTTTAACGCAAGAACTAAAGATTTGCTGGACTACATTTCTTCAGATAACCTAGATAATGTGTATGGATATCATGTAGATTACGTTGGCGACACGTTTGAACAACCGCGTAATAATAAAGATCTTGGTCGAGTAAATAATTTTGGTAGATCATTAATCGATCTATGTTGTATTCACAATGTACATTTGTTAAAAGGTAGGTTACATGATGATACTTCAGGGGATATAACATGTTTAGTAAATGAGGGACACAGTGTTGTAGACTATCATATTATTGCCTCCGTATATTTCATACTTTAGCGTCATGAAGCGAGACGAATCGGACCACTTTATACATGAATACTTTCAACGCGCAATTTAAACTTCGCTTAATCGACTGTATGACTCAGGGATGTCACGATACCGTTAATTCATCTTTAAGATGCGATCTATATAAACATGTTAAATCCTTACTAAATCCGGAAAAATATCTTTCCATAAACTTGTCACATAAATTTGTCCATGCGCTCGCGCGATATAGGTGTTCAAGTCACCGGTTAAATATCGAAGTTGGCCGACATCTTAACATAGACAGAAATGACAGAATATGTGTGTCCTGCTTAATCAACGAGAACAGGCTTTTATTAGAATATGAATTTCATGAGTTTTTCATATGCCCATGGTTCTCTACTGTAAGAAATCAGTTTTTATTTAGCTGGTACACGGGCCGATCTGACCTACATGCCTTTTACAGACTCCTAAAGTCAGATAATAGTTTTGTTATTCGACAAGTGGCAAAATTTATTTTTTACTTGTTAAAAATGGCAGATTGAAATTTGTAAACAATTTGTATTAAGCAATGACACCATTGTATTGTATTTAATGATGTATATACTATAGTATGTATTTCGGGCCGCAGGCCTTTATGTACTGAATAAAGTTGAGTTGAGTTGAGTTGAGGTATGGTAGGCTGAATTGAAGTATATTAGTTACTTTTGAAATAACAACTGAGGTTGAAATTGAAAGTACATCTGCAATTACTGTTTTAATTACATTGCTAGTTCAAAGAGTTAGTTAATGATGTTTGATGACAAATATATCTCTATAAGGCTTAAAATTCACATCAAGGCGATACATTTATTGTCCACGGCACATATACATATACCCGGACACAAAAAGTGAACACTGTATAACATTTCAAAACGCTGTCTTTTAAAAGTCGCCACTTCGTCGAAGTTATCTGACAAAGATCTACTGTATTGGGCGTCTAACCGTTATCTGACAATAATCTACAGTATTGAAACCCGATAAAAAGTTGTTTTCGCATCCTCTCTATACTTTATCTGCTCATTTTTATCAGACAACTGAAGTGTTAAGCTATTGTTAATCAATGCCTTTTTTAAAGGTATTCACTCACATAATTTTTCTTACTGTTAAAACAGCGTCGATTGAGTTACTTTTAAGAACAAACACCAAGCAGCAACCGAATTCCTTTGATCGGAAGTTTGCAATTCCAAACCAAAAATAATTTATCTTTAAACAGCTGTGCTGGTGTTAAAAAGCCTAAAATAATTCAATTTTCATTAGAGTTGCTAACGTTTTTCTTTCTGCAACGTGTTAAAATAATTATTTACGACAGAGCACTAATGTTAACCTTTGCTGATGTTTAATCATTGAATGAAGCAATTTATTATCCCACAAAACGTAAACTAGTCCATTTAAAACTATTTTTACATATTTTAGAACAGATGAGGAGGAATGTAAATACTTAACCCGATGACTTGGCTGATATTATGAAACAAAAAGCCAGACTTATGTGCATTTTATCAAACAACATCTTACATATTTTAGAACAGATGAGGAGGAATGTAAATACTTAACCCGATGACTTGGCTGATATTATGAAACAAAAAGCCATACTAATGTGCATTTTATCAAACAGCATCTTTGTTCTTTTAACGTTTTAACGAGAGCTACCTTTTGTGTGCAAATTCTTACCAGAAATTAGCAGTACGGCCCTGACTTTGGTTAAATTGAGGACATAAGGAAAACCTGCATGAGGGGCGTGCTACACAATGAACCGGGAAAATGTGGAGTTATTGTTCAAACATAATGAGTAAATCTTATTGATAAAGAAGGGAGCTAGCAATCATTTCAATTTATTTTAGGAAATTGTGGATGTTTCCATATCAATTTTTGGAAAATATGGGTGTATCCATAATTTTTAGGTCACGTTCACTGACCAATCAAAATGACCCTTACATTCAGTCATAAACTGGGATATTAAATGCCGGTATTTGATATCGATGGAAATGGTATATTAGGTTAAATGAATATTAGTTTTTTGAAAACAAAAAGTTGGAGTTGAGTTTTAAAGAAGCTTAACAAATATCAGCATTTAAAAGTGTTGCTTCTATAAAAATGTGTATGCCTTTGTATTAAGATGGTTTGTTTACGTAAGCAACTGGACGAACTGTTGGAATAAATCGATGTTTAATAAAGTGGCGATGTTACTACTTAATTCCTCTGTACTTAAATTCATTAATTCTCATTCATTATTCTTGCTTTTAGCATTTTCTTTGTCACTGTGAATGCCGCATATATTATAACATGCTTAATTAACGTCCACGCGAAGATGCACGTTAATGCGCCAAGGAAGTAATTTAGACGTAACGACATTTAAACTTCACGTGGAAGTTCATTATGCATGTTATACTATAAGCATGGTTGTTTTGTATGAATGTCCGATTTAAATCCCCTAAAAAACTAATCTCAACACATTTTGATAACGTTTCATAGCCACTAATTAGTGATGAGAGGTTTTGATTTAACTGTCAGAACTAGGACTTTATAATGTATCCTAACGTTGGCTGAACAAATTACAATTTTCGATTATTTGATTGATTCATATGCTAAAAAATAGCTCGATTTTTGAAAGATACAAATGTTGTTTTTGGTACCTTACATCATTTGACCTCACGAAATTACTTGTATCGATGTGTTTGGCATTGCATTCAGTGAGAAAGGCAAACCAATTAAGCAACCAATATGATTCTTGACTATATGGAAGCCTGCTGAAATCCAATTTAAAGTTGTCAGGCTAGCGCACGCGATCCAACAAAGGCGAATGGGGTTCTACTGTTCCAAGGGGGAACATGTGAGTTAAGTGGGTGACCATCAAGCTGGACAAGTGTTTTTTTTCGCCCTCTCAGACCGCAACAGATGACCACACTCTTGCGCAAAATCGTGCCAATGAAACTTTCGTTCAGGTAACTTTCTTATCAATCGTTCAAAAATTAGATGCTGGACGTTTTGGTGAATTTCTTATTTATACTCGCACACAGAAAGGCCGATTCGGCGAGTGCCCAGATAAGATATTTAGTCATTTAAGGTTTTTGGAGTTTAGTGCACAGACAGAATGTAAGTCTGGTTAGAGCTACCCTGGTTCTTTAACGTTCACTTGTGAATAGCACTGTGACACGATACCCCCATTTAACGTCCCTCCAGAAGACGATTTTAAGTGGTGCCGAGGGGAAACGAACATTCGACCTCTGGATTGACAGTCAATTGTGTTACCACTAGAACACGGATCCGCCACAACTTCTGACATCCCCTCAATAACATTTTATACATACTTGTACACCCGTCCAACCAGATTGGACCGATCATTAAATTGAAGTCAATGTCGCAAATTGTAGTTTACAACATCAATTCGCTCTTCGATATTATGTCTGTGACTACGAAAAAAGATTTAAGGAAGATTGCTCGAACTTAGTTAAGTACTCCGTGGCACCATTCCACAGTCGACCATATAAAAATGTGCGAGTGCCAATAATAAGCAAAAAATATTTGAACTACTTTTTGAATGACCCTCGAACGTGTTATTCTTTATCTTAACCGAATTTGAAAATCACGCTTTTCGACAGTGATCTGGAGTATTTGAAAGATGCGGCTCTGTTTTGAATTTTACCATTCATAACGAACCTCCTGATAGAACGGATATATTGTTAGTGTTTTTAACATAATCATTTTGGTGCCTGAAAATGCTTGAAAATAATATGACTTTAATTCGAAATTAAAATTCGAAAGCATAAACATGCCTTATATAGACAGCGGTGAAGAGTCATTCGTTATAAAAAACACACATTTATTCATAAAAGGTACAGATTTCGATGTGGAATTCTGGAAAACGTGTAATAAATAGAGTACATGATTAAATTGGGATCTGTGGATGGTATGAAAATAGGTACTATTTTGAAATAGTTCAATGCCATATTAGATGGTTTTATCCTTTATTGGTGTTTCGGTGAGGAATACTTAAAACGCCCAAAGATTGCCGAATGTCAATTATAGAATATTAAGGATAATGTTTTCACTGTAGTAACCCGACTATCTTTAACAATGTATGAATATTATAAACAGTTTCCTACACCCGGAAGCCAGAACTGGCTTAAGGGGTCAGTTGCTGTTAATATCACCAAAAGAGGACTGGCACCGTTTGCTTTTAAGGTATGTGATGACATTCGCGTTGAAAAGTTAAAATTGGCAATAAAACAACATTTTCCTGACCTCTGTGGGAATTGCTCAATTGTTGAAGCTATACCATGTGATCCGAAAAACAACATATGTAATGCAGGACAATGCCGTTTTCACAAGGATCGTGTTTTTCGTCCGTGCCTTATAGTAAAATGTAACGATTATCGTAACACTGTAACCGACAAAATCCAGAAAGGTATCGATATAGGTTGCATCTGCAATAGCTGCAAAATAACTGAAATTGTATCGTGTAATCCGAGAAATAAAGTCTGCAATTCGGGAAGATGCAGATTCCATATGGATCCAAATACGAAACTAAACATTCATACAAGGCGATGCCCGAATAACATTTGTGATACGCTCCGAAATGCCATACAGCAGACACACCGATTTGGAAATCCATCATGGAAGAACACCGATGCAAGGAAATGGTGTGTAAACGCTTGGGATATTGCCAAGTGCTTTATGCCTCCAGATGGCTACGCAAATGTGGACAATGAAAACGACACTGACTTGAACGGGATAATAAGTGTCTACATCAACTCTGACGAATTTCAACAGTATTTTACAGCTGACCTGTCCTTTCCGAAGAACATCTGCGACAAGGTATGAACATGTATTGCTTCATCATTGTCATAGTTACTACGCCATTCCATCCCTTAATTCAAGTACATGTATCAACACTGGTGTCGGATCTATCTTTAACAATTGAAGATGAAATGTTATTCCCATATTAAAAAAAAATCATTAAAACAGTAATTATTATAACTACAATAAGTATATTCTGATAATTGGTATAAGATTGATCTTTTAAATTTGAGGGTGCAATAGAGAGAGAGGCATTTATAGGAAAGTATCATGAATTTAAATAATGATCTTATGGTTAAATAGTTGGATCTAACTCGATCAAAATCATGAATTCATGTTTCCCTAATTGCTTTTGCCTGCAATTATTGTTTTCTTTTACAAGTGATAACATTGATTTGTTAAAGATTTATTAAATTATTTTTAAACACGCATTCAAATAATTTGGACAAATGAAAAATATCATGTGAAGTTTTGCGCAGATGTTAAATTAAAACAATAGATTTTCCTGTTCGAACGGTAAATTTCTTCAAACATCATGATTGTACTGATTGTGACGAGTAAAATGCTGGTTCTAACTAGCATCCAGTTAGGACAAAATTCGTCATCTTACTTTCAAAGTGCATGTTGGTTTTTATTTCCATATAGGAGAAAAAGGTATCAAAAACGCCAAAATGCACCTTTTCGGATTAGAATTGATACCCACATCCTGCCAACACTTTAAACCAAGTAATGTTCGGTTCTGAGGATGGGGCACAACTTTTTAACATTAATATTGTACAACATTCACGATTGTGAACAAAAATATGATTACTTATACTAAGTCACTCTCGTTGGCACGATGCTGCGCGAGAGTGTGGTCTTCAGTTGTGGGAGATACCGGAGTACCCGGAGAAACCCACTTGGTGACCACTAACCAAACTCAAATGCGCCTAGGCCGGGAAGCGAGTCCGCTAACCAATGCGTTAACCGGGCAACCTGTTACTCCCCTATGTTACGCCCCCCCCCCCTAACGTCAAATCCTAGAGCCGCCCTTGGTATAATCCTTTGTTGCAGTTGAAATCAGATTTAATACTTATAGCAAAATTCTTCGTTATACTGTATGCAGCATATGTCTTATTTATATTTTAAACAAATCATTTACTATCATCGGAATATCATCTTTGTTTTCCTTAATTACGGAATGTCAATACGATTATTTCAAAAGATTATTATTATTATTTATTTATTTATTAACAAAATTATTATTATTATTATTATTATTATTATTATTATTATTATTATTATTATTATTATTATTGTATGTACATAGGACAATCGATGAACACATTGAATATTTTTTTCCATTTACAAAAGTATATCACTGAATTTTCTGTTTTGATCAAAAACAATATTTCTTCAATTAAACAATAGCATACTGAAGTTATATTGTGTAAATTTGGTTCCATTTAATATAATAAAACCGGGAATATAGTATTTACCTTATCTTTTCAATGAAAGCATTTCTCTTTTAAACTAAATAATGCGTTATACACACAGACAGCGATTTTATGACAAAAAATTATCATGTACGCTTTCATAGGATAGTTTTGTGATGCATACTAGTAATTTGCTTTTTAAATAAGATAATGATTACTTTTTACAGTAACGTAATATGACGACTTAGTAGGAACAAAACTAGTTGGTGTGATACGACTGAATCATTTATTTCTAATAAGATCATACGAACAAGCGATAACATTTAAATGGTCTACAAAAAGTACCCAATTAGTTGGTCAGACACTGTATATCTACCAGTTCATCTGCAGGCGCGGATCCAGAATTTGGCGTTAGAGGGTGCGTAACCTTGGGTTGTAATTTTAACTTCGAACCGAATTTCTTTGGTTTAAAGTGCACGGCGGTGGTTGTGGTGGGGGTGTACTTCTCCAAGAGAAAAATAACAATTTCAAATTTCTAGTACGAAATAGTAAATTAATTTCTTGGGCGATTAAAGAGTGGGCGCGCGCTGGATGCCTCCCCCCGGACCCGCGAGTGACATGTTCAAAATCAATAACGGCGGACTGCTGATAAACTGAAATAAATATGCAAATTTGAAGTACTTATACTGCATGTTCATTGGACAGATAAATATGTTGACCACTCAAATGTTTTAGGTATCACCATGTTCTGCAGTTACGTAAATCTTGATTCAATGTACATAAATATACCCGTGGTTATGAGTTTAATACACTTTTGTTTGTTCAATAATTTGTGTGCTTCCTTTATGCTTGTGCCACTATAGTAACAGTGCCGATAAATGGAGAATAAAATGCACGAGTCAAAATTAGAAAAACAAAGAATGCATATATAAAACTTAAATAAGAAGTGAACAATTTTCTATATGAAAATCAAGTATTGTCAAAATGACTGTAAGGTTTTTGGCTTATTTAATAATTAAGTGATTTAAACCTTCATCAGAAGCTTACGAAGCACATTTATTATGAGCTGATGGCGTTTATACGCTTGGATTGAAATTAAATATACGTATGAAAATGTTGATAAATGAAGTTTACGGCTGGTAAAACAATCCTTTAGGTACTAGTGCTCTGTTTTCGTTTGACAACTACTTTTATCACAAAGTCACTAAAATACTCTTTTATTTCTATGTAATATACATATCTTAAGGCCAAAAAAATACCTGTGTTTCCGGTAACATGGTCGGTCGGTTGGGATTTTTTTTTTTTTACAGTTTCGATTTCATGCAAAACTCTGTTGCATCAAATCAATTAAATTATATCCAAGTATTCCATAATTAACAAAAAGTCAGAAAAAACCCAGCTTGTTTAATGTCTGAAATCATTTCTTTGCCTTCGACTACCGTATTTTGCCCATGAAATTTGTTGTTTTTTTTTGTATACAATACTCAATAAAAGACGCGATCGGATTTTAGAACAAATCCAGCACTTCAATTTCTACAAAATCTATGATGATATTCTAGCGAAACAGTCATTTATCAACTAAATTTGTTAATTTGCTTGAAGAAAATTTTCTTGTCGATGTTCTTGTCAACTGTTTAAGCTCTCTTATGTGGATGTAGGTTAATAATAGAACAAGTAAACGCGGATATTTATTTTACGTATCTTATTTAATTATTTATAATTTATCATTATTCTCGTAAAATCAAAGTTTCATTCATATTCGTAGTGAATTCAAACATTTCGGTCATTGTTTTAAGATTCCCAGACGACGATTATTGATTATTATATTTTTTCGATCGTATGGTATTTTCTTTCCAGCGTAGACGAAATCCCGGCAATCAAATGGTATCATACGGTATCCAACTGACCGCTTTAAATACAAACCATAGCTACGCGTCTTTGATCTTATTACCGCTCGTGCTCTGACGTCACAAATTGTACTGTTTGTTTATCATAATAATAATATCATAATAATCATAAAAATCATAATAATAATAATAATAAAAAAATCACAAATAATAATAATAATAATAATAATAATAATAATAATAATAATAATAATGATAATAAAAATAAGAATAATAAAAAACAATAATGATATTAAAAATGATAATAATGATAATAAATATAATCATAATAAAAATAACAATAAACAATATAAATAATAATAATAATAATTATAAAATAATAATAATTATAATATTTATATTAATGATAGTAAAATGATAAGAATCATAATAATCATAATTATAAAATGTAAATAAAAATAGTAATAAAAATATAAATAAAAATAAGAATAATAATAAAGATGATGCTGATCTGCTGCTGATGATTATAATGATGATGTAAGATGATGTTTGATGATGTCAGATGATGATGATGATGATGATGATGATGATGATGATGATGATGATGATGATGATGAAATAATAACTACACTCTTCAATGCGTTACCTCGCATCAATTTACACTCTTCAATGCGTTACCTTACATAAATTTACACTCTTCAATGCGTTACCTAACGTCCATTTACACTCTTCAATGCGTTACCTAACGTCCATTTACACTCTTCAATGCGTTACCTAACGTCCATTTACACTCTTCAATGCGTTACCTAACGTCTATTTACACACTTCAATGCGTTACCTAACGTCTATTTACACTCTTCAATGCGTTACCTAACGTCCATTTACACTCTTCAATGCGTTACCTAACGTCTATTTACTAGGGATGGCAACGAGAAGTAAAATTAATACTCGAGTATAGGCAAGATAACAAATCCATGAAATCTGCTCTTGGTGAATTTGAAATCTTTAGACACTCTATAAGTGACTTCATAGATGACTGTAATCGACACACAAAACAGAATTCCTGCGACATCAAGGACATTAAAGCCCAGAATTCTACAATGAGTGCGGATATCCAAACACTGATTTCGCAAAACTCCTCCCAAGCTGAAGAAATCCTTGATTTAAAATGTAGAAGTATGCGGGACAATCTTGTATTTTTGGGAATACCCGAAAACTATAACATTGACACTGAACCAAATCCAACCACAAATATCCATGAACAAGCGCTCCGTAAATTCCTTACACAACATCTTGAAACGAACACTGATATAAATGCAAACGGTACAATAAAGATAAATGACATACATTTTCACAGGGTACATAGGATAGGAGGCCCGTCCAGAAATGCACAGCCCAGACCGATGGTGGCTAAATTCGAACGCTACAGTGATCGCGAATTAATCCGTAATGCTGGCATCAAACTGAATATGAAGCATTCGGGGTATTACATCAATGAACAATTTCCACCCGAAATCGACGAACGACGGAGACAACTGTTCCCAGTGATGAGAAACTATAAAACAAATCCTCAAAACAATGAAAGGTGTCGTCTAGTTCGAGACAAACTGTACGTAGGGAACAAAGTTTACGACCCCAAAACCGAGTCACTAGTGTATCCTAAACACCAAAACACTCAGACACGAGACACTGCGATGCAGGAAACACAGCGCCCGGAGCGAGGTGACACCACTAGAAACCGCGCCCCGTCACAGGCAAGGTATGGCCATGTGAATTTTGCCACACCAAACAGATTCAGCGTACTTGCGGACCAAGTCTCCGACCCCCATACCCCACGGGGAAGACAGATAATTAGATCTCCCCCCACTCCTCTTGAAGAAACTATGTTAAAACGCCCAAGAGAGTCTGAGCCACAAGAGAACCTGGCAGCACCTCAAACAAACACCGCAACGGTACACGAGGATGTCGTGCAGACAGCGACAGAGAGTGACTAGGCCAGGACAGAGGAGTGCAACCCTCATGACAGTTTTTTGAACAATGCATATGTGTCAAAATGCCAAATTTTAGGTCAAAATAGTAAAATTAAACTTTTATCTTTAAACGTCTGTGGAATAGTATCGAAGCAAATTTGCCCAGAATTTATTTCTTTTATTAATGCATTTGATATTATTGGCTTCCAGGAAACTAAAACAGATTGTTTGGACCAAGTAGAAATAGAAAATTTTACCTTGCATTTTAAACATCGACAACAGATTGTTAAACGGAAATCAGGTGGTTTATGTGTTGGGATTAAAAACGAGTTATTACCTTATGTATCAGTAATTGACACAGATTGTAACCTTGTGATGTGGCTTAAGTTATCTGAAAGGTTTACTGGTAAAGGGGATATTTTACTAGGCGTGGTGTATCTGCCACCTGAAAACTCGGATTACGCGATAGATGACCCATTTATAGTATTACAAAACGATATTGATAATCTTTCTCGAAAGTATAAAAATGTATGTCTATTTGGAGATTTTAACTCGAGAACAAAAGATTTACAAGATTTTGTCACACCTGACTATGAAATTTTTCATGAAATGCAGTTAGATGAATTATATTCAGATTTAAACTCGGATACGTCGTACTTTAGCGAGTCGAACTTGTGTAAAAATAGATGCAATCAAGACCTCTCCGTGAATAATTATGGATATAAATTAATGGATTTTGTGAAGCTTAACGGCATGTATGTATTAAACGGTAGAACACCAGGTGATTTATTAGGTCACACCACGTGCAAATCTGTTAGTACGGTGGACTACTTTATTTCTAGTCCGAATTTGTTTTGTAATATAGATAATCTATGTGTGCACGATTTTTGTACCTTGCTTTCCGACGTTCATAATCCAGTGAGCCTTGATCTCATATTTTGTTGTAAACAAACAATTAGTAATGAACGTAACGGTTGCCAAATACATAATGCGAAGTTATGGGATAATACCAACCCAAACGAATTTGTAAATAACATAAAAAGAAATGATATATACAATATTATACATGAATTAGACCATTTGCAAGAGCAAAATATTGTTAACCATGAGAATATTAATAATGTTGTAAATAAAATTGGACAGGTCTTTCACGACAGTGCCAAAACGTCTTTCGGTCCGACCAACTTATCTAGACAGAATATAACCCAAAACAAAGGTAAAAATAAAATTTGGTTTAATAGTGAATGTAAAAGCGCAAGAAAGAATTTCCATAGAGCAAAGTTTTTGTATAAACTTCGCAGGGATCCCCACCATAAACAAAGTTTTAATATTGCAAGTAAACACTATAAGAAAGTATTAAACACAAACTATAAAAAACAACAAAGATTAAACGCTTCTAAGTTAAAAAAGCTCAGCAAGTCTGACCCTAAAAGCTTTTGGAAATATTTAAACGCTCGAACGCGTAACAACTGCTCTGCATCACTAAATGTAATGTTTGATCATTTTAAAAACGCCAACTCGGGCGATATAACTGAAAATCATGCTGATATCACTACGGATACAAATACGTTTGATGTCAAAGCAGATGTAGATATACACATGCTAGATAGCGAAATAACACTTGAAGAAATTGAAAGTGCTGTTAAAAATTTAAAAAATAACAAGGCATCTGGCGATGATAAAATACTAAATGAATACCTGAAATATTCCTTTGATATTATGAAGATCGTGTATCTTAAGCTATTTAATATTGTCTTTAAAACTGCAACTATACCCGAAAATTGGACAATTGGTGTTATTAACCCAGTGTATAAAAATAAGGGTGATATGTGTGATCCCGCTAATTATCGCCCAATAACACTGCTTAGTTGCTTTGGTAAGCTATTTACTACAGTTTTGAATAGTAGACTATTAAAATTCATTGAAAAGTACGATATGTTAAGCGAATTTCAAACTGGTTTTAGACCAGCACATTCAACAGTCGATAACATGTTTGTTTTGAATATGCTTATAGAACACATGTACACATCTCGCAAGAAATTGTTCTGTGCCTTTATTGACTTAAAAGGTGCCTTTGATTCCATTAATAGAAACATGCTATGGTTTAAACTACATGGACATAAGATACAAGGAAACTTTTTAAATGTTGTTAGGAACATGTACGAACAAGCAAAAAGCTGTGTTAAGGTGAATGGAACTAAGTCGGACTATTTCCCTTGTTGTGTTGGGGTCCGGCAAGGAGAAAGTTTGTCTCCTTTACTGTTTTCATTCTTTGTAAATGATTTGCATCAATATTTTCTAAGTAGCTTGGTTGTAAATGGTATTGTTATTAACAAACATGAACATGATTACAGGTTAATTGATTTTTTAAAGTTATTTGTACTCCTTTATGCGGACGATACTGTTATATTGTCTGAATCTGCTATAGATTTACAGAATGCACTAAACCTGTATGAGAACTATTGTTTACAGTGGAATTTAACTGTTAATACCTCAAAAACTAAGGTTGTCATTTTCTCTAGAGGTAGACTAAACCACCATACGTTTTCTTTATGTAATGATACAATAGATGTTGTTACGGAATATAAATATTTAGGAGTTATTTTTACTAAAAGTGGCTCGTTTTGTAAAACAAAGGACTATATTTCAAAACAGGCAACAAAGGCAATGTTCTGTTTGCTTAAAAAGTCAAAATATTTATGTTTATCTATTGATTTACAAATAGATTTGTACAACAAAATTATCAAACCTATATTACTATACGGTTGTGAATGTTGGGGTTTTGGCAACAATTACATACTCGAAAAGGTCCAATTGAAATTTCTAAAATATATATTAAATGTTAAAAGTAGTACGCCAACATGTATGATATATGGTGAAACGGGTGTTAAGCCTTTACAAATAGATATAGATTCACGTATGGTCAATTACTGGTCCAACTTGATCGTTCCATCATGTCATAAACTCTCAATCTCAGTATACAACGTCACATTGAGTAAATTCCTGTATTCTGCCAATGTTAGAGCTAATGACTTCAAATGGATTAAACATGTTAAGAATATTTTCATCAAATGTGGTCTTATTAATGTTTGGCAAAGCCACGAATTTCCAAATAAAAAATGGTTACAAAAGAGTGTTAAGCAAAAATTGTCTGATTTGTTTTTAAACGAATGGTACACTACTGTGAACTCTTCAAGTAAATGTGTAAATTATAGATTGTTTAAAGAACGTTTTGAATTTGAAAACTATCTTGTTAAAACACCGCCAAAATTATTGAACTATGTTATACGATTTAGAACAAGAAACAATCATTTTCCTATTGAAGTAGGTAGTTGGAGGAATATAAATATAAATGACAGAAATTGCCACCCCTTACAGAATGAATGCCTTTTTGTGAACAACTCGCGAACAATTTGTGAATATATTGTGAACACCAGTATTCGCAGGTATCATTCGCAGAATGTTCGCAGCTTATGCGAATAATCAGCGCACACCTAGGACTGCTATTCGCAATAAGTTCACAATAAAATAATAGTTCGCAGAATGTTTACGGTTATAACTTTAAAAATGTTAATGTTAACATAATGTTCACAATTAGAACATATAAAATGTCAGTTTATCAAACGAAGGGGTTTCAATTCGCAGAATGTTCACATTTAAGTCGCAGAATGTTCACATAAAGAACTTTGTTACTGACTAGGAATAACAATAATGGAAAACACTCTGTTAATTTTCCCTGTTTACAATATGTTCACAATTGTGACTTGTAAAATTCCACTAATCAGTCCCACAAAGATGAACAAATTAAGTTAAACAGTATATGGATTCCACTTTAAATGAGTTTTTATAATGATCGAGGGTGTTAATTTATCCTTGGTTAAAAAGTGAACATACATGTACCTATTGATGATGATCTTCAGACAAATCCGTTCAAAGGAATATTAACTACCAGTATGTAGAAATGAAGAATATCAAACGTTTTGTTTACTTTATTTTTTAAGCATGTTGACAATTCAGAATCAAATCAAATATTCAACAATGTGTCAAAAACATTCATATACATTCAGTACAAAGTCGGCAATTTCAATATCGAGAAAAACGTGTTTAAAGTTTTGTTAATTTATTTCACTGACTTAAATTGTTATAAGTCACCATTTCTTCTTGTTAGATTTATTTAATTAACATAAAACACATGGTTAAATCGCATCCATAAAATATCCATATTCTCCGACAACGATGTTACCGATAGCGACGAGAAATAATAACAACCTAGTTATCTCCCTTCACCATATACGTAATTTCCGGTTTGTAATTGAAAAACGAGAAATTTTGAAATTACGTTTTTTGTCTACATTTACTGCTGTTCGAGGATGCTTCTGTCGAGTTTTGACAGGTAAATATCATTGCAGTTGTATAAATTTAATATTAAGCTTTGTGGGGTTTAAATGATATAGAAAAAGACTAAAATATTCGTTAATATAGTCATAAACCCGGATTAGTAAACAAAGGACTTGAACTGCATGGTGCTTTTATTTAATTTTCATACAACATTGTCCATAATAATGAGGTAATTTGTATAATGTAGGTACCGCAAGTAATAGTACTTTATCGATCATAGATCTGTCACCATTGTAAACAGACCCAGTTTAAGTGCTTATAATTCGTCTTTTTGAATGGTCAATATAGTTTTTATCCACAACATTACTAACATAAATGTTTATATTTCGTAATTACATCAAGTTCAAACAAAATACAAATCGTAATAAAGCCAATCTGACCGGTTAAGAATTGCAGACGCCCGAGTTAAACATCACTTTACGTCCGCCATTTTGACAAAAGTGGAAGATCACATGCGCTAAATATGGTTTATTTTTTGTCGCATTCTAAGAATATAACTTGATGACGAAGGGTGTTTTCCAAAGTTAAGAGGGGCCTCAATTGGGGAAACTATTGTTTTTGTTGTTTTTAAAACGATTCCTTCTTAAAAACAAGCAATTAAAAAAAGGGAAATTTTCAAATAGTTTTTACTTCTGATCGGCACATTCGGCATGGCATGGCATAGTACATAACTGATCTAACAGCATTATTCTTTACGACTAAATCACAAACTCTGCCCCCCGTTTTGCCGCAGGCTGCCGATTTACACTTAAAATCACCCACCGATAGCCTCAGCAGGTGCGCACAGCCTATGCCATAATGAATTACGTCATTCGTTATTCACTTCCGGTTTATCCGAAAACGCATGGAAAACTCATTTCTACTGAATTAATTGACTATTTGAGAATTTCTCAGTGAGTATATTATATCTACGTTTTTCTATACGTACAAATACATCCGTTCACGCAATGTTTTAAATAATTTGCGTCTTCTGGACGCTTAAAATCGCAATCGATCGGTGTTCTTGTTGTTACATGACAAGCAAAAATTACTTTCACTTTCGTTTTTTCTAAATAAACATCTCAAGCGGATTAGCGGTAAATTAAAGCAATTAACAACTTGATACTAGACGAATACTTGATTAAGAAATGCCGATATACTTAGAAAATAACATATATTGAAGAAAAAACAGGAAATAAACAAATTAAAAGAAAGTGGGTCACTAAATTTAATGGGGTTTCACATTGTATATTACCTACAAATTCAGCAATAAAAGTCATAATGACTCATATTTGTCATTTAACTGAAGATTGTGTTAGTCTAAGTGCATTGAAAGTGTGTTTATAATAGAAAGGGTCAATTAATTACTCACCATTGACCCATATCAGCATTTGTAACTCTTTTCAGTCTACTGACCTTACTTTTTTGTACTTTCAGTTACTGAATTATCCGTTATGTCAGATGATGACATAAATTGTTCACCAATTCTAATATTATAAGGTTAGACATATCACTTGTCATTTATAATAAGGACATTCCAACAGAAAAGACATATTTAAGAATGCCACATTTGGACTTTTGTATGGTATATACACATGGAATTAGAACTGGCCGCTCTCAACTAGTAATTTTTGTTCTACTTTTTATAATCAAATACATGACACAGTGGTTTTTATATTGAAATGCACTGTGAAAATGGTATATATACAACATGTGCACATTTGTTTTAATCTAAAGGAGAAATGTGAACCAGAAACTTGTTATATATACAATTGTAATAGAATGTAATATCTGACAGACGAATAACTCGTGTTAGTGTTATTCAAATGCTTGTAAGTTTAGTTACAATTGTGATAGAATCAAATGGATTACACCATTGTTTTTCTCTCATGATTCCCTTTAAAATGGTGTATAACATTTGCATATTTGTTAAAGTTTCAAAAATCACTTATTTTACCTATATAATGATATAACTTTCTCATCATGATCGAGTCAATTGTTTATGTTGTCAGGGGAGTACTGTGTTCCTGATGGACTTGTCAACGACACTGATACGACATTTTCATCATGATATGTGTATTATAACTTATGAATGACCTTCATTGACTAGAAACACTCATCCTGACCATGACAACACTGTAGATAATTGTGATCTGTTTATGAGTTTTGATAACAACAATGATGAAATGACAAAAGATCACAGTGCACTACATAACTGTTACAGTGTATTTATATGCATCATATTGCTATGTTATTTCAGGACAGTATCCATGCTCCCTGTCCGACACCCTCCCATGTTGCAGTTAACATTTCCCTGCCAGCCTTCTTCCCCCATCATGCCCAACCGACTGGTCCAATATTGTTCAAAACTATATGGAAATGCCTCGTCATCGTAGTTTGGAGTATGTGCAGAGCACTCAGGTACATTTTAGTTATTTATAACTTAAGTTCACAAATTAATAAACGGCTAATTAAATTATTAACTGACAGTTTTTTTCAAGTAAGGAGAATATTTGTGGTTGCACACATGACAATCATGTGATGCGTAATCAGAAGGCATTTTGTGTAATACCGAATAATTAACTGGTTTCCATATTTTATTTTGAAATCATGCAATAGTTTAGATTAACAAAATAGCATGTATAAAATAAAGATGTACGTGTATCAAATGTTGCAGGATAACAAGCAGTTTATTTGCTTGATGAGACTGATTTGCCGGGGAAGGGAGCAGACACTGCTGTGAGCATGATGATCACTACTTCAAGCACCATGGTTTGGAGAAGAAAAGCCGAAATTGGCACTTTGGTCTTTGGAAAAGCAGGTAGATAATAAATTTTGCACATTTATCCCTATAGTAGAGTACTTTAATTTTGAAAATACTTACCTAACAGAATTGAGCGCTAGATTTTCAAGAGTATTCACTTAAGATGTTAGCCTTTTAATTGTTGTCAGTTACATGTCAAAAAAATAACCTTGACCATAACTCAATAACTGTTGAAATTGATAAAATGCAACTTTGCATACCTATTGCCAGAGGACGAATGTATATGTGAACTTTCATAAGTATGTTATTTCTATATTACATTTCAAAATTTCAACAATGATCACAAGAATAAATGCTGTTTTAACTAGTCAAGAAACTCCTCACTTTGTCAAAACACCAGTATGATATCTAAATCTTTATATAAGCTTGTTTTTGTGTGCTTTATTGTGATGTCAAAATATGACTGAACTAGACATAATTTCTATCAATTCATACTTTCAGCAAACAGGCCTGGCTTTGTGCAGTGCAGGTTTGTTGCATCGGATATGGTGTAGTTTACCTTGATGAAAACCAGAGTAGTTGTGTTACCTGAACTCCTTTCCGAAATCTGCATCAAGGGGATGGATCTTGAATGGCAGTGGTATTAACATGACAAGATCAGATAATACAGCAGATTTGACATTTAAAAAGACAGTGTGCCCTTGACAGTCTCAACCAAAGCATTGAACAAACTGTACAACCTGTTAATTAACTTTTAGAGCTGTTTGTTTGGACTAGTATTTGTCATTCAGAAATAAGTATTAACATTATTTCTCAGTATGAGAAAACGCCAGGAATTAGAAACTTACTGATATTTACTATAACTATGTAAACAAACCTCTTAGGGGTTTAGCCAGGTTAAAGAAAGACAGGGAGCCACAGAAAAGAGACAGGTCTCCATGTTGTCAATAGAACACCCTTCATTTAGCTGTGAAGAATTTTAACATTTTGAATGTTACAGAAAATGTAAGGAACATTGTATAATGTTTAATTAAAGTACTATTAGGTTTCAAGTGCCAAATATGTAAAGCCTGTGTGTATTTATAATCATGTTAATATAAAGTTGTTATCAAAACAAAATCAATATTTGACTGTCTTAAGCTTTTAATTCTATGAAGGCAGGAGGTTGCCAATCTATTTCTTAGTTCTACCTTTTTCATAACTGTGGCCAGGGGTTTGCAGGCCCTTATTACACTTTAAAAAAAAACTGATAAAATTTCAATTTAACTTTGATATGGTAATCTAATCTTACTGCAGCTCATTTCTGCAATATTATGACTGAAACTGTATGTTATAACAATAAGTATGGTTACCTGTAAGTTACTTAAATGGAATTTTTTGACAAGTATATAAGACAAAATTATTGGAAAAAATAAGAAAAAATTGTTTGTTAAAAGGTATAATGCATGTATGTAGACAAAAACAAAATGAATAATTACTTTGTGTTTGAATAAACTGTATAATAATTGTTTTCACTTCTTACATTTGATATATACTCCAAAATGGCAATTTAGGATTTGACTCCAAAAGTTTTGCACACAGTATCACAATATATTTATATATATCACAGGTTATTCACATCTACTGATCTCCAATAGTTCACATTTATTGTTCGCATATTGTTAACATTTATTGGTTCATAGTTCGCGAATGGTTCACATGTACTATTCGCAAATTGTTTACATGTACTGTTCGCAAATTGTTTACATTTAATATTCGCAAGTTGTTACCATTTAATATTCGCGAATTGTTAACATTTAATATTCGCAAGTTGTTACCATTTAATATTCGCGAATTGTTAACATTTAATATTCGCAAGTTGTTAACATTTAATGATCTCCATTTGTACAATTTGTTCACAATTTGTTCGCAATCTGAGTTCGCAGATAATCTAATTTGCATGTGAAAAGTGAACATTCTGTGAACATTGTGCGAATGAATTCTTAGAAGAAGATACATGTTCGCAGATAGTTCGCAAAATATTTACATATTATTCACAATAACTGTTCACATTTAATGCATTTTTTCTGTAAGGGACCTTTGTGATTCAAATCGTATTGGTGATGAATTTCATTATTTGTTAGAGTGTAGTTATTTCACTAACGAAAGGCGACGTTTCATTGATAACTGTAATTTTAGAACTCCGAATATATTGTCATTTAAACGTGTTATGAAATTAAACCCAGAATGTATTATGTTTTCAAAGTTGTGTAAATTTATGAAATGTATCATTAAAAAAGTCAATTATAGAATATAATGTACTCCTCTTTATACCATGATGTTAATTACTATTATGATTAAAGTTCATTTTTCAAAGCCTCTTTATGTGTAACTGTATAATATGTTCATTGCAATTCTCATTTTGTCATGCATGTATGACATGAGTGTACTGAATAAACTTGTAAACTTGTAGTACTCGGACAATCGTTCGATCGAGTACTCGGGTACTCGATTACTCGGAAAAATCGATTATGTGTTCGCCGACAAGATTGTGTATACATGTATCGTTAATGACGTATATTGTGGGTTGGTCGTATTATTGGTCATTTTCACCTTTAAAGTTAACTTTCATTACGTGTTTTAAAAAAAAATGATATAAAAAGAAAACAAATGTTGTTTCAGGCTTTAATTTGTCTTATTCGTTTCATTTTATACCAGTTTGCACTGCAGAAATGAACAACAATCAGAATTACAATGAAAGAAAATTAATAGCATTCATAAAAATAGTGAATGAAATTCAATACGAAGTTCAGTTGTTCAGTTGTTTACTCTACATTTTTTTTTGTTTTAAATGATAGTTTTTCGTACTGTGCAATTCTTGTTCACCTCATTAATATTCATAATTCTTGATTTAAAATATCAACCAATCAATTGTGATAATCATTGCAAAAATAGTTAAAATACGCCCATTAAAAAAATCAATTCTCGATACTCTTTCGCTCGTTAGCGTCCATTGTTTGGTGAAAGGTCTCTAATTGGTATACAATAGAATTGTGTAGGTGAAAGCACCGCTATCAAAACTTCGCTAATTGACATAAGTGCTAATTTGAAATAGGGGTCCTTTGTTGACAGTTTGCAACTATCAACTAATTGACTGAGGTCAATTGTGTACACAGCGGGGATTAGAGGGACCGTAAATTGTCCTCTTGGCAACTAACCAGATCTGATATTTTGTCTGTAAATCGTGTATTTGGTGATTTTTATAGATTTTTTTTTATTTTTTTCCGAGTACTCGAGTAGTGATTTGGTACTCGAGTACTCGGACGTTCGATCGAGTACTCGAGTACTCGGGTACTCGTTGCCATCCCTACTATTTACACACTTTAATGCGTTACCTAACGTCTATTTACACTCATCAATGCGTTACCTAACGTCCATTTACACTCTTCAATGCGTTACCTAATGTCCATTTACACTCTTCAATGCGTTACCTTACGTCCATTTACACTCTTCAATGCGTTACCTAACGTCCATTTACACACTTCAATGCGTTACCGTACGTCCATTTACGCTCTTCAATGCGTTACTTTACGTCCATTTACACTCTTCAATGCGTTACCTAACGTCCATTTACACTCTTCAATGCGTTACCGTACGTCCATTTACGCTCTTCAACGCGTTACTTTACGTCCATTTACACACTTCAATGCGTTACCATGCGTCCATTTACGCTCTTCAACGCGTTACCTTACGTCCATTTACACTCTTCAATACGTTACCGTACGTCCATTTACACTCTTCAATGCGTTACCTTACATCAATTTACACTCTTCAACGCGTTACCTATCGTCCATTTACACTCTTCAATGCGTTACCTTACATCAATTTACACTCTTCAACGCGTTACCTTACATCCATTTACACTCTTCAATACGTTACATTACATCAATTTACACTCTTCAACGCGTTACCTTACATCCATTTACACTCTTCAATGCGTTACCTTACATCAATTTACACTCTTCAACGCGTTACCTTACGTCCATTTACACTCTTCAATACGTTACCGTACGTCCATTTACACTCTTCAATGCGTTACCTTACATCAAATAACACTCTTCAACGCGTTACCTTACGTCCATTTACACTCTTCTTTTATTTCATAAAGGTCCGCGATGTCGGAAAGAATATTCGCCATGCGCCCGGATTGGAAGTTACTGACGATGACTTGAAAGTCTGGCTATCTGATCTGAAAGCATTGTTTTCTGACCCAACATTCAACAATGACAATCCCCTTGCAAAAGACGCACTAGACCAATTGCAACAGGTAACACGTTCATCAATATTTAATAACACATATCTAAAAGCGATGAGTTGTCTGTGGCGTCCACGAAGGAAGTTAATGCATTTATGTGGAGTCTTTTTAAGCAATACATCATATGCAACTTTTCAAATGTAGCTATGTTTAAGATAAGTGGTTGCCCGTGTTATTAAATGATAATTTACACTACTCTGGTTGTCATTTACCCATTCAATTGACCAATAAAGGGATCATATTTTGGCAATAAAGAACGCCATTGTTTTATAATCCAATGGATTACTGTGATAAACGCTGTCAAAAAATATCTACAAAGTGACTAAGCATATCGATGCTCCCATTCGTGTCATTGTAAGTGACAAAGCGAATCAGGGACCACATTCGTAATGGTAAGTGATTAGGCTGATCGATGCTCAATTTTGCGTCAAACTGATCAAGGCAACCTTTCGCGTCATGGTAAGTGGCCAAAAATAGCAATGCTGCCATTCGCGTCGTGGTAACTGGCCAAGGGGATTGGGGGCTCTCTTTTGCGTCATGGGATGTTGCAAACAAGATTGAGGCTAACATTCGCGTTATGGTAAAAGACCGAGCGGATCAAGACTCCAATTCAAGGCATGGTGAATGACTAAGCGGGCCAAGGTTCCAATTCAAGATATTTTAAATGACCAAACGAACCAAGGCTCCCATCCACGTCATGGTAAATGACCGAGCGGATCAAGACTCCCATTCCCGTCATGGTAAGTGACCGAGCGGGCCAAGACTCCAATTCATGTCATGGTAAATGACCTAGCGGATCAAGACTCCCATTCACGTCATGGTAAATGACCGAGCGGATTAAGATTCCCATTCACGTCATGGTAAATGACCGAGCGGATCAAGACTCCCATTCACGTCATGGTAAATGACCGAGCGGATCAAGAATACCATTCATGTCATGGTAAATGACCGAGCGGATCTAGACTCCCATTCCCGTCATGGTTAGTGACCGAGCGGGCCAAGACTCCAATTCATGTCATGGTAAATGACCGAGCGGATCAAGACTCTAATTCCCGTAATGGTAAGTGACTAAGCGGGTCAAGACTCCAATTCATGTCATGGTAAATGACCGAGCGGATCAAGACTCCTATTCCCGTCATGGTAAGTGACTAAGCTGGCCAAAACTCAAATTCACGTCATGGTAAATGACCAAGCGGATGAAGGCTTTAATTCGCGTCATGGTAAGTGACCAAGAGGATGAAGGCTCCAATTCACGTCATTGAAAATGAATAAGTGGCTCGAGGCTCCGTTCTTTTCAGCGTTAATGACCATGCGAATCGAGGCTTCCATTCACGTCATTGTTAGTGACAAGGCCGATCAAAGCTCAAATTCAAGTTTGCGTCAGGGTAAGTGGCCTAGCGGATCAAGTTTCCCCAGTTATGTCATGGTAAGTGACCAGGCGGATCGAGACTCCAATTATCGTTATGGTATGTGGCCAAGTTGATCGAGGCTCCAAATTCACATCATGATAAGTGATCAGGCTGATCACGGTCTCCATTTACGTCATGGTAAGTGACCAGTATGATTGTGGACCCCATTCGTGTCATAATTGTACGAAGGCTTCAGTCGCTGAGGCACTATAGTATTAAACAAAATCACAGTATGTATTCCAATATTGTATAATTGTTTATATAACATTAATGGTATATGTCTTATCATAACCAGCTGGAGAATGACGAACTTATCATAGAGCGCTCCGAGGTTGTGGTGGCCATAAAGGACTCGGTTGATTACCTGCGAACGCTTCCTGCCCATTCAAATCGAGAAACCCTTGAACTACAGAGCCGAATTGATGATCTGGAAGTGAAGGTGCAAGACATACTTAAACAAATGGAGCCTTCTGGGATGAAAAGCTTTAAATCGGGTAGGTCTATTTATCGTCCGTGTTATTGATAGATTAATACGTCAGTCACATTTACAAATATCTCCGACTCATAGCAATTAAAGGTAGGCAGCAGCAATCCACGGTCACATGCTATAGCAGTCATGAATGATAGGGTAACCGCACGTCGTACTTTGAAATTGTGGTGAACTGGACCGACCGTACTGCCTTTGAATTTATAACACACTGTCGTCTTAGGGCGTCCCTGCGGACGCCGTGTGTTTTTTAAAAATACCAAGGCAGACGGATGGAAATACAACTTGTATATATACCTTCTCCACACACGGCATAAAATGCCACGGGCCGTGCGGATGACGTGCATCGAGCTTACGGGAGCCTTGCGTTGCCCGAAGGGTGTGCCACATACCGCAAGGCCACCTTACGGGCACCGTTGGCGGCTTAAAACTGCCATAGGGCGCCTATAGAACTCCTGCGGCCACCGCAATTTTTTTTTGGGGGGGGAGGGGGTTCGCAGAAGTCTCAAAATAAGGACACTTAATATCATCAATGAAATGATGTAATATATGATTTAAACGACGCTCGTCCTTAGACGGGATGTGTTATGGTATGACGCTGTACATCCATCCGTTAGTGTGTCCGTCAGTAATATATCGGCTGTATAAACGCGTTTCATGTTATTCTCAATTCTTTCTTTTGGATAACTTATTTCTGATTAAAAATTGTTTGAAACCTTAAGGCCGGTACACTTGATAGTTTGAAATTCAACCAAATGAAAATCTTCTCCTGCTAAACCCTTGGGGTCAAAAGTAATATTGTTCGCCCATGCAAGTTGCTTTATTATGTTGAATAGTTTGTATAACCTTCGGCATAACGTCTTGTTTGTTACAATATCTTTCAAATCTAGCTCTCTTTCTATGAAATCGCAAAGCTTTGATATTTGGTATATTGTCTCATGTAGTGTCATCAACAAACCCTTCGTATATAGCATCATGTGTGTGTGTGCGTGCGTGCGTGCGTGCGTGCGTGCGTGCATGCGTGCGTGGGTGTCCGATCGCTTAAAGGTTGAATCGGTACTGAGATGATATTGACTAAGAATCACAACATAAAACTACACTTTACGAAACCTTCTTTAGGCTTTAAATGATGACGTCATACTCATTTATATTATGTCATAAGTTTGTAATATTTTCATGACGTCTTTTTCGGTTTAAAAAACAGTCTGTGGCGAACGTTTTATGAATGCTATAATGAAATGAAAAAGAAAGGTATGTCACTATCGTTCTGCTTTAATGAATTAAATGGATTACGATCTTCTGAATTCAAAATATTTATCACAAAAATAAAATTAGAATGACTTGCTAGAATAATACCAATTGAGCAACTAGTGTTTCAAATTTAATTGTTTGCAATCATGCAAAGTGATATTGTTATATTACACATGAGAGAAGTGATAGTTATATCAAACTGAAAAGAATGAAATGCATATGATCAATAGCTATTCATAAAGCGTTTTGCCGAACAATATAATGAATGCAGCATTTTAATTTAAATTTTGTTCCAGAATTAAAAGAAAACCTTATAAAGTATCACCTAGACAACACCTGCACGTACAAGATTGGCCCCTTCGTTGAATCTGGAGTGTTCGGACTTGAGGACTTCTATATTCCTCCAAACATTAGTCGCGTTATTCTTCAATCGAGACAGAAATACATTACATCGGAAGAACCTCTTACGAGTTTGGAACAGATGTTCAGCTCCAAACGAATTACTATTCTTTCTGCAGACGCCGGCGTAGGAAAAACAACGTTTTGTAAGTCTTTAGTTACGTTATGGTGCGCGGTACAAGAGGGAAAGACCAATCCATTAGCGAAGTTAAGTCACTCTCAAAACTTTTTCAGTGACATTGCATATTTAGCTGAGTTTACATATTTATTTTGCATCCAGTTACGGGGGAGCAAATGCGATAAACTAGAGGATATAATTTTCTCTCATACAGAATTAGTTGACACAGAATTGACAAGGAATAACAAGGCTTTTTGTGATTTGTTATCGAACGAAACAGGTTTGGTAATTTTAGACGGATTAGATGAATGTGACATTCCTATTATTAGTCCCTTAGCAACAAATAGAAAGTATACTGTTCTCATTACATCACGTCCTTGGAAACTTGGAAATACAGATATGCCCAGAACAGGTACATATACACATGCACAGATTAACGTTATTAGCCGGGACGTGTCCGAGCAACTTGTGGATCACTTGAACAATTGTTTGAACAAGCATTTTAGCACCTCATATAATATCGGAGATTTTTTATCTGCTATTAAAAAACAACATTTGGAACCATTTCTCCAAAATCCAATGTTAGCCTCGCAGTTGTTATGCGTCTATCACGAGAAACGCAGTCAGAATATAGCATGTCTTGTGAATACAGCCGTGGATAGTACATGTCCAGACGGTACAACGTCAAAATCTCGTAAAAAGGATTTGACGTTCTTTGGTAAGACAAGGTCGCATATATACGCAAATATGATAGAACTGATGTTTCGAAGTGTCGAAAAAAAGGACAAGTCACTCGTACAAGGTCTGAGTGAGCTATATAAGAGCGACGATCGAACACATACCCTCCCGAATGCTTTGATGATAGAAATTACACATGCAGTGGATTAGCAGTACTAATTAACGGTATTGGAAAATTGGCAGCCTATTCACTCGTAGACGATGATAACTCTTTGATAGAAGAACACCAAATGCGAATATTGAAGAATGAGGAAAAGACGGTTCTTCTGAAATCTGGAATTCTTTCGATAACAAGCATGAAAACGATATCAGGAGAAAGCATGCTGTACACATTTTTACATCAAACTTATAAAGAGATGCTTGCCTGTGTATTTCTATCTTCTCTGGATTTTCATAATAATTTATGGAAAATGTTTATAAACAGATTTGAATCTGTTATGACACCCGATATATTGTCATTTTTATGTGTCATGAACTACGAACAAGGTTGCAAGTGTTTAGATATGTTTAATGAAAAGAAACGGTTGTTTAATAGAGGCGACATATTTTACGATTCCGAACTTAGAGACTATCAATCTACAATTACAATGACCTACAAGGAATGTTGCGACAATGGAATAAAAAAGCCTCGAATTACATTGAAACACGCACAGATCGGCTCAGATTTAGGAATTGACAATGATCATGCACTTTTGCAAGGAAACAGTATTAAGTTGGAAACAATTTTAATAAAAAAGTATACGCTTTCCATAGCAAATAATTCAAACTTATTCCAAACCTCATTGACGCATTTATGGCTAAACGAAGCTACGTTAAACGACGATGACCACATCGTCCTATCGAAATGTGCACATCTCTCTAAAATAGTTATAACAGACAGCCGCCTTACACACGTCACCATCAACCCGTCTTCCATAGAGGAGTTCTGGGTTTACGTGAAACCAGAACTGATACAAGAGATACCGCCCATGCAGGTATCCTTTGTTGGCGGGTCGCAGTTCTCTAACAGTCTACGAAAACTCAGTTTAGTGCACGTTACCATGGGTGTTCCCCTTGATTTGTCAATTTGTCAAGAGCTATATGAATTACATGTAGGAAATTTCTCAACTGAAAATCAGACTGGTAATTGCATCATATACAACATGCAATGCTGTAATGCACTACAGGAACTGCAACTTGACACATTACAATTCCCTACAGATACACACCTGGATCTGAGTGGTCTCAGACATCTCTCTAAGGTAACTATACAGAGCAGCAGCCTTACACACGTCACCATCAACCCGTCTTCCATAGAGGAGTTCTGGGTTTACTTGGAGCCAGAACTGATACAAGAGATACCGCCCATGCAGGTATCCTTTGTTGGCGGGTCGCAGTTCTCTAACAGTCTACGAAAACTCAGTTTAGTGCACGTTACCATGGGTGTTCCCCTTGATTTGTCAATTTGTCAAGAGCTATATGAATTAATTATAGTAAATTCCTCAACTGAAAATCAGACTGGTAATTGCATCATATACAACATGCAATGCTGTAATGCACTACAGGAACTGCAACTTAACACATTACAATTTCCTACAGATACACACCTGAATCTGAGTGGTCTCAGACATCTCTCTAAGGTAACTATACAGAGCAGCAGCCTTACACACGTCACCATCAACCCGTCTTCCATAGAGGAGTTCTGGGTTTACTTGGAGCCAGAACTGATACAAGAGATACCGCCCATGCAGGTATCCTTTGTTGGCGGGTCGCAGTTCTCTAACAGTCTACGAAAACTCAGTTTAGTGCACGTTACCATGGGTGTTCCCCTTGATTTGTCAATTTGTCAAGAGCTATATGAATTAATTATAGGAACATCCTCAACTGAAAATCAGACTGGTAATTGCATCATATACAACATGCAATGCTGTAATGCACTACAGGAACTGCAACTTGACACATTACAATTTCCTACAGATACACACCTGGATCTGAGTGGTCTCAGACATCTCTCTATGGTAACTATACAGAGCAGCAGCCTTACACACGTCACCATCAACCCGTCTTCCATAGAGGAGTTCTGGGTTTACTTGGAGCCAGAACTGATACAAGAGATACCGCCCATGCAGGTATCCTTTGTTGGCGGGTCGCAGTTCTCTAACAGTCTACGAAAACTCAGTTTAGTGCACGTTACCATGGGTGTTCCCCTTGATTTGTCAATTTGTCAAGAGCTATATGAATTAATTATAGAAAATTCCTCAACTGAAAATCAGACTGGTAATTGCATCATATACAACATGCAATGCTGTAATGCACTACAGGAACTGCAACTTAACACATTACAATTTCCTACAGATACACACCTGAATCTGAGTGGTCTCAGACATCTCTCTAAGGTAGCTATACAGAACAGCCGCCTTACACACGTCACCATCAACCCGTCTTCCATAGAGGAGTTCTGGGTTTACTTGGAGCCAGAACTGATACAAGAGATACCGCCCATGCAGGTATCCTTTGTTGGCGGGTCGCAGTTCTCTAACAGTCTACGAAAACTCAGTTTAGTGCACGTTACCATGGGTGTTCCCCTTGATTTGTCAATTTGTCAAGAGCTATATAAATTAATTATAGAAAATTCCTCAACTGAAAATCAGACTGGTAATTGCATCAAATACAACATACAATGCTGTAATGCACTACAGGAACTGCGACTTGACACATTACAATTTCCTACAGATACACACCTGGATCTGAGTGGTCTCAGACATCTCTCTAAGGTAACTATACAGAACAGCCGCCTTACACACGTCACCATCAACCCGTCTTCCATAGAGGAGTTCTGGGTTTACTTGGAGCCAGAACTGATACAAGAGATACCGCCCATGCGGGTATCCTTTGTTGGCGGGTCGCAGTTCTCTAGCAAACTTACGATGCTAAGCGTAGTGAATACAACGAATATTCAAACCGTAGACTTATCTGAATGTGTTCATTTACAAACAATCCAAACAGATCGTCCTGTACAGATTGGGACTTTGGGTCTTCCGCATTTAGAAGAGATTCGATTATTTGGTGCACAAACAAAAGTTTGCAACAATGTATTACAATGTATATCTGAATGCAGTTGTCCGTGTAGAAGAATATGGTTTGAAAACTTATCCACTGAAATACTACATTCATTAACTCTAAGTCGACACCCAGGTGAGATGTTTAAATTAGTCAAGTTTCGCTTTATGTGTCTAGACACACACGTTCTTGATTTTATTATGAAGATTGCTGTGGAGAAGATTGAGTTTGAAAAGGTAAAAATATTGACAGTTGAGCAGCTTGTATCATTAAAAAAATGTACGAAGCCTATTCGAGCCCCCGACAATACTACAGAAGGAATGGACAAAATGTCTGTTGGGCAACATATATCAGAGATCAGTTTTTCTCATTGTCCTGTTCTAGGGTCAACAGTTGAGAAAGTTAAATTGGCGATTGAATGTTTGCGACAGCATTGGAAAGTAAATGAATTTGAAATACATACTATACAGTCGGAACATATTTCCGATATAACTTATTTGGGCAAAGATATCACATTGAAGAACCCAGTTGTACTAAAGGTATTACAATTGAAGTCAAAGGTAGAAACGTATGACTCCACAATTTATAAGAGAACATGAAATACTGGGTAAGGAATTACATAATTTACAGGATGCAAAAATCTTTATTTTAGTATATGATAACAAAAAATAACATTAGCTCAACGTGCTATGTTCCGCCATATATGTTTTAGAGAAGATGAAATGTTCTGTGTACTGTATGCGTACTGTGCATAGTTCTGCTGAATGACTTCACATCGACTCAAGAACCTTAAAATCAAACAGCTCTTTTAAGTAATGATATCTAGAAGATAGTCGCGACTGTAAACCAAACAACTTTATTTGATACTAAAAAGTACTAGAATCTGAAAACTGCAGTCTAAACGTACACAGATAATCATCGATTTTAATTATGTCGAAGTCAACGAAACATCATCCAATGTGTTTTACCATATCTCATTCATACACAACATCAAGCAAAGTTGCTGTCCAGTGATAATCTTAACATACATGGCATAAGAAAAACATTTTTTTAAATAGGTCGTCCTAGTCGTATTCCGTTGTAACTAAGCTGAACATTTATCAAAGGGCCGATAATTAGAGTTAAATGTCACCATTCTGTGTGTATAATGATAGTAAAAAAACTAAGATATGTTGAGCATTTTAGTTCGTTGATATCTCGATATCCCTCAGAACTAATGCTGTGTAATGTTCTGTCGATCATGAAATAAGATTGCATTCCAAACAACTTTCATATCTTAAGAAGTGTGTAGCAATTGCATTAGATTTATAGTAAATTAGATAGAACATAAGGATATTTATTTTGTGTGTGTGTTTAATATTTGTATAGAACATTTTTTTATGTAACATTTCACTCTTTGAAATATGTAATGTTTGGAACAGATGGTACTATAACAATGAATATTAGTATAGATGTTCGTATGCTTGTATTTTTACAGCGTTTACGATTGTTGTTTGTGTTTTATAATTAGTCAATGTATTTACCCATAAATATAGCATTAAAGGAACTCGTCCACGTTTTATAGAGTCAGACATAGGAAAAATGCGAATGAAAACGCTTGTCTTAATGATAAAAGAAATTTCGGCATCTATTTTAAATAGTAATTAGTAAAGTTGAAAAACATAGCATGTTTTGCCTAAAGCCTTTATCACGCTATTGATAATTATTCAATGCTTGGGTCGATCAAATTCTGTTCAAATGAGAATCTAACTTTGAATGTTCCGTGTTTGCTCATTTATGTATCTTACAAAAACATGACTCGATTTCAACTAAGTTTATAAACGTCGTTGCCAATATAAAATCCTTGAATGAGTCCCTTTATACATAGTGTGTACAGTTTTCTCAGGCCGTCTGACGGAGCACTGTCAAAACATTATTTTGGAAACAGGTTGTCGAAGTGTTTAATGACCTCATCAAATTTCGGAAATGATACAAACGCGGCGCTCTTTACGAGGCATATAGACCGCCCTTTGTTTCATTTAAAATAATGTTGTAAATGAAAAGTTATCTTTGATTTAAGTCTTCATTTTAAGCAAATGTATGCCTTCTGACGTAACATATATGGCGTAATTTTTCACGTGGTATACACACACTGATTCTGTTGTGTTCAGTTTTGTTCTGATAAAACTGATACCGATTTAAATATTTTCATATTCGGAAAATTATTTATTTTAAATATAACATTTTTACTTTGTATTATCCCTATGTTTTAACATTAACTTAAGTATTCGGATCTGTCATAAAAACATTCTATTAAATGTTGTGGATGTTTCTATTTCATACGTTTGTATCAACGTGAATGTTGAAATATGATTTGTCTTTCGATTTAAACTTTACGAAAGTAATATTACAGGTTTATGTTTTTTCTCTATCCTCTAGAAATTTAATCTTACATCCTAGTTTTAATTTCATTTAAATTACACATCAATGGTCGGCATTCATGTGCCAAAAGTTGAAAAGTAAATTAAAGAGACTAAGACAACATTATTATACATTAAACATTAAAAGCATTTCATCTTGGAACATAAAATGGTATCTACTTGTCTTCCGCAATGTTTAATATTGTAAGAGATTTATCAAGTTTGACAGAGTGCTTTATGTATATTCGTTGTATTTTAGTTATATTCAATGTTTAGTTAAATTTCTGTGTTTTTTGTATTTATGAATCCGACCCGGAGGTAAACAAGTTCACTGATATCTGAATGTTAAACTTCAATGCCTAGTGACCCCATATCTCATTTGATCACTGATGCCTTAATATGTTAAACGAATGATCACAAGTACATTATACGTAAAATGATGAAAGTGTGTTCATTGGCTGGGTATTAAAAATGACTTACTTTTTCAATCGTTGAAGGCCAGAACACTTGGTTGAAAGTTTTACAATTTCTTTTTCTGCATGTAAACCTTTTAAATATTTGTATGGGTTCAGCAGACATTTAACATTTACATTTTTGTGTATGTGATACCTTAAAGTTATTATGTAATTTTTCTAGACATAGATCCAGATTTTGTTTGTAATATTACTACAGTAGACATATTTACTTCTTTCCAAGTTAAGTCGTCGAATACCCACAGGAGACCATTTGAGTTACTCTCAGATGAAAATAGTTAGCGAAATATAATTATGTGTAAAAATCTGTTATTAGTGATTAATCTAAATATTTTTTTCAATCAAATGGAAACAGCTATATTCTGTACATTGAACATTTATACACTTTCGGTTTTGCGCGTCACCTCCCCCCCCCCTCTCTCCCCCCCTCTAAAATCATCCACGTTTACTTTTTATGTCAATATCGAAGAAATACTATTAGAAAAAACGCTCCAAATGGACGCTTTGGACAACAAATGATTAAAATGTTAAATGGGGAACCCCGAAATCACCCTACCAACATTTTAAACAATTTTATATTCGGTCAAGAGGTGTGGACGAATGCGAAAAAGACTGTGCGCCCAAGTAACGCCTCCCCGAAAGTCAATTTATAGATCCCCTGAAATAGACCTAGGTCTGACTAAAAAGCTTAGTTAAATACCTACTGCAATGGTGGTAATCTTATATTCAACTTTAGTTATCAGTTATAGATACATGTATGTTAAATACAATTTTATGGATGAAATTCGGAATGTTAATGTACTTAAAGTGCAGTATGTAAATATGATTTTGACACACATTTTTCATGTTTGCAAATGTGATGTACATATATTCGTCGTTCTGTAAGGAATATATATCACATGAATGTTTTTATATTTATAACCATGTATTAATCATGCAACATATTGTATTCATGATATTGTTTATTTGAGCTATGCCATTATTTGTTCACGAGTATTTTGATATTGATACTATACAAGTTTCATCAAGCATTTTTACATTTATGTGCAATATAAGGTTGTTTAAGCAATAATGCTTAAAATCTATGTTATTGTATTAATAAATTTATATAATTTGTTATGTGTTTTTCTTTTGTTATGCGTTTTTTTTTTGTTATGCTGCTGCTGCTGCTGCGGCTGACAATGATGATAATTATGATGATGATGATGATGATGATGGTGGTGGTGGTGGTGGTGGTGATGATGATGATGGTGATGATGATGATGATGATGATGATGGTGGTGGTGGTGGAGGTGGTGGTGGTGATGATGATGATGGTGGTGGTGGTGGTTGTGGTGGTGATGATGATGATGATGATGATGATGATGATGATGATGATGATGATGATGATGATGATGATGATGATGATGATGATGATGCTGCTGCTGCTGCTGCTGCTGCTGCTGCTGCTGCTGCTGCTGCTGCTGCTGATGATGATGATGATGATGATGATGATGATGATGATGATGATGATGATGATGATGATGATGATGATGATAATGGCGGTGGTGATGATGATGATGATGATGATGATGATGATGATGATGATGATGATGATGATGATGATGATGATGATGATGATGATGATGATGATGATGATGATGATGATGATGATGATGATGATGATGATGATGATACTAGCTATGGCTATGATGATGATGATGATGATGATGATGATGATGATGATGATGATGATGATGATGATGATGATGATGAATCCCTCAGGGTTAAGCCAAAACTTAAAAAAATACATGGTATGTAAGTATGTAAAAACAATAATCACCTCAGTGTTGCGCCATAACTGACCTAAGTGCTTCTATATAGAAACATTGATCACTTCAGTGTTGAGCCATTGCTGACCTAAGTGCTTCTTTTTAGAAACATGGAGTACCTCAGAGTTGAGCAATAGCTGACCTAAGTGCTTCTATATAGAAACATTGACCACCTCAGAGATGAGCAATTGCTGACCTAAGTGCTTCTTTATAGAAACATTGACCAGCTCAGAGTTGAGCAATTGCTGACCTAAGTGCTTCTATATAGAACCATTGAGCACCTCAGTATTGAGCCATTGCTGACCTAAGTGCTTCTTTATTGAAACATTGACCAGCTCAGAGTTGAGCAATTGCTGACCTAAGTGCTTCTATATAGAACCATTGAGCACCTCAGTATTGAGCCATTGCTGACCTAAGTGCTTCTTTATTGAAACATTGACCAGCTCAGAGTTGAGCAATAGCTGACCTAAGTGCTTCTATATAGAAACATTGACCACCTCAGAGTTGAGCAATAGCTGACCAAAGTGCTTCTTTATAGAAACATTGACCACCTCAGAGTTGAGCAATTGCTGACCTAAGTGCTTCTATATAGAAACATTGAGCACCTCAGAGTTGAGCCATTGCTGACCAAAGTGCTTCTATATAGAAACATTGAGCACCTCAGAGTTGCACCATAGCTGACCCAAAGCGCTTCTAAATAGAAACATTGAGCACCTCAGAGTTGAGCAATTGCTGACCAATGTGCTTCTATATAGAAACTTTGAACACCTCAGAGTTGATCCATGGATGACCTAAGTGCTTCTATATAGAAACATTGAGCACCTCAGAGTTGAGCCATTGCTGACCTAAGTGCTTCTATATAGAAACATTGAGCAACTCAGAGTTGCACCATAGCTGACCCAAAGCGCTTCTAAATAGAAACATTGAGCACCTCAGAGTTGAGCCATTGCTGACCTAAGTGCTTCTATATAGAAACATTGAACACCTCAGAGTTGATCCATGGCTGACCTAAGTGCTTCTATATAGAAACATTGAGTACCTCAGAGTTGAACCATTGCTGACCAAAGTGCTTCTATATAGAAACATGGAGTACCTCAGAGTTGAGTCATAGCTGACCTAAATGCTTCTATATAGAAACATTGAGCACCTCAGAGTTGAGCCATTGCTGACCTAAGTGCTTCTATATAGAAAAATTGACCACCTCAGAGTTGCACCATAGCTGACCTAAGTGCTTCTTTATAGAAACATTGATCACTTCAGAGTTGAGCAATAGCTGACCAAAGTGCTTCTTTATAGAAACATTGACCACCTCAGAGTTGAGCAATAGCTGACCTAAGTGCTTCTATATAGAACCATTGAGCACCTCAGTATTGAGCCATTGCTGACCTAAGTGCTTCTTTATAGAAACATGGAGTACCTCAGAGTTGAGCAATAGCTGACCTAAGTGCTTCTTTATAGAAACATTGACCACCTCAGAGTTGAGCAATAGCTGACCTAAGTGCTTCTTTATAGAAACATTGACCACCTCAGAGTTGAGCAATAGCTGACCAAAGTGCTTCTATATAGAAACATTGACCACCTCAGAGTTGAGCAATAGCTGACCTAAGTGCTTCTATATAGAAACATTGAGCACCTCAGTGTTGAGCCATTGCTGACCTAAGTGCTTCTTTATAGAAACATTAACCACCTCAGAGTTGAGCAATAGCTGTCCTTAGTGCTTCTTTATAGAAACATTAACCACCTCAGAGTTGAGCAATAGCTGTCCTTAGTGCTTCTATATAGAAACATTGAGCACCTCAGTGTTGAGCCATAGCTGTCCTTAGTGCTTCTTTATAGAAACATTGAGAACCTCAGAGTTTAGCCATTGCTGATTTAAGTGCTTCTATAAAGAAACATTGAGCACCTCAGAGTTGAGCCATTGCTGACCAAAGTGCTTCTATATAAAAACATTGAGCACCTCAGAGTTGAGCAATAGCTGACCTAAGTGCTTCTATATAGACACATGGAGCACCTCAGAGTTGAGCCTTTGCTACCTAAGTGCTTCTATATAGACACATGGAGCACCTCAGAGTTGAGCCATTGCTGACCTAAGTGATTTTATATAAAAACATTGAGCACCTCAGAGTTGAGCAATAGCTGACCTAAGTGCTTCTATATAGACACATGGAGCACCTCAGAGTTGAGCCATTGCTGACCAAAGTGCTTCTATATAAAAACATTGAGCACCTCAGAGTTGAGCAATAGCTGACCTAAGTGCTTCTATATAGACACATGGAGCACCTCAGAGTTGAGCCATTGCTGACCTAAGTGATTTTATATAAAAACATTGAGCACCTCAGAGTTGAGCAATAGCTGACCTAAGTGCTTCTTTATAGAAACATTGAGCACCTCAGTGTTGAGCCATTGCTGACCTAAGTGCTTCTATATAGAAACATTGAGCACCTCAGTGTTGAGCCATTGCTGACCTAAGTGCTTCTATATAGAAACATTGACCACCTCAGTGTTGAGCCATTGCTGACCAAAGTGCTTCTTTATAGAAACATTGACCACCTCAGAGTTTAGCCATAGCTGATTAAAGCGCTTCTATAAAGAAACATTGAGCACCTCAGAGTTGAGCCATTGCTGACCAAAGTTCTTCTATAAAGAAACATTGAGCACCTCAGTGTTGAGCCATTGCTGGCCAAAGTGCTTCTAAATAGAAACATTGAGCACCTCAGAGTTAAGCCATTGCAGACCAAAGTGCTTCTAAATAGAAACATTGAGCACCTCAGTGTTGAGCCATTGCTGACCAAAGTTCTTCTATAAAGAAACATTGAGCACCTCAGTGTTGAGCCATTGCTGACCAAAGTGCTTCTAAATAGAAACATTGAGCACCTCAGAGTTGAGCCATTGCTGACCAAAGTTCTTCTATAAAGAAACATTGAGCACCTCAGAGTTGAGCCATTGCTGGCTAAAGTGCTTCTAAATAAAAACATTGAGCACCTCAGAGTTGAGCCATTGCTGGCCAAAGTGCTTCTAAAAAGAAACATTGAGCAACTCAGTGTTGAACCATTACTGACCAAAGTGCTTCTAAATAAAAACATTGAGCACCTCAGAGTTGAGCCATTGCTGACCAAAGTGCTTCTAAATAAAAACATTGAGCACGTCAGAGTTGAGCCATTGCTGACCAAAGTTCTTCTATATAGAAACATTGAGTCCCACAGGGTTGAGCCATTGATGACCCACATTTAGCCACAATTTACAGATAAATTACCTATATTTCCGACATGATTGATATTTGTAAGATATATGACTGTCGTCTGCTACAAACACGTTTCATTGAAGAGGTCAATAACCATCTAAGATCGGCTAGTAGTTTTAGACAGTAAATTTATGTCTATTTTTCATTGAAAAGAAATATAGAAATAATGAGGTCTGTTTTGGGTCCAAAGAATGCTATAAGGAACCTTTGTTGAGGCCAGTCGACAAATGTAACATACCTTATATCTATGCCATAGAAAGTGCAACGCTATTTATAGATGGGTTAAAAAAGCAATAAGGGTGATGGAAAGCGCAACACTATTTATAGATGAGTCAAACATAGCAATAATGGTGATGGAAAGGGCAACACCATTTATAGATGGGCCAAAAATAGCAATAAAGGTTATAGAAAGGGCAACACTATTTATAGATGAGTCAAACATAGCAATAATGGTGATAGAAAGGGCAACACCATTTATAGATGAGTCAAACATAGCAATAATGGTGATGGAAAGGGCAACACTATTAATAGATGAGTCAAACATATCAATAATGGTGATGGAAAGGGCAATACCATTTATAGATGAGTCAAACATAGCAATAATGGTGATAGAAAGGGCACCACCATTTATAGATGAGTCAAACATAGCAATAATGGTGATGGAAAGGGCAACACCATTTATAGATGAGTCAAACATAGCAATAATGGTGATGGAAAGGGCAACACCATTTATAGATGAGTCAAACATAGCAATAAGAGTGATGGAAAGGGCAACACCATTTATAGATGAGTCAAACATAGCAATAATGGTGATGGAAAGGGCAACACTATTTATAGATGAGTCAAACATAGCAATAATGGTGATGGAAAGGGCAACACCATTTATAGATGAGTCAAACATAGCAATAATGGTGATAGAAAGGGCAACACCATTTATAGATGAGTCAAACATAGCAATAATGGTGATAGAAAGGGCAACACCATTTATAGATGAGTCAAACATAGCAATAATGGTGATAGAAAGGGCAACACCTTTTATAGATGAGTCAAACATAGCAATAATGGTGATGGAAAGGGCAACACCATTTATAGATGAGTCAAACATAGCAATAATGGTGATGGAAAGGGCAACACCATTTATAGATGAGTCAAACATAGCAATAATGGTGATAGAAAGGGCAACACCATTTATAGATGAGTCAAACATAGCAATAATGGTGATAGAAAGGGAAACACCATTTATAGATGAGTCAAACATAGCAATAATGGTGATGGAAAGGGCAATACCATTTATAGATGAGTCAAAAATAGCAATAAGGGTGATGTGTTGACAGGAAAGCTATACAAAGCCTACTTAAGACTACCTACAAGGCAGGAGAACATAACCAAAAGGCTACCTTACAAAATATTAAGCTACAGACCAGACAAGAAATATAAAGACAATATTTCAATGGTTACGTGCTAATATGCAAACAATATTGCGAAACAACCGGAATCTATAATAGCATGTAACATAAATCTGACAAATAAAACTACACGTTTACTGTTATTGCAATACGATGATGAATTGCTTTGACTTTTTAATAAATCTAGAAACTTGTTTGATCGAATATATCGTATAACGATGTTGCAAGAGGGTCGTCCATGAATGTCAATTACTTAGTGAGGTAAAGTGTTAGATATTAATATTAATTTGAGTACCTCAATCAGCGTTTATATTCATTATCAATTAACTTTCCAAAATGCATTGAAAATTACTGAAACAAATGCACATCATGCTGTTAAATGGCATATTATCTAATAAAGGAAACACTGTGTAAAGATATTTACATTCTAAGCGATACACCACATGTACGTGTACATGTAAGTGTAGCCATGGGGAAATAGAGAGGTCGCGATACACATCGTGTATGTTTACTAGTTCTGTGCGTTACGTAGTATAGCGCAGAACTTTTGTCTTAACATTTTGGCGCGCAAATATTAGTGCGCGGTTTAATCGGGTGTAAAAGTCAGGTGACCAATGGCTATTGGTCGGCGGTTTAGGCGGGATAATGGTCGTGGCGATTAGTTCTATGCTCGACAGCGATCTGAACGGTCAACTTTTGCTTGAAACACGGCGACGTCCGAAATGTCAGATGTTATGGACAAACGGATTGAACAAAAAATCATGGAAGTGATGAGGACAAACAACCAGGAGTTACTCGGAAGCATCAGCGGGATGATATCTAAGATAAGTGATAAACCCTCGTCTTTACTTGACATTCCTAAATTGAAAAGGAAAAGTAACGAGGAGCAGTACAAGATTAATTCTAGGGTATTAGAGAAAATTGAAACGGCAGGGTCGCACGTCCAGGCGCAAAATTTAACCGCCGCACACGAGGCTATTGTTCAAGGTTAACATAACATCGATATTTTCTTTTTCGATAACAATTTATCTGTGTACATAACACGGATTATAGTGACCACATGCATGGTCATTTATAAGATTGGAAGCATTGCGCATCTTAGTCAATATACACATGTATAAATAATAAGTACTTCATATAAAGCGCATTATAACGCCAATTACGTTGTGTTTTTCTAGCTACTGAATTGCTGAAACACCGCCAGAAACTGGTGTTTTTGGCCGACACGTCCGAGTTGGGTTGGCGTGTTGTTTCGGAGTACGAGGCCAATCCCATTGCAGACGACAGCGATGACGAGAAGCGCATATACAAGGCCGAAGCTCGAGCCAGTAGGAAGGCCAAGTCGGACAAGAAGCGGCCGCGTAAGAACTGGCCGTATCGCCGACCGGAACAGCAGCCGGGATTACAACAGGCGTTGCACATCGCACAGACGAGCAGGCAGCGTCCCGGATTGTGTTTCATGTTTGGGAAATCTGGCCATTGGAAAATGGAGTGCCCGCAGAACACAAGCCAGCAGAATAACAAGATAAGTAGTTTTATGAATTGCTTGGTTACTGACGTAAAAGATTCAGGTACGAATCATCCGGAACCTACTCAAGCGGAAGTGGAGAGGCAAGTAAGTCCTTCTATAGGCATCAACCCTTTAAAAGAAGATAGGGTGGACTCTAGCATAAATGACGTAACTCCAGTCGGTAGTTTAAAGAAACACCTAAGTAAGTGGTCGGAAACGTCCGACAATCAATACATTTTAGATGTGGTTGCCAATGGTTATAAGTTACCATTTAAGGTGATTCCAGAGAGAATCGAGATGAGAAATAATAGTCTGCAAGGGCTAATCCCAGTTTTGTAGAGGGGGAAATTGCTTCCCTGGTTAGAAAGGGTGTCGTTTCAGAGGTTAAGGAGAAACCTCATATAGTGAATCCTCTTACAGTAGCGTATAATAGAAATGGTAAGCCTAGACTCGTCTTAGACTGTAGACACATTAATAAATGTTTGCATCTGTTTCGAATGAAATACGAGGACATTAAGGTTGCAGAAACATTATTTGAAAAAGGCACATACATATTCACATTTGATTTAAAAAGCGCCTATCACCATATCGATATTTTCCCAGATCATTGTATATATCTCGGATTTTGTTGGGAGGATAAATGGTTTGTATATAAATCTTTGCCATTCGGTATTTCCACCGCTGGGTTTATTTTTAGTAAAACTTTAAGGGTGTTGGTCAAATATTGGAGATCTCTAGGTCACAAGATTATTATGTTCCTTGATGACGACATAGGCGGCCACATTCACCGATCAAAAGCAATGTTAGCAAGTTCATTCATTCACCAGTCAGTAAGGGAATTTGGTTTTTTGTTGGCAGAAGACAAATGCAGTTGGTACCCGAAACGCATCGGTAACTGGTTAGGTCACACGCTAGACTATGAATCAAATAGAATTTTCATTTCTTGTGAACGGATAGATAGGCTAGAAATAGCGATAGACTCTATAACGTTTCAGCTCGCATGCGATAAGCTGGATCTGGTCAGAGTGCGTTTTTAGCAGGTATCGTTGGCCAAATTGTTTCATTACAAAGTGTGCTCGGTAAGATCGTTTGTAGAATGACCAGATATTTGCATCGTTGTATTGATAGTAGAGCTAGTTGGAATGCTCCAGTCAAGGTAAACGAAAACGCCATAAATGAAAACGAGGAAGGATAACGCAGAAGCAGATCATTTAAGCAGACGCTTAGATTCAGATGATTGGTCAATAAGTGATAATAATTTTAAAATTTTAGACACAAAATGGGGACCATTTACAGTTTATAGATTTGCGTCACATTATAACAGTAAATGTGATCGTTTCAATTCAAGGTGGTGGGTACCAGGTACGGAAGCCATAGATTGCTTTACGCAAAGCTGGGTAGGAGAGATGAATTGGATTGTTCCACCGCCGAATCGTATCGTTGAATGTTTAAACAAGATGGTTGCTGAAAAATGCAGAGGAACAGTGGTTGTTCCTAGGTGGATATCGGCTCCATTTTGGCCGTTACTCACTATTGGGAAACATTGTTATGCCCCCCTTCGAAGAAGAGGGGTATATTGCTTTGCACAGGCATGTCGGTATGTCGGTCGGTCGGTCGGTCGGTCGGTCGGTCGGTCGGTCTGTCGGTCGTTCGGTCGGTCGGTCCGTCGGTAGACCAAAGCTTGTCCGAGTGATAACTCAACAATTCCTGGACGTATGGTCATCAAACTTCACATGAAGGTTGGGCCTGACCAGTAGATGACCCCTATTGATTTTGGGGGTCATCGGGTCAAAGGTCAAGGTCACAGTGACCTTTAATGGTAAAATAATTTTAAAGCTTGTCCGAGTGATAACTCAACAATGCCTGCACCCATGGCCCTCAAACTTGACATGGAGGTTGGGCCTGACCAGTAGATGACCTCTATTGTTTTTGGGGGTCATCAGGCCAAAGGTCAAGGTCACAGTGACCTTGAATGGTAAAAGGTTGTCCGAGTGATAACGTGACAATGCCTGCACCCATGGCCCTCAAACTTGACTTGGAGGTTGGGCCTGACCAGTAGCTGACCCCTATTGTTTTTTGGGCTCAATGGGTCAAAGGTCAAGGTCACAAAGACCTTGAATGGTAAAAGGTTGTTCGAGTGATAACTCAACAATGCCTGCACCCATGAACTCAACAATGCCTACACCCATGGCCCTCAAACTTGACTTGGAGGTTGGGCCTGACCAGTAGATGACCCCTATTGTTTTTGGGGGTCATTGACCAAAGGTCAAGGTCACAGTAACCTTGAATGGTAAAAGGTTGTCCGATTGATAACTCAACAATGCCTGCACTCATGGCCCTCAAACTTGACTTGGAGAATTGGCCTGACCAGGAGATGACCCCTATGGTTTTTGGGGGTCATCTGGCCAAAGGTCAAGGTCACAGTGACCTGGAATGATAAAAGGTTGTCCGAGTGATAACTTGACAATGCCTGCACCCATGTCCCTCAAAATTGACTTGGAGGTTGGGCCTGGCCAGAAGATGGTCCCTATTGATTTAAGGGGTCATTGGGCCAAAGGTCAAGGTCACAGTGACCTGGAATGGTAAAAGGTTATCCGAGTGATAACTTGACAAAGGCTGCACCCATGGCCCTCAAACTTGATATGGAGGTTGAGTCTGGCCAGGAGATTGTCCCTATTAATTTTAGGGGTCATTGGGCCAAAGGTCAAGGTCACAGTGACCTTGAATGATAAAAGGTTGTCCAAGTGATAACTCAACAATGCCTGCACCCATGGCCCTCAAACTTGACATGGAGGTTGGGCCTGACCAGTAGATGACTCCTATTGATTTTAGGGGTCAAAGGTCAAGGTCACTGTGACCTTGAAAGCAAACTCGACAATTCTTGGACCTATAGTCATCAAACTTGACATGGAGGTTGGGCCTGACCAGTAGATGACCCCTATTGATTTTAGGGGTCAAAGGTCAAGGTCACAGTGACCTTGAAAGCAAACTCGACAATTCTTGGACCTATGGTCATCAAACTTGACATGAAGGTTGGGCCTGCCCAGTAGATGACCCCTATCGACTTTGGGGGTCATCAGGCCAAGGTCAATTTCACAGTAACCTTTAACGCAAAAAAGTTAACAAATCTTCCCCCACTGATTTCTCAACAATGCCTGAACCTATGATCATTAAACTTGACATGGATGTTAAGCCTGACCAGTAGATCACCCTTATTGATTTTAGGATTCATAGAGCCAAAGGTCAAGGTCACAGTGATTTTGAATGGTAAAAGGTTGTCCGAGTGATAACTCAACAATGCCTGAACCCATGGCCTTCAAACTTGACTTGGAGTTGCATCTGACTTGTAGATGACCCCTTATGATTTAAGGGGTCATCAGGTCAAAGGTCAAGGTCACAGTGACCTTGAACGAAAAAAACTTGTCTTGTGATAACTTGACAATGCCTGCACCCATGGCCCTCAAACTTGACATTTAGGTTTCTGGTGACCAGCTGATGACTCTGGATTTTGAGTTCATAGAGTCAAAGGTCATGACGGTCATAACACACTTTATCCTCACACTTTAATGGTCATAATCTTAAAACAGCAACAAATCAGCTGTCATTTCGGTCCATGCATATTTCATTCAATTGTCCATATAATCCTGACAACATGGCGCTCAGGGGGGGCATAATGTTTGACAAACATCTCTTGTTTTAAAGGTTTTGTAAAAGATGTTTATGAATTTCCCCTTACAGGCGCAGTCTTACAGGGAAAAAGGGAAAAACGGGATATTTATGCACGATCCCTTGAGTTTCAGATCATTGGCGCTAAATTGTGATATGCTTGACGTTTAGAAGAAACGTCACGATTACGGTTTTACAGGTACAGACTGACGTACGCGTATCTAAATCATAAGCGAATACGGAACACGTACATGTTGTATCATGATATATACGTATTGCAGGTATTGGTTTGAGACAAACGCTAAAACGAAAGTTCGAGGAAGCCGGGGCGATTATTGACAATTCTGAACATGTGGTCGTCAGAATGGCAAGTCACCTTTTAGCTGCTAGGGCGGACAACACCGTTTTGAAATATCACCATCAAGCAAAGGGATTTATAGACTTTTGTATAGAGAATGGATTCGAATATAGACCAGCGCATTCCATTCATATTGCAATGTATTTATCATCATTGATAGACAATAACAAATCTGCCAGTGTTATTTCGGCAGTGTTTTATGCCATCAAGTGGTACCACTCTGTAAATGATTTTACAGATCCAACCGAGAATAATGTAGTAAAATCAATGCTTGAATGTGCAAAGCGTTTAAACTCAAAACCCATTAAGAAAAAAGACGTTGTAAATTCTGAGCATTTGATAAAGCTTTGTGACATGTTTATTGAATCAACGGATGTGATAGTTCTACTGGATCTCGCAATGATTCTTCTCTCTTATGCTGGATTTTTACGTTTTGATGAGCTTAGTGCACTGACTTGTAATGACGTTAAATTTGAAAGTGAACACTTAGTTATTAGCATAAAGAAGAGCAAAACAGACATTTATCGTGGGGGAAAAGAGGTTTTAATTGCAAAGGGTTCGACATCGGCTTGTCCAGTTTTTATGTTGGAGCGTCACATGAAATGCGCCGGGCTAGTAATCGGTTCAGATATGTTTTTATTCAGGCCAGCATGCAGATCAGGCAAAAAATGTTTTGTTTTTTTAAAAAGAACAAAAATATCAGTTATACCCGCGCTAGAGAATGCATAGTTTCAAAGTTACAATTAGTCGCTCCAACATTAAACTTGGGGACTCATTCTTTAAGAGCAAGTGGAGCTACTGTAGCAGCAAATGCTGACGGAGTTTCAGACCCGTGTTTAAAGAGACACGGTCGATGGAAGACAGATACGGCCAAAGACGGCTATGTTGATGATTGTCTAGAGAAAAAATTGTTCATCATAAAACAACTTAAATTATGAATGTTTCACGATTTGAATTTGATTGCCGACTTCACTAACATTTGTAAATTCTATCGCATGTCCTGCCCCGGCAAAGGTGTTTGTTATTTGTAAAAGAAGTGTTCAGACTTACTAGTTCTGTGCGTTACGTAGTATAGCGCAGAACTTTTGTCTTAACATTTTGGCGCGCAAATATTAGTGCGCGGTTTAATCGGGTGTAAAAGTCAGGTGACCAATGGCTATTGGTCGGCGGTTTAGGCGGGACAATGGTCGTGGCGATTAGTTCTATGCTCGACAGCGATCTGAACGGTCAACTTTTCAGGCAATCAGGTTCAAGTTTATGTTGTTTTACAATATTAGATATGATTTTGTAAGAAAAATGTACAGATATATGGCAATGTTGTCTTAAAGCATGACACAATAATACTCGCATATTGTATGTGGTATGTTAAGTATATTATTTCGCAAGTCTTAAGATATAGTGGGAACAGTTTTCCAGAGCATTTTACACTCTATTGTTGGGGCGAAGTTTATCTCTGGTTTTTAATCTGACCCATGATATCTTTTCATATAGTTTGTTGTTTAACAGAACGCTTTAATTGTAAGCAAATATTTCGTAGAAAACGATTTGATCAGATGTATATTATTGCAACGATGTTGTACGTACTATACCAGTGAACTGCTCACGCTGTTTCAAGCAATAAATCGCATGTCCTGCCCCGGCAAAGGTGTTTGTTATTTGTAAAAGAAGTGTTCAGACGTACATCTACGTGTAACTATGATAAATTAGGGAGGTTGCGATTTGCCACGTGTATGTGTACATCAACGTGTAACTATGATAAATTAGGGAGGTCGCGATACACAACGTGTATGTGCATATCTACGTGTAACTATGATAAATTAGGGAGGTCGCGATACACCACGTGTATGTGTACATCAATGTGTAACTATGATAAATTAGGGAGGTCGCGATACACAACGTGTATGTGCACATCTACGTGTAACTATGATAAATTAGGGAGGTCGCGATACACATCGTGTATGTGTACATCTACGTGTAACTATGCTAAATTAGGGAGGTCGCGATATACAACGTGTATGTGTACATCTACGTGTAACTATGATAAATTAGGGAGGTCGCGATACACAACGTGTATGTGTACATGTACGTGTAACTATGATAAATTAGGGGGGTGCGATTTACCACGTGTATGTGTACATCTACGTGTAACTATGATAAATTATGGAGGTTGCGATACACCACGTGTATGTGTACATGTACGTGTAACTATGATAAATTAGGGGGCGTGCGATGCACCACGTGTATGTTTTATTGTACGTGTAACTATTATAAATTGCTAAATTAGGGAGGTCGCGATACACAACGTGTATCTGTACATCTACGTGTAACTATGATAAATTAGGGAGGTTGCGATTTACCACGTGTATGTGTAAATCTACGTGTAACTATGATAAATTAGGGGGGCTGCGATAACCACATGTATGTTTTATTGTGCGTGTGACTATGATAAATTAGAGAGGGGGTTGCGATGCACCACGTGTATGTTTTATTGTACGAGTAACTATGCTAAATTAGGGAGGTCGCGATACACAACGTGTATGTGTACATCTTCGTGTAACTATGATAAATTAGGGGGGCTGCGATCCACCACGTGAATGTGAACATGTACGTGTAACTCTGAGCAATGAGGTATGTTGCGATGCACCACTTCATTGTGTATGTGTACGTGTAACTTTTATAATTGTAAAATAGGGAGGTTGCGATACACCACGTGTGTGTGTACATGTACGTGTAGCTATGAGAAATTAGGGCGGTTGTGATACACCACGTGTGAGTGTGAGTGTACATGTACGTGTAGCTATGAGAAATTAGGGAGGTTGCGATACACCACGTGTGTGTGTACATGTACGTGTAGCTATGAGAAATTAGGGAGGTTGCGATACACCACGTGTGTGTGTACATGTACGTGTAGCTATGAGAAATTAGGGAGGTTGCGATACACTACGTGTGTGTGTACATGAACGTGTGGCTATGAGAAATTAGGAAGGTTGCGATACACTACGTGTGTGTGTACATGTACGTGTAGCTATGAGAAATTAGGAAGGTTGCGATACACCACGTGTGTGTGCACATGTACGTGAAGCTATGAGAAATTAGGAAGGTTGTGATACACCACGTGTATGTGTACATGAACGTGTAGCTATGAGAAATTAGGAAGGTTGCGATACACCACGTGTGTGTGTACATGTACGTGTAGCTATGAGAAATTAGGAAGGTTGTGATACACCACGTGTGTGTGTACATGTACGTGTAGCTATGAGAAATTAGGAAGGTTGTGATACACCACGTGTGTGTGTACATGAACATGTAGCTATGAGAAATTAGGAAGGTTGCGATACACCACGTGTGTGTGTACATGTACGTGTAGCTATGAGAAATTAGGGAGGTTGCGATACACCACGTGTATGTGTACATGTACGTGTAGCTATGAGAAATTAGGAAGGTTGCGATACACCACGTGTGTGTGTACATGTACGTGTAGCTATGAGAAATTAGGAAGGTTGCGATACACTACGTGTGTGTGTACATGAACGTGTAGCTATGAGAAATTAGGAAGGTTGCGATACACCACGTGTGTGTGTACATGTACGTGTAGCTATGAGAAATTAGGGAGGTTGTGATACACCACGTGTATGTGTACATGAACGTGTAGCTATGAGAAATTAGGGAGGTTGCGATACACCACGTGTGTGTGTACATGTACGTGTAGCTATGAGAAATTAGGGAGGTTGCGATACACCACGTGTATGTGTACATGTACGTGTAGCTATGAGAAATTAGGAAGGTTGCGATACACTACGTGTGTGTGTACATGTACGTGTAGCTATGAGAAATTAGGGAGGTTGCGATACACCACGTGTATGTGTACATGTACGTGTAGCTATGAGAAATTAGGGAGGTTGCGATACACCACGTGTGTGTGTACATGAACGTGTAGCTATGAGAAATTAGGAAGGTTGCGATACACCACGTGTGTGTGTACATGTACGTGTAGCTATGAGAAATTAGGGAGGTTGCGATACACCACGTGTGTGTGTACATGAACGTGTAGCTATGAGAAATTAGGGAGGTTGCGATACACCACGTGTGTGTGTACATGTACGTGTAGCTATGAGAAATTAGGAAGGTTGCGATACACCACGTGTGTGTGTACATGTACGTGTAGCTATGAGAAATTAGGGAGGTTGCGATACACTACGTGTGTGTGTACATGTACGTGTAGCTATGAGAAATTAGGGAGGTTGCGATACACTACGTGTGTGTGTACATGTACGTGTAGCTATGAGAAATTAGGGAGGTTGCGATACACCACGTGTGTGTGTACATGAACGTGTAGCTATGAGAAATTAGGAAGGTTGCGATACACCACGTGTGTGTGTACATGTACGTGTAGCTATGAGAAATTAGGGAGGTTGCGATACACCACGTGTGTGTGTACATGAACGTGTAGCTATGAGAAATTAGGAAGGTTGCGATACACCACGTGTGTGTGTACATGAACGTGTAGCTATGAGAAATTAGGAAGGTTGCGATACACTACGTGTGTGTGTACATGTACGTGTAGCTATGAGAACTTAGGGAGGTTGCGATACACCACGTGTGTGTGTACATGAACGTGTAGCTATGAGAAATTAGGAAGGTTGCGATACACTACGTATGTGTGTACATGTACGTGTAGCTATGAGAAATTAGGGAGGTTGCGATACACCACGTGTGTGTGTACATGAACGTGTAGCTATGAGAAATTAGGAAGGTTGCGATACACTACTTGTATCTGTACATGTTCGTGTAACTATGATAATTTAGAGTAGTTGTAATACACCACATCTATGTGTACATGTACGTGTAGCTATTAGAAATTAGAGAGGTCGCGGCGAAACACCACGTGTATGTGTACATGTTAGTGTAGCTATGAGAATATAGAGAGGTTGCGATACACCCCATATATTTGTTAATGTACGTTTAGCTATGGATACATGTAAACGTTACAGTTGAGATTCAAAATCCTTGGTGAAGTTTGACTTCAAACTTATATTTGTACATGCATTTGAATCTCCTTGATGAGCATGAATCCCTTCATATATCGTTCATGTAGTTCTGAAACTGTAAAACCAACGTACACTTACCTGGATAACGTAGTGCACAAACGTTAGCCGATGCGTACACGTACCCGTACAATAAGGGTTTAGTAAGCTCTTTAATAAACACGGTAAGATAATCCTCAACGACTTATAAATTGAGAAATAACCACTAGCGGCTAAAAGGGGGCGCATCCGGCGCGCGCCCCCTCTTAAATCGTAGTTTACTTTTTATATCATTATAGGAAAGAAAAAAATATAAAATGCATCATTTCCGACTACAAGTTGTTAAAATTGTCTTGATAAAGTAAACCCAAATCCACATGCAAACAGTTTATGCCATAAACTTTCGGTTAAGAAGCAGTGGTGCATGTCAAAAGGTTACGCCCCTAAGTTACGCCAACTCTAACGTCAATTCCTGGATCCGCCCCTGATAACAGTTTCCATTCGACCAGAGCACTAGTGTGAAGAGATGCAATATTGCATCAGTGTTGGTTATTTTGTATTTATGATGAAGATTTATTTGAAAACAGTAGGACATTTTCCATCTTAATCTTAAACAGTGTGTGTATACCACGTGATAAATTACGTCATAAATGCTATGTCGGAAGGCAACATTTTGCTTAAAATAAAGACTTAAATCAAAGATAACTTTTTTACTGCACCATTTTAAACAAAACAAAGGGCAGACTGTGCCGCTTAAAGAGCCCCGCCTTCATGTTATTACAAAAGTTTGATAAGGTGATTAGTTTATCGTCAAACACAGACCTGTTTCCCAAATAATGTTTTGACAGTGCTCCGTCAGACGGACGTATTGTGAAAAGGTTTGTCGAAATGTTTTAAGAAAATAAACTCTCAATCAAACTCTGGTAAAAGGCCAAAGGCGATGCTCCGTAAGCGGCGTAGACTGCGCTATGGCTCATTTAAAATGGTGAAGAAATAGTAAAGCTATCTTTGTTTAATTAGTCTTCATCCGAAGCAAAATATTATAACATATATATATATAATAACATGCGCGAAACACGTTTTTGTGTATCTTAGATTGACCCACCAAATATGAAACAACGTATCCAACTATCCACCTTAATATGCCTCTCTTAAAAATACATGACTTCATAAGAAATCAGTTTCCATTATCTGTTTTAATATCTCACTAAAAAATATAACTTGATGTTGCTAGGCTCGGTTGAAATTATCACAGCCCACTTAAACCCGCCAAATATCGTCACTTCCCCGCGCTAATCAGCGAACCCTTCGAAGTTGACCAAACCAATCTTGGTCAGGGTATTATGAGACAACCCTTCACGATATGTTTTATCACTACCGGATACAGGGGGTGCACCCGGCTCGCCCCTCCCCTTAAAAATAGTCTAAGTTTACTTTTTTGTTTCAATAAAAGAGAAAATAAACAATACAATACGCTCAAAATGCACCATTTCGGACTATGAATTGTTAATTTTTTCTTAGGGGAGTACCCTCAAAAGACCCTGCCAACAATTAAAACCAAGTAGATTTCGGCCCTAAAGGAGGGGCGCAAGTCAAACGGTTGCGTCCCCTCTAACACTGAATTCTGCATCCGCCCTTGTTAATATACACTACCAAACACAAGCAACTCCCTTTGTGTTGACGAGACAATTTTGTTAAAAAAATACGAGTAAATAGAGCAACAGCGACATACACACATTTAAATGGAATTTTCGTATAAACAGAGTTAGACAAAACATAGTTTTCCTGCCTGAGAATGAGGAGCAATAGGTTTCCTGCTTGAACTTCCAATGTCGACTTACCATTGATCAAAGTCCCTATTATTCAATTGTCAATACATGTATGTGTTCCTGTAAATTAAAAAGGGCAATATACTGATAATGTACAAATGAAAGTATAACGATTATGAATAAAACTTATGTACAATATTAGCATGTCTAGAGACTGTAGCGAAAGTTTTCGGATTCATAATATTCAATGGTATCTATTGAAATATATGTGTTTTCATATTAAAACATATATGATTTTATAACAGACTTACATGTATAATATACAGTAAGATAATAATATAATTAAATAACGTTTATAAATCCGACACTAAATGAACATTTATAGCCATAAAACGGATATAAAACGTGTGAGTAAAACGTAAATCAGCCTAGAGGACAGTACAGCACAATATGCATTTTCATTGGTTATCCTTGACCGCAAGGTCTAAAATAATACATACATACAATATAGTATCTTCTCAAAGGGGAAGTAACCGCTGCACATATTTCATAACTGTTGTGTGTGTCGTATCAAAAATATAAACACATGTTTTGATTAACAGTGAAGATATTTAGTACTTCGAAAGACGACAGCATGTGTGAAATGTAATTTTAGGTAGGAAAAATAAATCATTACTGTTCTTAGAGGTCGTACAATACATTTTTTCATGATTATGAATGTAATTTGTTCATTGTCATATAATTTCGCGATACTCATTTTCTGGTTCTTGATCAGGGACAGTGGTCTCAACGACTTTACCCTGGTTTGGTTATAAATCCCTCATATCCAAACAGACATCCGCTTATTTAGCAGAATTAATAATCACCAGCTGTTAGAACCCTACATAATGAATAACACACAACCTGGTGCTTTTAATTGCAGTTGTATTGCTCAATATACAATTCCTACATATAACTCTGCAATTTCACAATAGGCTACATTGAATTAATGTTCCTTTCCTCCGATTTACCTTAAATTCAGGCAGACCCTACCCTTTTAAATAGTGAGTTTCAAAACAAAACTTAATTTAAAAAAAATAATTAATGTTTGAATATGTATTTAAAACCTTTAAAGCTGTAATTGTTTAAAGCTGTATAACTTTGACACAATTTTTTAAAGATGACAATAACATTCGTACATTTGTACATAAAACCTAATAAAATAAAAGGCCTACCTTCATGTACATTGAAAAGGATGTAACCCTAACCAAACCATTTCATTCTTTTTCTTTGGCCTTAACAAACTATTCTGTTTTTAGATAAAAGACAACAATGGACAAGAGAGATGACTTTAACCCATATTATGGGATAGAAGAAGTTCAGTTCCGATTTTACACAACAAAGGATGTCAGGGCATTGAGTGTGAAGGAAATAACAAATGTGGAGACCTTTGACACCCTCAACCATCCAACAGTTGGGGGACTGTATGATCAGGCACTGGGTAAGCACTGCAGCAGGTTTACATTTGTACTTCAGAGCTTTCTTTCAAGTTATTTGGAACTGATTTTCGGCCCCATTCCACACCTTTTCCCCCAGTTCTGACTGAAATTGGACCAAAAATTGACTTGTAGGCATTTTTCTTCTGCAATAAGCTTTCAGAGGTTAGAATTCAGTAGTATGAATTTGTATCTTAATTATATGTTGCAAAACAATACATATTTGATATAAATTATGAATAAGCATTACAGCATGCATTAAAAAAAAATATGGAAAGATTTCCCTTTGGAAGGGGCCCAACCCTGTTCTCCTACAGTGGAAAACTTTTTAACTTTTGAAGTTGATTGATGACATTTTTGTATCAATTTGATTTAACAAATTCTGATATATTAATATTTAATTTGTACAAATGTTTGATATACGTGTGATTTATTATTTACTTTTTAAATACTGTTATCAGAATAATCTTTGCAGCAAAAGTGATTGGTGTTAGGACAAATCTTATTGAAGAATCATTCCCTAGCAAATAGTTTATTTCCAAATAGTATGCAAATTGTTTGTGTTTAGTACTTTTCTGTTTTATTGTCAATAGTTTAAAAAAGAAACTCTGGTATTCAATCTGATAAAGTGTTGCGACTAATTGAAATTCACTAACAGTTAACAGCAAATACTAAGGGATAAAATTTTAACATTTCTTTACAAAAATGTTCCAACCTCCAATTATGTTCAAGTTTGAATATTCCAGGCCCATCGGATGAGCATGATGTCTGTTTTACCTGTAACCAGCCATCCTTGCATTGCCCAGGCCATATGGGCCACATGGAGCTGGCCATGCCAGTCTTCAACCCTCTTCTCTTTATGACCATGCTACAGGTATGTATGGCCACTATCAACCTAACTTAGTTCTGCCACAGCCATATGGGCCACATGGAGCTGGCCATGCCAGTCTTCAACCCTCTTCTCTTTATGACCATGCTACAGGTATGTATGGCCCCTATCAACCTAACTTAGTTCTGCCACAGCCATATGGGCCACATGGTGCGGGCCATGCCAGTCTTCAACCCTCTTTATGACCATGCTACAGGTATGTATGGTGCCTAGCAACCTTTCTTAGTTATGCCCAGGCCATATGCGCCACATGGAGCTGACCATGCCTGTCTTTAACCATTTTCTCTTTATCAACATGCTACAGGTATGTATTGCATCTACCAACCTTACTTAGTTCTGCCTCGGCCATAAGGGCCACATGGAACTGGCCATGCCTGTCTTCAACCCTCTTCTCTTTATGACCATGCTACAGTTATGTATGGTGCCTAGCAACCTTACTTAGTTCTACCTTGGCTATATGAGCCACATGGAGCTTGCCATGCCTGTCTTCAACCCTCTTCTATTTATGACCATGCTACAGGTATGTATTGCGCCTACCAGCCTTACTTGGTTTTGCCTCGGCCATAAGGGCCACATGGAACTGGCCATGCCTGTCTTCAACCCTCTCCTCTTTATGACCATGCTACAGGTATGTATTGCGCCTACCAGCCTTACTTGGTTTTGCCTCGGCCATAAGGGCCACATGGAACTGGCCATGCCTGTCTTCAACCCTCTTCTCTTTATGACCATGCTACAGTTATGTATGGTGCCTAGCAACCTTACTTAGTTCTACCCCGGCCATTTGGGCCACATGGAGCTGGCCATGCCTGTTTTTAACCCTCTTCTCTTTTTGACCATGCTACAGGTAAGAATGGTGAATACCACCTATGCAGTGATTTGGCATAAAAGTAAATACTTTTTGTGCTTGGGTGAAGATATTCCATGACTCATGAAACAATGAAACAAGCATCACGTTTTCTTTGATTTCTCTAGACACTACGGGCCACATGTTTCACCTGTCACAGACTGAATGTCGACCCGATTGCCTGCACACTGTTCCTGGCCGAGAGCCAACTTCTCGAGGCGGGGCTTGTTGCCGAGGCCGCCATGTTGTCATATAGATTCAGCGAGGAGGATCGCAGTGAAGATCGTAGCCAGCATAAACAGCTAATTGAGGAAACTGCTAAACAATGCCTGCAAGGTTAGAAGTTTTAATAGATCTATTCGCCCTTTGGTAGTACACAAAATTTAAGAGTTAAAGCATATTATTTATTTATTGCAGGAAATCTTGTTTACAAAAATGCTTAACATTTCAGAAAAAGCAAGTAAAATGCAAATTCTATTTGTGTCTTTTTGTAAGGAAAAGAGTCAAGGATTGGCGAAGCCTTAATTTCATAAATTGTTAACTATTTTAGAAGTTAACTCAGTTATATGAAACATGTCACTGAGTAATTGAATGGGTACTAATATTATTTGCAATTTAATGGTTACCGGTATGAATGGTAATGATAAATCGCAATTAATGGCAATTAGATCATATTGACTATTAATTGCAATTAAATGATTTTCCATTATTTATGGCAATTTAATGGTAAACGCTTGTCAATTCAGTGATAGAGACTATAAAAAGTTATTTAATGGTTACTAGCCATAATGGTAAATTTTTAGGAAAGGCACGAGAACAGGACAAAAACAGTCACAGTTACAAGAATGTCGAGGCCGTCAGACAGAGCATTTCCAGCATCTTCACCAAAGTTCAGATGCGCAAAAACAAGAAGTGTGCTCACTGCCTCGCCAAGAGAAAAACACTGAGACATGAGGATCGCTCCAAAATTTTCCCGGTTGGAACCCTTGCTGATGCTCCTAAGGAAACGTATGATTGATAATCATTTTCTATGGATTTTTTCTTAGATTTTTTTTCATGTTATGAATGATACAATTTAATTTGATAATATTTATGTTTCATCCTGACTGTTTTCCTTGGCGTGTTACATTGAAGTATTTCAAATTATTTAATGCTTTGATATTCGGCAGACAAACATTAATGACACCCTTTTAATCTGCATTAATTATTTAATCTACCATAATGGAGATACATTACATGCATGCTTGCATGGTCTTCTCGGCTGTAAATGAAAATATGTAAAATAAATAAACTCCAATATTGTGTTACTAGGGGAAAAACAAAGGTCACAAACAACCAGACTGGTGATGATCCTGAAGATGATGGCGATGACGAGGAAGAGGGGGATAACTCGGACACCGAAGAGCCCGCCAGGAAAAGGAGTAGACCAGGTTGAATATATTGTACCAGTCCAGGCCCCAGTTTCTCGAAAAAATTCTCAAGTTCTTACTCAACTGTTTACACTTTTTAAATTGTGTATGTTTGGTAAATGGAAAGGAAATAACTTTTGACTCTTTTATATTTTGAATAACTTTGTATTTCATATAATTTTAAACATATTTCCTTAACATTGTCATCAGATTTGCAAAAGAAAGTAAAGTACTAATAAAAATATTGAGTAATTACTCAAAAACATTTTTGTTTAGAACATAATTATCTTTCCGTTTTTGTTTACAAAAATCCAGATCAATAAAATCTATGAGAGAATATCATTTTGTCTGAGTAAAAATATACACAATTTTTACACATGCTTGGCTTTTAAGTGCTAAAACGATTTAAGTAAGGTTTTTGAGAAATCACTTCAGAATATTCGAGAAAGTGGGACAAGATGAATTGTTAGAACTTCAGTTTTCAACCTAAAGCCTTAATTTTTATATATCGTAGTCATTGAAATTAGATGGATGAATAAGACTTAAACTTGGGCATAGATTAGTTTTACAAGCCTTGATTTATAAAATCAAGATTTTCAGCAATCTTTGAAAGCATTTTACCAGTGAAGAACTTGTTAGCTTGTGTTTTTCAACCACTGCTTAGGTAGAACACCATGAACATATTTAAGCCTGCATCTATGAAAATCACAGAATATTTGTACTTCTCTTAAGACAATTTTTCTTGGATCTCACCATAAGGGTAGTGTGAATTTAAATCTAGGCTGCTTTATTTTATTGAATTCTTGAGTGGTCCATTAAGAAGTAAGTATATAAAATTGTTTCATTTTCACTATAAAAAAGGCTATAAAATTGTTGATGATATTGTGGCAAATATGCTTTCGAACCATATCACATTAAGGATCAGGTTTCTGTTCAGGTATTTATTGAGGTCAAAAGTCTTGGTACTTGGCTTTTTGATAGCCTTTCTTGTAAAAAATCTTTCGTCATAACACAATTTTTTTTTTAATATACTCAATTGAAACTTGGTTTGCACCTTGCCATAGACTGTACACACATGCAACGCAAATAACTAAGGCTTCATTAATTGTCAAGTTATGTCCCTTTTGATAAGCAATAACATTCAGTCTGTGATTCTGTTAATATAATTTTACAACCAAACACCTTTAATTGAAAGATTGCTAAGGAATATGGGACCATCTTTTCAATGAAGGTTTTGTTTAAACTTATTTATTTTTACAACAATTTGATGAACAAGTAATTGCATCTTTTATTTATTACTTTAGTTGGCACGATGTTGTATAAGAGTGTGGTATTGTGTTGTTGGGGAAACCAGAGTTTCACCACAATTTTATGTTTTACCCCGTACAGTGGTATACATGGAAGCACCTGTGAATGTACATGTTTTCTTGAGACTTCTGGTTTTCCTCATTACTTTGACTGGTAATAATTAGGCCAGGGATATGCAATAATATCAATAAATTACGATACATGTAATCATTATGTTAGATTCAAGCTGCACTCTCACAGATATACCGTTTTTACAACTTTTTTATTTTTTGTCTTGAAAAGAGCAAATTTTTGCGTAAATATCTGCAATAATAAAAGATTGCAGACAAAAGATCAGATGGCAGATTTTTATCTTCCCGTTCGAAACAAAATGTATTATGGCTTGAAGCTTTACTTCGGTTTAAGAAAAATGCATAAAACATCAATTTATTGAACTTTAATATAAAAATCTGCTCGTTCTAAGACAAAAAAAAAAGTTGTAAAAACGTTATATCTGTGAGATTGCAGTTTTAAAACATGAAAATAAAATGAATTACCATGCATTATCTTTTTATATTTAAACGAAAAATCGGGATCATATAACAATAATGCTTAAAAATATCATGATATACATGTATGTCGCAATATGTTTTTGACTATAATACCCATTGTTCGTAACAATGTCTCATAGAATTATAATCTATCTTTTTAGATGTGATAAAATCTAAACAGAAAGGAAGCAGCGTGTCGAACATAAGTATGATCACTCCATTGAAGTTACGGGACCATTTCCGCAAGGTGTGGTCAGCTGACGGAGTGGTTCTACAGGAAGTCTACCCCGTACTGAAACACTCGGGCCTGGAGTTTCCGACTGACATCTTCTTTCTGGAGGCAATTCCTGTGCCACCTACAAAGTTCAGACCAGTCAGTATCTCTGTTGGATGCAGCTTTGTTGTAGTTTTTTCAGGACATGTAGCTTCTTTCTTTGGAAGAATTGTTAGAAATGTGTTAGCATTTTTTGGTACGATATAATTAATGTTCTTGAACAAATTTAATAACTATGATCAGTGTAAGCCTAAAATGGGACAAATTGTCAACTACGCTCATACAGACAAACATCACAACTAATATAATGGCCAGTGTTCGGTTTTTTCTTTGGGGGGTGCGGGGGTCTTTATGTGTCCAAAATTTAACCCCCTACACCTGATAATGATAAATAAAATAATAAAGGATCATTGAGCTCTTAACATTGAGCAATTGCAGCAATATAGTGCCATTCATGAATATTACCATAGGGTTGTTAAATTTAAGGTTAAAACAAGTTAAACTTTATATGAATCATGTTAGTATTTTTCCCCTTTTTGCCAAAACGAAGCTATATTTCTGCTGTCAATGGGCCCCGCCACCATTCCCTTAAAAAAGGAAAAAACACTAAATGCTTCCAGTGTGCACGGGGAATTGTGGAGCTTATTTTTCAAAATATCATAAAATTACGTTGATTAGTTTCAATAATCATTTAACAAAGGAATTAAGATTTTAATTTTAAAATTTAAATAAGCCTAGTTTAATATGTTCTGAAATCTTTGTTTCAAATTATATTTCATTATGACCAATAATTAAAAAAATCTCAATATTACACTACAATACATTCATTTATAAGATGGTCCCCACATTCCTTGCATGTTGATGTACTGCTGTCTATTACTTAAGCTTGGCATCGCAATCTTTCACACAGATCTCAGAGATGCATGATCAGAAGTACGAACACTCGCAGACGTCAAACCTGCTGGCGATACTGAAAGATAACTCCCTGGTGCGTGACATTCTCTGGGAGATGGAGAAATCCTCCGCTGACACGCAGGTCGGCCCCGGCAGCTTTTCCGTGAGTACACTAGCTAGTCTGTTTTCTCAAAAAGAAGTAGAAGTATCGTTATCCTTTTCTGTCATGCAGAATTCGTTTTCGGCAATTTTTATAGGCCAATGTTATGTTCTCAATGCGAAAGTATGTTTTTTCCCAAATGTTAAATGAAATCAAAATTTCTAAAAACAAAAATGTTTTTTTTACAAAACAATAGTTCATTGTTGTATTTTGCACATTCAAATTGGCTAAATCACACTTGACAAATAAAACATTTTTTTTTTATTAAAGGGACTATACTCCAGAATGGCACCCAAAAAAGTTTTTTTCTGTAACGAATCTCAGGACAATTTTTTAACAAAATGTTTTACTGTTTGATATCATAATTTAAAAAAAAAATGTAAAAAGAAAAATTGTGTCCGAGTCCGGGTTCGAATTGGTGTCCAGTCCAATTGCAGTCCAGCGTTGATTCCACTGTGCTACAAATACTTACCCTAAACAGTTGAAATATTTTAGCTATATACCTAACTTGGTAATATCAAGTGATAACATCGACTAGCCAATCACACATAAGAAATGAATTCTTATGTATACCTACTAATCTTTTTAAATGAAAAAATACGAAAAAACTGCTAAAAAGAAATTGGTACTTCAGTTAGTTAGTTTCCTTCAATCCATTGTACACATAGACACCAAGTTTATGTCAGTTTTCGACAATTTTCTTTTTTTCCCGCTATTTCATCATACGGAGTGCAGCCCCTTTAATAATATTACTACTTGGATTTTCCAGTTTGAGAAAGAGATCATATAAAATGATCATATGGTTATTGATATAAAAGACCACAGAATCTTCCAGATTACCGGTATTAGAAGTTATGTTCAAGATATATATCCATTAGCGCACATATTCGATGACAGTATGCATATGTGTAGCAAGCCCCGTAACTTGTTTTTACATTGTCTTTTCAAGTAGAAAGCTAATAATATTTATTATTCCTGTTTTTCTTTTCCAGCATGAACTGAACATTATTCCAGCAAAGACGCTGTATGAAAAGATTGAAATAATGTGTATTATTTCTGTGGTTTTTTTTTCCAGCGTGAACTGAACATTATTCCGGGGAAGACGCTGTATGAAAAGTTGAGTGCCGCGTTGGCTCGACTACAGATGATGATAAACCGGTTTCACGACAGCGAGGCTGACAAGTCACTTACTCAGGACAGCAAAAAAAATATTGGCATTAAACAGGTACAAGCAAGGTCTTTGATAACCCTAGCCTGTTAATGTCAAGACTGTGTCAAAATGTCTCTTATGTCTGTAACTATCATGGACTTGATAACCCTAGCCTGTTAATGTCATGACTGTGTCAAAATGTCTCTTATGTCTGAAAAGTAGTAACTATCATGGACTTGATAACCCTAGCCTGTTAATGTCAAGACTGTGTCAAAATGTCTCTTATGTCTGAAAAGTAGTAACTATCATGGACTTGATAACCCTAGCCTGTTCATGTCAAGACTGTGTCAAAATGTCTCTTATGTCTGAAAAGTAGTAACTATCATGGACTTGATAACCCTAGCCTGTTAATGTCAAGACTGTGTCAAAATGTCTCTTATGTCTGAAAAGTAGTAACTATCATGGACTTGATAACCCTAGCCTGTTAATGTCAAGACTGTGTCAAAATGTCTCTTATGTCTGAAAAGTAGTAACTATCATGGACTTGATAACCCTAGCCTGTTAATGTCAAGACTGTGTCAAAATGTCTCTTATGTCTGAAAAGTAGTAACTATCATGGATTTGATAACCCTAGCCTGTTAATGTCATGACTGTGTCAAAATGTCTCTTATGTCTGAAAAGTAGTAACTATCATGGACTTGATAACCCTAGCCTGTTAATGTCAAGACTGTGTCAAAATGTCTCTTATGTCTGAAAAGTAATAACTATCATGGACTTGATAACCCTAGCCTGTTAATGTCAAGACTGTGTCAAAATGACTCTTACGTCTGAAAAGTAGTAACTATCATGGACTTGATAACCCTAGCCTGTTAATGTCAAGACTGTGTCAAAATGTCTCTTATGTCTGAAAAGTAGTAACTATCATGGACTTGATAATCCTAGCCTGTTAATGTCAAGACTGTGTCAAAATGCCTCTTATGTCTGAAAAGTAGTAACTATCATGGACTTGATAACCCTAGCCTGTTAATGTCAAGACTGTGTCAAAATGACTCTTATGTCTGAAAAGTAGTAACTATCATGGACTTGATAACCCTAGCCTGTTAATGTCAAGACTGTGTCAAAATGTCTCTTATGTCTGAAAAGTAGTAACTATCATGGACTTGATAACCCTAGCCTGTTAATATCAAGACTGTGTCAAAATGTCTCTTATGTCTGAAAAGTAGTAACTATCATGGACTTGATAACCCTAGCCTGTTAATGTCAAGACTGTGTCAAAATGTATCTTATGTCTGAAAGGTAATAACTATCATGGACTTGATAACCCTAGCCTGTTAATGTCAAGACTGTGTCAAAATGTCTCTTATGTCTGAAAAGTAGTAACTATCATGGACTTGATAACCCTAGCCTGTTAATGTCAAGACTGTGTCAAAATGACTCTTATGTCTGAAAAGTAGTAACTATCATGGACTTGATAACCCTAGCCTGTTAATGTCAAGACTTTGTCAAAATGACTCTTATGTTTGAAAAGTAATAACTATCATGGACTTGATAACCCTAGCCTGTTAATGTCAAGACTGTGTCAAAATGTCTCTTATGTCTGAAAAGTAATAACTATCATGGACTTGATAACCCTAGCCTGTTAATGTCAAGACTGTGTCAAAATGACTCTTATGTATGAAAAGTAGTAACTATCATGGACTTGATAACCCTAGCCTGTTAATGTCAAGACTGTGTCAAAATGTCTCTTATGTCTGAAAAGTAGTAACTATCATGGACTTGATAACCCTAGCCTGTTAATGTCAAGACTGTGTCAAAATGTCTCTTATGTCTGAAAAGTAGTAACTATCATGGACTTGATAACCCTAGCCTGTTAATGTCAAGACTGTGTCAAAATGTCTCTTATGTCTGAAAAGTAGTAACTATCATGGACTTGATAACCCTAGCCTGTTAATGTCAAGACTGTGTCAAAATGCCTCTTATGTCTGAAAAGTAGTAACTATCATGGACTTGATAACCCTAGCCTGTTAATGTCAAGACTGTGTCAAAATGTCTCTTATGTCTGAAAAGTACTAACTATCATGGACTTGATAACCCTAGCCTGTTAATATCAAGACTGTGTCAAAATGTCTCTTATGTCTGAAAAGTAGTAACTATCATGGACTTGATAACCCTAGCCTGTTAATATCAAGACTGTGTCAAAATGTCTCTTATGTCTGAAAAGTAGTAACTATCATGGACTTGATAACCCTAGCCTGTTAATGTCAAGACTGTGTCAAAATGTCTCTTATGTCTGAAAAGTAGTAACTATCATGGACTTGATAACCCTAGCCTGTTAATGTCAAGACTGTGTCAAAATGTCTCTTATGTCTGAAAAGTAGTTACTATCATGGACTTGATAACCCTAGCCTGTTAATGTCATGATTATTTCAAAATGTCTCTTATGTCTGAAAAGTAGTAACTATCATAGACTTGATAACCCTAGCCTGTTAATGTCATGACTGTGTCAAAATGTCTCTTATGTCTGAAAAGTAGTAACTATCATGGACTTGATAACCCTAGCCTGTTAATGTCAAGACTGTGTCAAAATGTCTCTTATGTCTGAAAAGTAGTAACTATCATGGACTTGATAATCCTAGCCGGTTAATATCATGACTGTGTCAAAATGACTCTTATGTCTGAAAAGTAATAACTATCATGGACTTGATAACCCTAGCCTGTTAATGTCAAGACTGTGTCAAAATGCCTCTTATGTCTGAAAAGTAATAACTATCATAGACTTGATAACCCTAGCCTGTTAATGTCAAGACTATGTCAAAATGCCTATTATGTCTGAAAAGTAGTAACTATCATGGGCTTGATAACCCTAGCCTGTTAATGTCAAGACTGTGTCAAAATGTCTCTTATGTCTGAAAAGTAGTAACTATCATGGACTTGATAACCCTAGCCTGTTAATGTCAAGACTGTGTCAAAATGTCTCTTATGTCTGAAAAGTAGTAACTATCATGGACTTGATAACCCTAGCCTGTTAATGTCAAGACTGTGTCAAAATGTCTCTTATGTCTGAAAAGTAATAACTATCATAGACTTGATAACCCTAGCCTGTTAATGTCAAGACTGTGTCAAAATGTCTCTTATGTCTGAAAAGTAGTAACTATCATGGACTTGATAACCCTAGCCTGTTAATGTCAAGACTGTGTCAAAATGACTCTTATGTCTGAAAAGTAGTAACTATCATGGACTTGATAACCCTAGCCTGTTAATGTCAAGACTGAGTCAAAATGTCTCTTATGTCTGAAAAGTAGTAACTATCATGGACTTGATAACCCTAGCCTGTTAATGTCAAGACTGTGTCAAAATGTCTCTTATGTCTGAAAAGTAGTAACTATCATGGACTTGATAACCCTAGCCTGTTAATGTCAAGACTGTGTCAAAATGACTCTTATGTCTGAAAAGTAGTAACTATCATGGACTTGATAACCCTAGCCTGTTAATGTCAAGACTGTGTCAAAATGTCTCTTATGTCTGAAAAGTAGTAACGATCATGGACTTGATAACCCTAGCCTGTTAATGTCATGACTGTGTCAAAATGTCTCTTATGTCTCAAAAATAGTAACTATCATGGGCTTGATAACCCTAGCCTGTTAATGTCAAGACTGTGTCAAACTGTCTCTTATGTCTGAAAAGTAGTACTTATCATGGGCTTGATAACCATAGCCTGTTAATGTCAAGACTGTGTCAAAATGTCTCTTATGTCTGAAAAGTAGTAACTATCATGGACTTGATAACCCTAGCCTGTTAATGTCAAGACTGTGTCAAAATGTCTCTTATGTCTGAAAAGTAGTAACTATCATGGGCTTGATAACCCTAGCCTGTTAATATCAAGACTGTGTCAAAATGTCTCTTATGTCTGAAAAGTAATAACTATCATGGACTTGATAACCCTAGCCTGTTAATGTCAAGACTGTGTCAAAATGTCTCTTATGTCTGAAAAGTAGTAACTATCATGGACTTGATAACCCTAGCCTGTTAATGTCAAGACTGTGTCAAAATGTCTCTTATGTCAGAAAAGTAGTAACTATCATGGACTTGATAACCCTAGCCTGTTAATGTCAAGACTGTGTCAAACTGTCTCTTATTTCTGAAAAGTAGTAACTATCATGGGCTTGATAACCCTAGCCTGTTAATGTCAAGACTGTGTCAAAATGTCTCTTATGTCTGAAAAGTAGTAACTATCATAGACTTGATAACCCTAGCCTGTTAATGTCAAGACTGTGTCAATATGTCTCTTATGTCTGAAAAGTAGTAACTATCATGGACTTGATAACCCTAGCCTGTTAATGTCAAGACTGTGTCAAAATGTCTCTTATGTCTGAAAAGTAGTAACTATCATAGACTTGATAACCCTAGCCTGTTAATGTCATGACTGTGTCAAAATGTCTCTTATGTCTGAAAAGTAGTAACTATCATGGACTTGATAACCCTAGCCTGTTAATGTCAAGACTGTGTCATAATGACTCTTATGTCTGAAAAGTAGTAACTATCATGGACTTGATAACCCTAGCCTGTTAATGTCAAGACTGTGTCAAAATGACTCTTATGTCTGAAAAGTAGTAACTATCATGGACTTGATAACCCTAGCCTGTTAATGTCAAGACTGTGTCAAAATGACTCTTATGTCTGAAAAGTAGTAACTATCATGGACTTGATAACCCTAGCCTGTTAATGTCAAGACTGTGTCAAAATGACTCTTATGTCTGAAAAGTAGTAACTATCATGGACTTGATAACCCTAGCCTGTTAATATCAAGACTGTGTCAAAATGTCTCTTATGTCTGAAAAGTAGTAACTATCATGGACTTGATAACCCTAGCCTGTTAATGTCAAGACTTTGTCAAAATGTCTCTTATGTCTGAAAAGTAGTAACTATCATGGACTTGATAACCCTAGCCTGTTAATGTCATGACTGTGTCAAAATGTCTCTTATGTCTGAAAAGTAATAACTATCATAGACTTGATAACCCTAGCCTGTTAATGTCAAGACTGTGTCAAAATGTCTCTTATGTCTGAAAAGTAGTAACTATCATGGACTTGATAACCCTAGCCTGTTAATGTCAAGACTGTGTCAAAATGTCTCTTATGTCTGAAAAGTAGTAACTATCATGGACTTGATAACCCTAGCCTGTTAATGTCAAGACTGTGTCAAAATGTCTCTTATGTCTGTAACTATCATGGACTTGATAACCCTAGCCTGTTAATGTCATGACTGTGTCAAAATGTCTCTTATGTCTGAAAAGTAGTAACTATCATGGACTTGATAACCCTAGCCTGTTCATGTCAAGACTGTGTCAAAATGTCTCTTATGTCTGAAAAGTAGTAACTATCATGGACTTGATAACCCTAGCCTGTTAATGTCAAGACTGTGTCAAAATGTCTCTTATGTCTCAAAAGTAGTAACTATCATGGACTTGATAACCCTAGCCTGTTAATGTCAAGACTGTGTCAAAATGTCTCTTATGTCTGAAAAGTAGTAACTATCATGGACTTGATAACCCTAGCCTGTTAATGTCAAGACTGTGTCAAAATGTCTCTTATGTCTCAAAAGTAGTAACTATCATGGACTTGATAACCCTAGCCTGTTAATGTCAAGACTGTGTCAAAATGTCTCTTATATCTGAAAAGTAGTAACTATCATGGACTTGATAACCCTAGCCTGTTAATGTCAAGACTGTGTCAAAATGTCTCTTATGTCTGAAAAGTAGTAACTATCATGAATTTGATAACCCTAGCCTGTTAATGTCATGACTGTGTCAAAATGTCTCTTATGTCTGAAAAGTAGTAACTATCATGGACTTGATAACCCTAGCCTGTTAATGTCAAGACTGTGTCAAAATGACTCTTATGTCTGAAAAGTAGTAACTATCATGGGCTTGATAACCCTAGCTTGTTAATGTCAAGACTGTGTCAAAATGTCTCTTATGTCTGAAAAGTAGTAACTATCATGGACTTGATAACCCTAGCCTGTTAATGTCAAGACTGTGTCAAAATGTCTCTTATGTCTGAAAAGTAATAACTATCATGGACTTGATAACCCTAGCCTGTTAATGTCAAGACTGTGTCAATATGTCTCTTATGTCTGAAAAGTAGTAACTATCATGGACTTGATAACCCTAGCCTGTTAATGTCAAGACTGTGTCAAAATGTCTCTTATGTCTGAAAAGTAATAACTATCATGGACTTGATAACCCTAGCCTGTTAATGTCAAGACTGTGTCAATATGTCTCTTATGTCTGAAAAGTAGTAACTATCAGGGACTTGATAACCCTAGCCTGTTAATGTCAAGACTGTGTCAAAATGTCTCTTATGTCTCAAAAATAGTAACTATCATGGGCTTGATAACCCTAGCCTGTTAATGTCAAGACTGTGTCAAACTGTCTCTTATGTCTGAAAAGTAGTACTTATCATGGGCTTGATAACCCTAGCCTGTTAATGTCAAGACTGTGTCAAAATGTCTCTTATGTCTGAAAAGTAATAACTATCATGGACTTGATAACCCCAGCCTGTTAATGTCAAGACTGTGTCAATATGTCTCTTATGTCTGAAAAGTAGTAACTATCATGGACTTGATAACCCTAGCCTGTTAATATCAAGACTGTGTCAAAATGTCTCTTATGTCTGAAAAGTAGTAACTATCATGGACTTGATAACCCTAGCCTGTTAATGTCATGACTGTGTCAAAATGTCTCTTATGTCTGAAAAGTAGTAACTATCATGGACTTGATAACCCTAGCCTGCTAATGTCAAGACTGTGTCAATATGTCTCTTATGTCTGAAAAGTAGTAACTATCATGGACTTGATAACCCTAGCCTGCTAATGTCAAGACTGTGTCAAAATGTCTCTTATGTCTGAAAAGTAGTAACTATCATAGACTTGATAACCCTAGCCTGTTAATGTCAAGACTGTGTCAAAATGTCTCTTATGTCTGAAAAGTAGTAACTATCATGGACTTGATAACCCTAGCCTGTTAATGTCAAGACTGTGTCAAAATGTCTCTTATGTCTGAAAAGTAGTAACTATCATAGACTTGATAACCCTAGCCTGTTAATGTCAAGACTGTGTCAATATGTCTCTTATGTCTGAAAAGTAGTAACTATCATGGACTTGATAACCCTAGCCTGTTAATGTCAAGACTGTGTCAAAATGTCTCTTATGTCTGAAAAGTAGTAACTATCATAGACTTGATAACCCTAGCCTGTTAATGTCATGACTGTGTCAAAATGTCTCTTATGTCTGAAAAGTAGTAACTATCATGGACTTGATAACCCTAGCCTGTTAATGTCAAGACTGTGTCATAATGACTCTTATGTCTGAAAAGTAGTAACTATCATGGACTTGATAACCCTAGCCTGTTAATGTCAAGACTGTGTCAAAATGACTCTTATGTCTGAAAAGTAGTAACTATCATGGACTTGATAACCCTAGCCTGTTAATGTCAAGACTGTGTCAAAATGACTCTTATGTCTGAAAAGTAGTAACTATCATGGACTTGATAACCCTAGCCTGTTAATGTCAAGACTGTGTCAAAATGACTCTTATGTCTGAAAAGTAGTAACTATCATGGACTTGATAACCCTAGCCTGTTAATATCAAGACTGTGTCAAAATGTCTCTTATGTCTGAAAAGTAGTAACTATCATGGACTTGATAACCCTAGCCTGTTAATGTCAAGACTTTGTCAAAATGTCTCTTATGTCTGAAAAGTAGTAACTATCATGGACTTGATAACCCTAGCCTGTTAATGTCATGACTGTGTCAAAATGTCTCTTATGTCTGAAAAGTAATAACTATCATAGACTTGATAACCCTAGCCTGTTAATGTCAAGACTGTGTCAAAATGTCTCTTATGTCTGAAAAGTAGTAACTATCATGGACTTGATAACCCTAGCCTGTTAATGTCAAGACTGTGTCAAAATGTCTCTTATGTCTGAAAAGTAGTAACTATCATGGACTTGATAACCCTAGCCTGTTAATGTCAAGACTGTGTCAAAATGTCTCTTATGTCTGTAACTATCATGGACTTGATAACCCTAGCCTGTTAATGTCATGACTGTGTCAAAATGTCTCTTATGTCTGAAAAGTAGTAACTATCATGGACTTGATAACCCTAGCCTGTTAATGTCAAGACTGTGTCAAAATGTCTCTTATGTCTGAAAAGTAGTAACTATCATGGACTTGATAACCCTAGCCTGTTCATGTCAAGACTGTGTCAAAATGTCTCTTATGTCTGAAAAGTAGTAACTATCATGGACTTGATAACCCTAGCCTGTTAATGTCAAGACTGTGTCAAAATGTCTCTTATGTCTCAAAAGTAGTAACTATCATGGACTTGATAACCCTAGCCTGTTAATGTCAAGACTGTGTCAAAATGTCTCTTATGTCTGAAAAGTAGTAACTATCATGGACTTGATAACCCTAGCCTGTTAATGTCAAGACTGTGTCAAAATGTCTCTTATGTCTGAAAAGTAGTAACTATCATGAATTTGATAACCCTAGCCTGTTAATGTCATGACTGTGTCAAAATGTCTCTTATGTCTGAAAAGTAGTAACTATCATGGACTTGATAACCCTAGCCTGTTAATGTCAAGACTGTGTCAAAATGTCTCTTATGTCTGAAAAGTAATAACTATCATGGACTTGATAACCCTAGCCTGTTAATGTCAAGACTGTGTCAAAATGTCTCTTATGTCTGAAAAGTAGTAACTATCATGGACTTGATAACCCTAGCCTGTTAATGTCAAGACTGTGTCAAAATGTCTCTTATGTCTGAAAAGTAGTAACTATCATGGACTTGATAACCCTAGCCTGTTAATGTCAAGACTGTGTCAAAATGACTCTTATGTCTGAAAAGTAGTAACTATCATGGACTTGATAACCCTAGCCTGTTAATGTCAAGACTGTGTCAAAATGACTCTTATGTCTGAAAAGTAGTAACTATCATGGACTTGATAACCCTAGCCTGTTAATGTCAAGACTGTGTCAAAATGTCTCTTATGTCTGAAAAGTAGTAACTATCATGGACTTGATAACCCTAGCCTGTTAATATCAAGACTGTGTCAAAATGTCTCTTATGTCTGAAAAGTAGTAACTATCATGGACTTGATAACCCTAGCCTGTTAATGTCAAGACTGTGTCAAAATGTATCTTATGTCTGAAAGGTAATAACTATCATGGACTTGATAACCCTAGCCTGTTAATGTCAAGACTGTGTCAAAATGTCTCTTATGTCTGAAAAGTAGTAACTATCATGGACTTGATAACCCTAGCCTGTTAATGTCAAGACTGTGTCAAAATGACTCTTATGTCTGAAAAGTAGTAACTATCATGGACTTGATAACCCTAGCCTGTTAATGTCAAGACTTTGTCAAAATGACTCTTATGTTTGAAAAGTAATAACTATCATGGACTTGATAACCCTAGCCTGTTAATGTCAAGACTGTGTCAAAATGTCTCTTATGTCTGAAAAGTAATAACTATCATGGACTTGATAACCCTAGCCTGTTAATGTCAAGACTGTGTCAAAATGACTCTTATGTATGAAAAGTAGTAACTATCATGGACTTGATAACCCTAGCCTGTTAATGTCAAGACTGTGTCAAAATGTCTCTTATGTCTGAAAAGTAGTAACTATCATGGACTTGATAACCCTAGCCTGTTAATGTCAAGACTGTGTCAAAATGTCTCTTATGTCTGAAAAGTAGTAACTATCATGGACTTGATAACCCTAGCCTGTTAATGTCAAGACTGTGTCAAAATGTCTCTTATGTCTGAAAAGTAGTAACTATCATGGACTTGATAACCCTAGCCTGTTAATGTCAAGACTGTGTCAAAATGCCTCTTATGTCTGAAAAGTAGTAACTATCATGGACTTGATAACCCTAGCCTGTTAATGTCAAGACTGTGTCAAAATGTCTCTTATGTCTGAAAAGTAGTAACTATCATGGACTTGATAACCCTAGCCTGTTAATATCAAGACTGTGTCAAAATGTCTCTTATGTCTGAAAAGTAGTAACTATCATGGACTTGATAACCCTAGCCTGTTAATATCAAGACTGTGTCAAAATGTCTCTTATGTCTGAAAAGTAGTAACTATCATGGACTTGATAACCCTAGCCTGTTAATGTCAAGACTGTGTCAAAATGTCTCTTATGTCTGAAAAGTAGTAAAAATCATGGACTTGATAACCCTAGCCTGTTAATGTCAAGACTGTGTCAAAATGTCTCTTATGTCTGAAAAGTAGTAACTATCATGGACTTGATAACCCTAGCCTGTTAATGTCATGACTATTTCAAAATGTCTCTTATGTCTGAAAAGTAGTAACTATCATAGACTTGATAACCCTAGCCTGTTAATGTCATGACTGTGTCAAAATGTCTCTTATGTCTGAAAAGTAGTAACTATCATGGACTTGATAACCCTAGCCTGTTAATGTCAAGACTGTGTCAAAATGTCTCTTATGTCTGAAAAGTAGTAACTATCATGGACTTGATAATCCTAGCCGGTTAATATCATGACTGTGTCAAAATGACTCTTATGTCTGAAAAGTAGTAACTATCATGGACTTGATAACCCTAGCCTGTTAATGTCAAGACTGTGTCAAAATGCCTCTTATGTCTGAAAAGTAATAACTATCATAGACTTGATAACCCTAGCCTGTTAATGTCAAGACTATGTCAAAATGCCTCTTATGTCTGAAAAGTAGTAACTATCATGGGCTTGATAACCCTAGCCTGTTAATGTCAAGACTGTGTCAAAATGTCTCTTATGTCTGAAAAGTAGTAACTATCATGGACTTGATAACCCTAGCCTGTTAATGTCAAGACTGTGTCAAACTGTCTCTTATGTCTGAAAAGTAGTACTTATCATGGGCTTGATAACCCTAGCCTGTTAATGTCAAGACTGTGTCAAAATGTCTCTTATGTCTGAAAAGTAGTAACTATCATGGACTTGATAACCCTAGCCTGTTAATGTCAAGACTGTGTCAAAATGTCTCTTATGTCTGAAAAGTAGTAACTATCATGGGCTTGATAACCCTAGCCTGTTAATGTCAAGACTGTGTCAAAATGTCTCTTATGTCTGAAAAGTAATAACTATCATGGACTTGATAACCCTAGCCTGTTAATGTCAAGACTGTGTCAAAATGTCTCTTATGTCTGAAAAGTAGTAACTATCATGGACTTGATAACCCTAGCCTGTTAATGTCAAGACTGTGTCAAAATGTCTCTTATGTCAGAAAAGTAGTAACTATCATGGACTTGATAACCCTAGCCTGTTAATGTCAAGACTGTGTCAAACTGTCTCTTATTTCTGAAAAGTAGTAACTATCATGGGCTTGATAACCCTAGCCTGTTAATGTCAAGACTGTGTCAAAATGTCTCTTATGTCTGAAAAGTAGTAACTATCATGGACTTGATAACCCTAGCCTGTTAATGTCAAGACTGTGTCAAAATGTCTCTTATGTCTGAAAAGTAATAACTATCATGGACTTGATAACCCTAGACTGTGTCAAAATGTCTCTTATGTCTGAAAAGTAATAACTATCATGGACTTGATAACCCTAGCCTGTTAATGTCAAGACTGTGTCAAAATGTCTCTTATGTCTGAAAAGTAGTAACTATCATGGACTTGATAACCCTAGCCTGTTAATATCAAGACTGTGTCAAAATGACTCTTATGTCTGAAAAGTAGTAACTATCATGGACTTGATAACCCTAGCCTGTTAATGTCATGACTGTGTCAAAATGTCTCTTATGTCTGAAAAGTAGTAACTATCATGGACTTGATAACCCTAGCCTGTTAATGTCAAGACTGTGTCAAAATGTCTCTTATGTCTGAAAAGTAATAACTATCATGGACTTGATAACCCTAGCCTGCTAATGTCAAGACTGTGTCAAAATGTCTCTTATGTCTGAAAAGTAGTAACTATCATGGACTTGATAACCCTAGCCTGGTAATATCAAGATTGTGTCAAAATGTCTCTTATGTCTGAAAAGTAGTAACTATCATGGACTTGATAACCCTAGCCTGTTAATGTCAAGACTGTGTCAAAATGTCTCTTATGTCTGAAAAGTAGTAACTATCATGGACTTGATAACCCTAGCCTGTTAATGTCAAGACTGTGTCAAAATGTCTCTTATGTCTGAAAAGTAGTAACTATCATGGGCTTGATGCTGATACTTACTAAGCAGCATTGAAATATTGAAGGTTTCAGTAGCTATTGACATAACCTCACAAATAAGCCAAATTGTCTTTTTCTAGATCATTGTGTGTGTGTGTACATTTAGTGGAAATATAGAATAGTTTCAATGTTTGTTATGTTATGTATTTTGATTGAAATATTTCATCAAATATGTCTTGATCTAACATAAGGCCCCAATTTCTGAAAAAATATATTAAGCATAACTCACTTAAGTATCTTATTATACCCCCAAAACAAAGTTTGGTGGGGGGGGGTATACTGGAATCGGGTTGTCCGTCTGTCCGTCTGTCTGTCTGTCTGTCCGTCTGTCCGTCTGTCAGTCCGTTTTTTTTGTCCGGGATTCATCTTTGTCGTTATTGAACAAATCTTTTTCAAACTTTCAGATATTAATGGCCATGATGTAAACTTGCGCCTCTGTGAAATTGGTACGGGTCACATGACCCTGACCAGAGTTATCTCCCCTTGATGTGTTAAAGTAGGCAAAATAAGCCCTGTCCGGGATTCATCTTTGTTATTATTCAACAAATCTTTATCAAACTTTCAGAAATTAATGGCCATGTTGTAAACTTTCGCCTCTGTGAATTTGGTACAGGTCACATGACCCTGACTGGAGTTATCTCCCCTTGATGTGTTAAAGTAGGCAAAATAAGCCCTGTCCGGGATTCATCTTTGTTATTATTCAACAAATCTTTATCAAACTTTCAGAAATTAATGGCCATGTTGTAAACTTTCGCCTCTGTGAATTTGGTACAGGTCACATGACCCTGACTGGAGTTATCTCCCCTTGTAGGCAAAATTAGCTTTGTCCGGCCTAATTCCAGGGCAAACAACCTAGACATGGAGGGGTGGGGGGTATTCGTTAGCCTATGGCTTACAGTTCTAGTTTATTTTAAGTATTTTGATTGAAAGATTTCATCAAATATGTCTTGTTCTAACATAAGGCCCCAATTTCTGAAAAAAATATATTAAGCATAACCCAAGTTATACTTAAGTAGCTTATTTAATTTAGCAAAGTTACTGACTTAAAGCTGCACTCTCACAGATTGAACGTTTTGACACAAAAAAAAAAAATTGTCTGAGAGTGAACCAATTTTTGCAAAAATCCATAGAAACCAGATATTTAAGACTCCTGACTAAAAAAATAGATCACAGATTTTTATATTTTAGTTCAAAAATTGATGTTTTATGCATTTCTTAACCCATAACCCTTGCTTAAATCAATTGTTGAGTTATGTTTTAAGCTTGACTTAAAAGAAAAGAGTCAAGCTTTGGCATCTATTACAGGCGATCTTGTTGATACATTATCCTAAGAGCAACCCACATTAGTACAGTAGATATGTTTACTTCTTTCCAAATTAAGTCGTCGGATACCCACAGGAGACCCATTAAGTTACTCTCAGATGAATGGAGTAAGCGGAATGCGTCAGTTGTTGGTCACCGTCGATGACATGAATCCATGTAAAAATTATAACCACCTCTCCCCCCCCCACACTCTAAAATAATCCAAGTTTTTTTTATTTCAACATATAACGGAGGGAAAAAGTAGTAAAATAGGCTCAAAATGCACACTTCGTAACACAAATAACTACAGTTTTAAAGGGGGGCCCCCACATCTCCCTGCCAACATTTCAAACCATTCCACACCCGGTTAAGAGGGAGGGACGAATGTCAAAAGGTTGTATCCCTAGGTTACGCCTCCTCTAAGGTCAATTTCTATATCAGACCCTGAAGTCTGAATACGATGCCTAATTGAAAACCCTCTGTAACGTTGGTAATCTCAGATTCAACTTCAGGAATGAGTTATTAAGTATGTTAAATACAACGCTATGGATGAAACTCGGAATGTTTATGTACATAAATTATGTAAATATAATTTTGACAAACAATTTTCATGTTTACAAATGTAATGTTAATGTTATACTAGATCTTCAGCGAATATATATTATATTGATACTTTCATACTTATAATCATGTATTCGTATTCATGAAATGTTTGATAGTAGAATTATATTTTGAGCTATGCCAATATTTGTGTTTTGTTATTAATACTATTAAAGTATTATTATAACTATATTTTATACATTCATGTGCAATAAACAGTTGTTAAAGCAATATTGCTTAAAATCTATGTAAATGTACATTTTTGTATTAATGAATTTATTCAATTTGTTTTGCCTTTTTTGCTTTGTTATAATGCTGCTGTTACTATAGCTACTGATGATGATGATGATTTTGTTGTTGTTGTTGTTGTTGTTGTTGTTGTTGTTGTTGATGATGATGATGATGATGATGATGATGATGATGATGATGATGATGATGATGATGATGATACGATGATAATTAGGAGGACTGTTAATAGAATGGTCGGAATAGCATAAAAGGTGATGGAATAGGCAACGTAGTTTAAACATGGTCAGAATTGGAAAAATGGTCATGAAAAGGCCAATTCTATTTATACATTGGTCGGCATAGCACTTGGAGTGATGGAAAGCACAACAATGTTTATAAATGCGTCAGAATAGCGAAGTAGGTTGATGCAAAGCGCAACGCTGTCTATAAACAGGTCAGAATAGCACCAAGGATTGTACAAAACGCAACGTTGTTTTTAAATGAGACATTAAAACAATTAAGGCGATGGAACGTTACACTGTTCATAATTGCCTCTTAGCATAGGCTGAAGCGACATTCGTTTCTTTGGTTTTGTAAAAAGTGACCAAATAAATGTTTTATAATAAATTCGATGATTGGGAGAAAAACATTATATAAAAAAATACTAAACTTAGTTTAGACTCCACTTCAGAATTTCAATGTTATAACTATATGAAAACAGCGAGTCCCAAAGAGACGTGGCAAATCCTCAATATCATAATGAGATCATATTCATTTGCATTTTTTTGTGATTATCATACGAGTTGAATCAGTACTGATTAACAGCAGGCTAGCTATGAAATCCGTGGCTCGGCACTCTTACATCATGTCCTTAGAAGCGCTTCACGGCATATGTTTTACACTACGGGCATTATAACCCAGCCATACAATGCCTACATGGTGTTGATTAATTGCATTTGAATTAGTGACTTAATGAAAACCAAATCATGTTGGAATCTCACTTTGTACCCCTGTATCATTAACAAGAAACTATTTCATCGTCAATGAAAACACCTTTTTAGATTATTACCAATGTGTCCATCGGTATAGATATTATACACGAACTCCCATTTTGTATGAGCAAACCACACCCTATGTGACGTAGAGCCTGTGTGTTACAATTGTCCTCGATATTGTCTAGGTGGATGGTAAAACACGCATTAAGTGTCCCTACACGTATACATGCTATTATTGTTATTTGGTGTCTCTTTTGACTATATTTGTAAATACAGTATACTACTATTACTACTACTTAAATTATTGCTGGTGAAAAAATACTAAACATTCTACACCACGACCTCATGCGTATTTCAACTTTGTGACCCGATCACGCTGTTCGCGCAATTTCCATACATTATGGATTAAAGCAGAAATTTTCTTTATCAACGCGTCATTCAAATATTAATTACATACATATAAGATATTTTGGCTCGTTTGTAGAAAAGTTTCAATATATAGTAATTACCTTAACGTCGTTGTCTACAGTGTCGTTGTCGTCGGCGTTATCACTGTGCAAAAGGCTCCGTTTTTGTTTCAAACGAGTTTCGTTCTCCTAAAGATAATCTGAGTTAGTGGATTATGAAATATTGTGATACGTGTGTTTTTCTGGATGTGAAAACTAAACACTCCCGTTTTCTTTATACCTTCACGCATGCGATATGTGCGCAGGAATTCAAAATGGACACAAAACAAAGCAGTTCGCTACGGACCGATAGCTGTGTCTTAATTCAGCGTTGTTATGGTCAGTACTCTTTTCTGCGTTGAACGCTCGGTGACCAACACGTCCTGCAATAAGTGTCGGCTTTCGTTAAACCGATATCATTTATTTTAAATGACATGTACTTGATGGCTTAGTTTGCAAGACATCTTCCCATTATTTTCATTTGGTACTGGTAGCCAGTATTTCAGTAAAATTATAATAAATAAAGCATTAACAGTGTGTTAAATCGCAGATAGACTCAACAGACATGAGTCACGTGACTTTTACCATCGTAGTTATAGGGATAACTATTCTTTCCAAATTCGCTGCACAGTGGTTTGCATACGACAAGCCTTTTACGTGATATATAATTTAAAACTTTGGGAAATGTCCGGTAAGATACCTCGATGACCATATATTCAAAACTCCTACGATCGAATTCAAATTAAAGAGATTCACAAAACGTTTCATAAAGACTCCTAGTAGCTATCGAACTCCTACTTTGGCGAGATTAACAACAGTCCATGGGGCGTGTCATCAGTGATCCTAGCACAAAAAATCGTGCTTAGGTCAAGTTAACATAAATGCAGTAAGGCTTTGTATTTATTGAATACAAAACCTACCTTAAGCTATGGATAGGCAGAAATGATATGGAAACTAAATCAATGTTTACGTGCTTATATGCAAATTAAATTTCAAAACGACCGGAATCAATGTTTTTAATCACGTAACATGAACGTAACAGATACGTCGTAACTACCATACGTATTTTGCAGTATTTGCAGTATAATGACGACTTACCTTCAATTTTGAATACATCTTAAAAGTACAGTATGAACATGTTGCAAGCGAGTCGTCCATAAATGTCAATTGCTAAGTGTTTCCTCAATCCATCATTTGAAATCGTACGAGTTTGATCTATTTCTTAAACGACAGCCGAAATACTTTATGAATGGCCCTTAACGTATCTTTCAACGAGTTTTACAATCACACAATTTTAATTTGTAGAGTATTCATATCTGAAACTGAATTATATGCAACAGATCTGAAAAAGATGTCGTGCATAGTTCTTAAAGTAATAAAATAATCATTAAGGGGCTTGAAAATACGCTTAAAGGCTTAAGAACCAGAGCAACTAAGACTGACCATTTACAATAACATTTGCTGTCTATGTTAATCATGCCTAGCACAGTATTGGTTTCTCTTTAAAGATAATTTCCCTTTTTTGTCTGGTACACAGTAAACATGTGCATAGGAACGCACGACAAATGTGAATACACTTCTGCCCTGTACTGAACCCAATAGTTCTGTGTACTGTTCTGACAAACTAAAGGCAAAGAAAAAGCAAAGCACTAGCAAATATGGTTGTGTTAAATATATTTAGAATTAAAATTATCTACAAATGCCTAATACAAACTTGATCCTTGTGCCTTTTATGTGCTCAATTTTCTTAACGCAAAAAGTGTTTTACTTAGTTTTAACAACGACAAATACTCCTTTTTATAATGTAATAGCATTTAATACAAATTCAAAGTCATATCTAGATTTTAAGACGATCATTTTAGTATTTATTATTAACATTACTGTTCATAACTTCACGATTAAAACATGTTTTGAAAAATTAAACATTGCGTCTTGAAATAGTAATATTATCTGTTTTAAACATGCGGGCAGTTTCAGGCAAATATATAAAATCCTAGATACTGAGAAGCGAATGCCTTATAAATATATAATATAATTCAACATACATGATATACTTCTTTTAATGTTTGCACGAAAGAACATACAAACTTATCATACATGTTAAAAAAAACAATAGGCGTTCCAAATGGCTTAGAACACAGTTGTAGCTATATATATAGGTATCGACCAATCAACTGTCGGTTAAAAAGACATATTCACTACAACAGCAAGACAGGCAACTCGTTAAACAGTGTCGGATATGCTCTAACACAGTGATCTCCCCTGTATCGGTGCTCAACTATTATTTTAAATATATGCAAACGCGAGGGAATACAATCTTTGCATTCGGGCCACCTTGACTGATTTATTGTCTGCTACAGATTATTGAATGGTTCTGTACTTGCTTTTAATGCTTGGTTATAAATCTGTGGATTTATATGCCAGTTAAAATGCTTTAAACCTACATGGCTACATATATATGGCCGATATTCGTCTGATTTAATACAAATTGTTATATATTTGAACGTAAAGAATGCTGTTCGTATTTGATAAGAAGACAAAAAACCTTATCAAACGGTGGAATAAAATCCGTAATACTTTGATGTTCTTATATGTCATGTTGAATTGCCTTGACGAGCAATCTACCATAAAGCGAAACAGGTGGGCAAATAAACTTTAACAATCTAGAGTGATAACCTATGTTTGATTTAGTTTAAACGTTATATATTTTACAACGATTGTGAAGAAAGCTATGATAGCTTATACAAAGTCACTCTCGTTGGCACAATGTTGCGCGAGAGTGTTGTCTTGTGTCGTGGGGGAAACCGAAATACCCGGAGGAAACCCACTTGTCCGGCTTGGTGACCACAAATCAAACTCACATGCACCTAGGCCGGTGAGAAGCGAGTGCGCTAAATACTGCGCTTTCTGAACAACATCATTTTTGTTTGATTTTATATAAACAGCTTTACATATATATATTTATCTACGTGTCCTCCATATAGGTGGGTAATTATGAAAGTTGATGAATGTTATAATTAAAAAATGAAAACCGTCGGAAGTGCTTATTTTAATTTAAAACAAGAAATGCCGCAATGCGACAAAACCAGGTTTTCCATGATTGACAGAATAACTTTATCCTATATTGTGAAGATGGCTAAATATGCTACTAGCTACACTAATGTTTTGAAGCATACACATGTTGAATATTTCGCAATCCATTTATAGTGCATCTTTAATCATCTATACTGCAAGAGCAACGTAACGAAAAATACACACAAACGTTTATAATTTTGTTTTGTGAGCAAGATGAACACACCATTAGGTCAACTTTAATTTTCTATAGCCCTAGAATATATATATTCATAAAAGATGTTACTATTCAAGGAATCGTTACAAAGTTAAGTTATAATATCTGATCTGTTACTAACGATATTCAGTTTCAGCGATGTTTCTTAGTGTTAGTAACAGTGACATCGACCTATACCCTTTGAACCCTAAAAGGCACATCTATATAAACACTGATAGTCAAAACATGGTCACAATAGTTTAACCCAAACTCAAGATATTTGTTTTAAACCAGTTTTGCTTTTTGTAAAATTGACTTTTACATTGACGCTAGCGGACCAAAACGCGATGCTATGTAAGGTACCCAAAACTTCAAATATACCAAGTTCGGTCCAAATATGTCAAGTCAAATACAGATATTTTATTTCAACTTGACCCAAAGGGCGGGAAACACAATCCCATAAATGGTTTACATAAACTCTGTCTTCATACCAAGTTTTGTTACAATATATTTCCCCTGACTAAAGTTCCCTGACTAAAGAAACATATATTCAGTTCCATCATTATCATCAATACACGCACGCATGCACGAACGCACGCACGCACGCACGCACACACGCACACACACACACACACACACACACACATTGCGATAAGTATATTTATACATTTATACTGAATTATATATACAACGTCACAAATAGTGCAGCCTCTAGAGCAATAACAGTTCCATTTAGCAAAGAGCTAAAGAATACAGCGTCACGTGCACAGTTCTTCGGATAAATAAAACTTTATATTTCACAATATAATATATCAATTGTCAAACCCTCAAAACATTTCAAAACTGTAGTCCTTAGGGCAGACTGATACTGCGTATAGACAGTGTTGTATCATAAAAATGCCACCATGACTGGCACACCCCATTCAAGAGGGCCATAAATGATCTCCTTCTTCCAAAACCATAAATACCGGCAGTACAAGTGTGGGACTCAAGCATATCGAATATAATCTCTTTACAAAGCTTTGATGTGGAATCTATAAACATAAATCATCGCCATCGCGTAAGTGCCCAAATAAACTATTGAGATTGAAAACCATCTCGGTAATTTACAATTTTGTGATGTCATAGAAAACACAATATAAATGCTGAATAACGAACCGTACATATGTACGATAAATAACAGACTATATCAATCGATCAGTATTGCACTCAAAATCAGATTAAGACATTAATAACAAGTAAACAAATGACAGACTGATAAGCGCAGCCATTGTTGATATCCAGAAGAGAGATTTCAGAACTCATTTTAAAAAGGTAAATTCATAAAGTTTGTTTAAATGTCATAATAAGGCTAACAAATCAGACGACAGAAAGCTTTCATAAAGATTGGGCGTTTTGACGTGGACAGAGAGGTTATTTTCAGCACTTGAAATAGCGAAAAGAACACACTGTCGATCCACAACTTGTCCCCGACGCAGTGACATCGCCTTGTATATTCGAGTTGATAAAACCCGAAATTCAACAAAACAAATCCGGCACAGTCAAAGGTTATGTGCGGGTGCTTAAACAATAAAAAAGTTTTGTTTTCTAATTTTATGTGCGGCAAATCCGACGAACAAATTATGAACTTTTTATTACCTAAGACTAATGATATAATGAAAAATTTACGTGCCAACCAGTAAAATCCACTGAAACTACAGTTTCTTGTACAAATGAATCGCTCATTTTAAAACAAAACAAAACTGTAATTAAAAATATATATATATAATTTTACATATACAATAAAACTCATGTAATTCTCTTTTTTCTACAAAATGAAGCATGTGCTTTTGTTTATAAGAGTACTCTACACATTTTTTTCTTTTACTGAGTGAGATTTAATTTACAAGCTCCACTGGAGTTCGGTCTAAATTTATATAAATACGCCACATGCATCACGTATACCATTTTATCGAGGACGAATTGTCATTCAAGGTGCCCTTCATGAAAGTCAACGACCAAAAATAAAACAGAAGTTCAATAAATAATGGTATACATGTGTATTTGCTCTGTTGCTACGGGAAGTTATCTACACTTGAAAATAATTTATAACTATCCGACGTAATATCTAATTTTATAATTCAACATTTGGTGCATCCAGTAAAGGGGCCGTTCATAAACTTCGTTCAAATTTATTTATTTATTTTCTGGTCATTGAAAAGATAATTTCGATCACGCCCTAACTACGGACCGTTACATTTATCATTACTGATAGTAAAAAGCTCCATTTAAACCGATACTTCAGTGAAAAGTTATGCAAAAATATTGTGTAGCTGATTTTTACGATTCCATTTATTCAATAAAAAAATGTATCGAAATTTCATCTTCGAACAATCCAAACTGTGTCTCCAAAATACGAACAGCATTATCACTGACACCAGGGTAGAAAACTGCAAAACTATGTAGTCCCGACTTGGGTTATTTCTCTAAAAGGACACCAATACAGTTATGTTTGCTACCCAGGAAAAGGACTCAACGATTATTCTATAAGCTTTTCGGTTTTTCACATTTTATAAGAAATAAGTATCAACTGTAAACCAACTGATAAATATTGATTTAAATAACTAAAAAAATATTAGTTTTAGAAAAGTGTCCCTGGTTTTTATTCGTACCAACATAAACAACGAGTTTGGCTTGCTTCGCCGAGGATAATATAGATATATTAGCATATTGTAAACCATTTGAAAGGGAATGGACTAAGCCTTTCAGGAGTTAAAATGGATTGTTGTCATTGTGAGATACATACAAGAAAAAAACTACATCTTCCTCTTAAATGAAGTGAATGTTTTTTATCTCGAAATATGTAAATATAAACATACAGTTCAACGATTTAGACACAAACAGTGACCAAAATGCATAGAAGCTGAACTCAGACCAATTTTCCAAAATGAAATCTGAACTAAAATGAATGACTAATTCCCACACAAATATTGTATATACGCTCGAATAGACCATTGACCTCGTCGCTTAAAATGCTGATAACGGAACAAAATACACAGAAATGATTCTTGCATATTTGTGTTGTTCGATATCTGCTGCGTATGAAAAGAGCGAAGTAAAATTTAACGGTGCAAAATGTTATTTTAAGTAAAATGTTGAAAATAAAGCTTCTGGAAATTGTCTGTATCAAATTTATGGTTTAGCCATAGAAATAGCAGAATTACTATATAAAAAAGATATAATACATTATCATTACATGGTTAATATTGGGCACATCATATATTGTTAAGTTGGATTTTTAAGGTAAAATTTAAAAGATATGTAAATTAAAGTATGCTTTTCTGGGAGTTTTCTATAACAAAATTAAATCTCGCAATAGATATATATAAATAACTATATTAATAGATATTATTACATTATCATAGATACCTTATGTGAAGACACATACTATATTGTGAGATGTGATTTTGGGGGCAAAATGTTGAAATATGTAAACAAAAGTATGAGTTTCTTGACTTTGTCTGTATCAAGCCTCCAACATAAATGGCACAACAACAATGGTCCATGACCGGTGACCCAATATAATCCATATTGGCTCACCAAATTTATATCGCATATACCGTCTATTTTCCGATTCCGTTAAATAAAGGAAATATTTAAACATGCTACCATGTTGTAGACGTGATATATACGTTACGAGGTTAGTAGGTGACCCGATATGGGATGTACAGGACAAAGGAACCCGTATGGGTGAGAGCGAAACTCGAACCCGAATATGGTTTCCTCAGCCCCGTATATATCATATGGGGTCACGTACTAAACCCAACAGGTATATATCCCGTCGACAACCGGTGGAAATGTCTAAATGTTTCATTAATTCATCGGAATATTCATCGGAATCGTAAAATTGAGGCCATTTATATAAAAATTTGGTTTTATATGATATTCTTATTAGAATGAAAGATACCGTTGTGCAAATTAATGACAATGCTTGGATCAAAAGTGGTGATGAAGTACTTTGTGTTAAAAGATACAGTTTGTGGGTATTTGTTTAAGTTCAGGACTGGGAATGACACACTGTTTTGAACCCGCTAATTTGGGACTGGGAAGTAATGAGTATCAAACAAATATATACAGTGACAACTGAAACAGCACCAACTGCTCATATTATGAATGTAGTACGGCACACGTGTCAAACTGGCAGTCATCCAGTATCATGCAACTGCAAGAAGGTTGGATTTGATTATGTAAGGTCTGTCTCGCATGCAAAGGAGTCAGTTGTGGGAATGCCTTCATTGTTGAAACGTTGCGCATATCAACTTATGATACATTAAGGCACTAATATGGCTTCTCTCATCAACGTTAAACACTTTCATGTATGTAAAAACAATTATGCAAATATCATTTTTCAAGTCTCTTTTGTGAAATCAAAGATTGTACAAATTCACTTTAATTATAAAACATGAATTATAAAAGAGTTGCATAACCTAGGCTTGAATTTATTTTTTTGGAAATCAAGTTGGAAATCAGCATTTTCGTTTATGCTTTCAGAGCCTTTTACCCCCAAAACACATGCATTGTTTGATCTGATAGCATAATGATTTCAAATAATATTTTGGACTATATGTAGTCATTTTTGTGACCAGAATTGTTCATTGTCTTTATCCAGGTGTAGGCAAATACCAGCACAAATACACTGTAATATAAATTCTATTAAAACAGTAAATCTGTTCAAAAATCCAAATCTTACGGAGTTGTAGGCAAATTCCAGAAATTTTCATTTTCATTTATTTTTTTCAAATATTTTACCCCCAAAATCACATTTTACATAACTACATAGTTGCTATACTTTAGGTATATTTTACTGTAATATATTACCTATTAAAAACAGTAAACCTGGTAAATATATGGCAAAATTCGACAAAGTAAATTCTCGAAATTCTAATTTTCATTTAATTCTTCAAACATTTACACAAAAATCATATTTCACAAAACAAGGTGTTTCTAAACTTCATGTTTTTATATTGTAATATAATACCTATTAAATTCAGTATTTTTTTTTGGGGGGGGGGGGTATTGCAAAATTAGGCTCAGTCGTAGGCATTTCCAGAAATGCTTACTTTTATTTAATTTTTCAACGATTTTACCCCAAAAATCACATTTTGCACCATGTGATTTTTCTATACATTAAGTTAAGGTGAACAGTATTATGAATTGCTGAATATAATCAGTGACATTTGCTAAATACATTTGACGAGGGATATAATATTAACATTTGTGAAATTCCCTATAAGACACAAATAATTCTCCTTACAAAGGGTTTTATGATGTCATTTGCATGCATTTGTTAGAATTTATCAAAGATATAATGTAACCACTTTAATGACCTGATATCTGCAAACAACAGCTTAGACCATGGACAATTATACGAAACAGTTTCCTACACCCGGAAGCCGGAACTGGCTTAAGGGGTCAGTTGCTGTTAATATAACTAAGCGAGGACTGGCACCGTTTGCTTGTAAGGTATGCGATGACATTCGCGTTGAAAAGTTAAAAATAGCATTAAAACACCATTTTCCTGACCTCTGTGGGAATTGCTCAATTGTTGAAGTTATACCGTGTGACCCTAACAACAACATATGCAATCCAGGACAGTGCCGTTTTTACAAGGGTCGTGTTTTTCGTCCGTGCCGTATAGTAAAATGTAACGATTATCGTAACACTGTCACCGACAAAATCCAAAAAGGTATCAATATAGGTTGCATCTGCAATAGCTGCAAAACAACTGAAATTGTATCGTGTAATCCAAAAAATAAAGTTTGCAATTTGGGAAAATGCAAATTCCATATGGATCCAAATACGAAACAATTCATTTCTACAAGGCATTGCCCGAATAACATTTGTGATACGCTCCGCAATGCCATACAGCAGACAAACAGATTTAAGAATCCATCATGGAAGAACACCGATGCAAGGAAATGGTGTGTAAACGCTTGGGATATTGCAAAGTGCTTTATGCCTCCAGATGGCTACGCAGATGTGGACAATGAAAATGACACTGACTTGAACGGGATAATAAGTGTTTTCATCAATTGCGAAGAATTTCAACATTATTTAACAGCTGACCTGTCCAATTTACAGAACATCTGCTCCAAGGTATGCATACATGTTGTACTTAATCATTGTCATAGTTACCACGCAATCTCATCACTTAATTCAAGTACATGTATTATTGAAAAATACACTGATACCGTTTTGATCAAAACAATAAAGAATGAAATATGATTCCCAAATTAATAATATTTTAATATTAAATACTACTATGCTATTATGATAACAAATATTCATAGTAAAAACTGATAATAAAATCTTACCATTGCACGTTTCCGTCTTTCAATCCTTTGCTTAGTTTCTAAGTCACCCATTAATTTATTGTTACACATTTATGATATCATAGTATAGAAGAAAAAAGGCATCAAACTACGCCCAAATGTACCTTTTCGGACTAGAAATTGAACCCCCCCCCTCCTGCCAACACTTTAAACCATATAAAGTTCGGTTCTGAGGGAGGGGCGCAAGTCTTTAGCATTATATACTTTACAACGGTTGTAAGGAAAGTAATGATAACTTAAACTAACTTATAATGTCGCTCTCGTTGGCACGATGCTGCTTTCACAAAAGAGACTTAAAAAATAATATTTGCATAACTGTTTTTTACATACATGAAACTGTTTATCGTTGAAGAGAGTAGCAATATTAGTGCCTTAATTATCATAAGTTGATAGGCACAACGTTTCAACAATGAAGGCATTCCCACAACTGACTCCTTTGCATGCGAGACAGACCTCACACAATCAAATCAAATCTTCTTGCAGTTACATGATACTGGATGACAGCCAGTTTGACACGTGTGCCGTACTACTTTCATAATATGAGCAGTTGGTGCTGTTTCAGTTGTCACTGTATATATTTGTTTGTTACTCATTACTTCCCAGTCCCAAATTAGCGGGTTCAAAACAGTGTGTCATTCATTTATGATATCATAGATGATAATTACTGTATTTTAGATGATGTTTATCGTGTTTAATTGTTCGTATCCAATTTCCAAATCTTAAATATACAGTGGCGATGCCGAGAATGTAGCGAGCGATACCGTTAAGATACCGGTTTTTTTCTCAATTATCTGTAAATTTCGCAAACCTAATGATTCGACACTTATCGGTATTTCCATTAATGGCCGATAAAGTTCGGTAAATGTGTCTGAGCCAATTAGAAGCCAGTATCAGCGAGTAGGTTGATTTCAACTGAACAGATATGCACACAGAAAATATATCAGTTTCATGTAATATACGTAAAAGACGTAAAACTAGTTTTGTTTTCTTGGATGATATTATAAGTATGAAATATGTTTGAATATGCTTTTCATTTTTTATTAGATTAGAAGAAAAGTATCCTATATTTAAGTATAACATAAGTATCTTATTGTAAAATAGTTGCTTTTAACACAAACATGCTTGCTTTTTATTTCAATTTAGAAGACCAAGGCACCAAACTACGCCCAAACTGTACCTTTTCGGACTAGAAATTGAGACCCTCTCCCCTGCCAACACTTTGAACCATATAATGTTCGGTTTTTAAGGGAGGGGCGCAAGTCTTCAGCATTATATATTTAACAACGACTGTAAGAAAGTAATGATAACTTATACTAACTAATAAAGTCACTCTCGTTGGTACGATGCTGCACGAGTGTGGTCTTGAGATTTTGGGGAAACCGGAGTACCCAGAGAAAACCCACTTGTCCGGCTTGGTGACCACTAACCAAACTCACTTGCCCCCAGGCCGGGAATATAACACGGGTCGCCTTTTTGAGAATCGAGTGCGATACTCACTGCACTAAGCGGACAACTGGTTATGCCCGTATGTCACACCCCTCTAATGTCAAATCCTGGACCGCCCCTGGTATACTCCTTTGTTACAGAAAAAATTAACAGTAAATGATTATTATTATTATTATTATTATTATTATTATTATTATTATTATTATTATTATTATTTTTATTATTATTATTATTATTATTATGTTATTATAAAAGCAATTTAAACACAACCATACTTAATTGATCACCAAAGATATATTTTGTAAATTTTGTTCATTACATGATAAAACCGGGAATGTGTATTTTCCTTATCTTTTCAATGAAAGCATTTCTCTTTCAACATAACATTACATTATATTCACAGACAGCGATTTAATGACTTTGTTTTTTATGCATACTAGTAATATGCTATTTTTAAATAAGATCATGATTACTTTTTGCAGTAACGTAATTTGGTGATTTTTTTGCATTTAGTAATGGTTTTATAGTAGAAACAAAAATAGTTGGTGTGATACAACTGAAACATTTATTTTGTATAAGATCCTACTAACAAGCTTTAACATTTAAATGGTCTACAAAAAACTACCCACTTAGTTGGTCAGACACTGTTTATATCTACCATTTCACCTGCAGGCGCAGATCCAGAATTTGGCGTAAGAGGGTGCGTAACCTTGGGTTGTAATTTTCACTCCGAACCGAATTTCATTAGTTTAAAGTGCACGGAGGTGGTTGGGGGGGGGGTGTACTTCTCCAAGAGAAAAATAACAATTTCTAGTACTAAATAGTAAGATAATTTCTTGAATTCTTGGGCGATTAAAGAGTGGGCCCGCGCTGGATGCCCACCCCACCCCCGGATCCGCGAGTGACATGTTCAAAATCGATAACGGCTGACTGCTGATAAACTGAAATAAATGTTTTGGCAAATTTAAAGTACTTATACTGCATGCTTATTAGACTGACAAATATGTTGACCACTCAAATGTTTTTAAGGTATCACCATGTTCTGCAGTTAGGTAAATCTTGATTCAATGTACATAAATATACCCGTGGTTATGAGTTTAATACACTTTTGTTTATTCAATAATTTATGTGCTTCCTTTATGCGGGTGCCACAATAGTAACAGTCCCGATAAATGGGGAATAAAATGCACAAGTCAAAATTCAGAAAAACAAAGGATGCATAAACAGTGTGTGTATACCACGGGATAAATTACATCCCATATGCTACGTCGGAAGACAAAGCAATTCTGCTTAATATAAAGACTTAAATCAAAGATATTTTTTCTTTTACTACACCATTTTAGACAAAAAACAAAGGGCAGTCTATGCCCTGTAAGGAGCCCCGCCTTCGTTTTATTACCGAAGTTTGATAAGATGATTAGTTTCATCAAACACTTCGACAAACCTGTTTCAAAAACAATCGTTTGACAGTGCTCCGTCAGACGGCCGTATTGTGAAAAGGTTTATCGAAGTGTTTTTAGAAACTAAACTCTCAATCAAACTGGTGAAAGACGGAAGGCGGGGCTCAGTAAGCGGCGTAGACTGTGCTATGTTTCATTTAAAGTGGTAAAGAAATAGTGAAGTTATCTTTGTTTAAAGTCTTCTTTCGAAGCTTAATATTGCCTTTCGACGTAGCATTATGACGCAATTTATCACGTGGTATACACACACTGATATATATATATATATATAACTAAAATAAGAAGTGAACAATTTTCTATATGAAAATCAAGTATTGTCAAAATGACTATAAGGTTTTTAGCTTATTCAATAATAAAGTGATTTAAACCTTCATCAGAAGCTTACGAAGCACATTTATTATGAGCTGATGGCGTTTATACGCTTAGATTGAAATTAAATATACGTATGAAAATGTTGATAAATGAAGTTTACGGCTGGTAAAATAATACTTTAGGTACTAGTGCTCTGTTTTCGTTTGACAACTACTTTTATCACAAAGTCACTAAAATACCCTTTTGTTTCTATGTAATATACATATCTTAAGGCCAAAAAAAATACCTGTGTTTCCGGTAACATTGAAAAAAATAGGGTCTGTCGGTCGGGATTTTTTTTTTTTACAGTTTCGATTTCATGCAAAACTCTGTTGCATTAAATCACTTAAATTATATTCAAGCTTTCCATAATTAACAAAAAGTCAGAAAAAACAGCTTGTTTAATGTCTGAAATCATTTCTTTGCCTTCGACTACCGTATTTTCCCGCCAATTTTGCCCATGAAATTTGTACTTTTTGTATACAATGCTCCCTTATAAGACGCGATCGGATTTTAGAATAAATCCAGCACTTCAATTTCTACAAATCTATGATGATGTTCTAGCGAAACAGTCATTTATCAACTAAATTTGTTAATTTGCTTGAAGAAAATTTTCTTGTCGATTTTCTTGTCAACTGTTTAAGCTCTCTTATGTGGATGTAGGTTAATAATAGAACAAGTAAACGCGGATATTTATTTTACGTATCTTATTTAATTATTTATAATTTATCATTATTCTCGTAAAATCAAAGTTTCATTCATATTAGTAGTGAATTCAAACATTTCGGTTATTGTTTTAAGATTCCCAGACGACGCTTATTGATTATTATATTTTTTTCGATCGTATGGTATTTTTATTCCAGCCAAGGCGAAAATCCCGGCAATCAAATGGTATCATACGGTATCCAACTGACCAATTTAAATACAAACAATAGCTACGCGCCTTTGATCTTATTACCGCTCGTGCTCTGACGTCACAAATTGTACTGTTTGATCTGCAGCCGACACATTCCTATACATGTGTTGTTATATCTTTCGTAGGTTTTTGTTTGGATTTCAGTTGAAGGGACTTAAATTATGCGAAATAAATAAAATTTGATAACTGCGGATAAATAAATGTAACGATTAATGAAATGTGAAGCTCGCAGTTGAGCCTGCATGAATTCGCAAAGCCTAATCGTAAGAAGCCTGCATGGTATACGCAAAGCCTAATGTAAAAAAGCAAGTTCTATTTTGGACATGGATAAATAACAACGCGAACTATATCCTAAATAGTTTCATTATAAAGACAGCAAAATGCGTTTCCGGTGATCAACTACGTGTTTGGACCATAACATGCGTTTGCCAATTTGAAGATATCTGACAGGGATCGCCGAGCTCCGTCATTTTGTTTCCCTGTTGACAAAGCGTCTCGGTAATACATACTCAGGAATGAAAGTTTACATTCCGAGAACAGAGACAGACAAACAACGAAAATAACAACGTAATATTTAATTTATGTTTTTTTTTTTTTACTTTTATGCCTAAATCACAAAAAGGTTCATTTTACATGATAAATTGTCGTAAATAAACCAGAAATATTCGTATATATATATGGAGACTAGAAACTTATATTAATAATACTACTACTAATAAAAATACTACTACTACTACTGCTACTGCTACTGCTGCTGCTGCTGCTGCTGCTGCTGCTGCTGCTGCTGCTGCTGCTACTACTACTACTACTACTACTACTACTACTACTGCTGCTGCTGCTGCTGCTGCTGCTGCTGCTGCTGCTGCTGCTGCTGCTGCTGCTGCTGCTGCTGATACTTATAAGGATAATGATAATAATGTTTTAAATAATAAAAATAGGAATGAAATAATATTAATACAAATGATAATAATAACACAAATAATAATAATAATAATAATAATAATATAATAATAATAATACAAATAATAATAATGCAAACAATAATAATAATAATAATAATGATGATAATAATAATAATAATAATAATAATAATAATAATAATAATAAAAATAATAATAATAATAATAATAATAATATAATAATAATAATAATATTAAAAAAATAATAATGATAATAAAAGTAATAATAATACTAATAATAACAATAAACAATATAAATAATAATAATAATAATAATAAAATAATAATGATAATTATAATAATAATAATGATAATAATAATAATGATAGAAAAATGATAATAATCATAATAATCATAATAATAGAAAATAATTAATAATAGTAATAAAAATTTAAAAAAAAAAAAAAAAAAAAAAAAAAAAAATAATAATAATAATAATAATAATAATAATAATAATAATAATAATGATGATGATGATGATGATGCTGATCTGCTGCTGATGATGATAATGCTGCTGTTAGATGATGTTTGATGATGTCAGATGATGATAATGTCAGATGATGATGATGATGATGATGATGATGATGATGATGCGTTCAATGCGTTACCTTACATCAATTTACACTCTTCAATGCGTTACCTTTCATCAATTCACACTCTTCAATGCGTTACCTTACGTCCATTTACACTCTTCAATGCGTTACCTTACGTCAATTTACACTCTTCAATGCGTTACCGTACGTCCATTTACACTCTTCAATGCGTTACCGTACGTCCATTAACACTCTTCATTGCGTTACCTTACATCAATTTAACTTAAATTTGCGTCATACGGATCGAGGAAACCTTTCGCGTCGTGGTAACTGGCCAAGGGGATTGGGCTCTCTTTTGCGTCATGTGATGTGGCAAACAAGATTGAGGCTAACATTCGCGTTATGTAAAGACCGAGCGGATCAAGACTACAATTCAAGGCATGGTGAATGACTAAGCGGGCCAAGGTTCCAATTCAAGATATTTTAAATGACCAAACGAACCAAGGCTCACCTCCACGTCATGGTAAATGACCGAGCGTATCAAGACTCCTATTCCCGTCATGGTAAGTGACTTAGCGGGCCAAGGACTCCCATTCACGTCATGGTAAATGACCGAGCGTATCAAGACTCCTATTCCCGTCATGGTAAGTGACTTAGCGGGCCAAGACTCCCATTCACGTCATGGTAAATGACCGAGCGGATCAAGAATACCATTCATGTCATGGTAAATGACCGAGCGGGCCAAGACTCCAATTCATGTCATGGTAAATGACCTAGCGGATCAAGACTCCTATTTCCGTCATGGTAAGTGACAGAGCGGGCCAAGACTCCCATTCATGTCATGGTATATGACCGAGCGGATCAAGACTCCAATTCATGTCATGGTAAATGACCGCGCGGATCAAGACTCCAATTCACGTCATGGTTAATGACCGAGCGGATCAAGACTCCTATTCCCGTCATGGTAAGTGACCGAGCGGGCCAAGACTCCCATTCACGTCATGGTAAATGACCGAGCGGGCCAAGACTCCCATTCACGTCATGGTTAATGACTGAGCGGATCAAGACTCCCATTCACGTCATGGTTAATGACTGAGCGGATCAAGACCCCCATTCACGTCATGGTTAATGACCTATCGGATCAAGACTCCCATTCACGTCATGGTTAATGACCGAGCGGATCAAGACTCCTAATCACGTCATGGTAAATGACCGAGCGGGCCAAGACTCCAATTCACGTCATGGTAAATGACCGAGCGGGCCAAGACTCCCATTCACGTCATGGTAAATGACCGAGCGGGCCAAGACTCCCATTCACGTCATGGTTAATGACTGAGCGGATCAAGACTCACATTCACGTCATGGTTAATGACCGAGCGGGCCAAGACTCCCATTCACGTCATGGTAAATGACCGAGCGGGCCAAGATTCCCATTCACGTCATGGTAAATGACCGAGGGGATCAAGAATACCATTCACGTCATGGATAATGACCGAGCGGATCAAGACTCCCATTCACGTCATGGTATATGACCGAGCGGATCAAGACTCGTCATGGTAATCGAACAGGTCGACCGAGACTCCAGTTTGCGTCAGGGTAAGTGGCCTAGCGGATCAAGTTCCCCAGTTATGTCATGGTTAGTGAACAGGCGGATTGAGACTCCAATTATCGTTATGGTATGTGGCCAAGTTGATCGAGGCTCCAAATTCACATCATGATAAGTGATCAGGCTGATCACAATCTCCATTTACGTCATGGTAAGTGACCAGTACGATTGTGGACCCCATTCGTGTCATAATTGTTCGAATGCTTCAGTCGCTGAGGCACTATATTATTAAGCAAAATCACAGTATGTATTCCATCATTGTATTGTTTATATAACATTAATGGTATATGTCTTATCATAACCAGCTGGAGAATGACGAACTTATCATAGAGCGCTCCGAGGTTGTGGTGGCCATAAAGGACTCGGTTGATTTCCTGCGAACGCTTCCTGTCCATTCAAATCGAGAAACACTTGAACTACAGAGCAGAATTGATGACCTGGAAGTGAAGGTGCAAGACATACTTAAACAAATGGAGCCTTCTGGGATGGACAGCTTTAAATTGGGTAGGTCTATTTATCACTCCGTATTATTGATAGATTAATACGTCAGTCACATTTACAAATATCTACGACTCATAGCAATTAAAGGTAGGCAGCAGCAATCCACGGTCACATGCTATAGCAGTCATGAATGAAAGGCTAACCGCCCGGCGTACTTTGAAATTGTGGTGAACTGGGGCGACCGTACTGCCTTTGAATTGATAACGCACTGTCGTCTAAGGGCGTTCCTGCGAACGCCGTATGTTTTTTTAAAAATACCAAGGCAGGCGGATGGAAATACAACTTGTATATATACCTTCTCCATACACGGCATAAAATGCCACGGGCCGTACGGATAACGTGCATCGAGCTTAGGGGAGCCCTGCGTTGCCCGAAGGGTGTGCCACATACCGCAATGCCACCTTACGGGCACCGTTGGCGGGCTTAAAACTGCCATAGGGCGCCTATAGAATTCCTGCGGCCACCGCAATTTTTTGGGGGGACGCAGAAGTTTTTATTAATTTCATAAACCATAGGGAAGCCGTAGGACAAACGAAAATCCACCGTTTGCCCGACGTAGGGTCGCCGTGGAGCCGCTCTACGGTATGACTAACTGCTACGTCGAACTAGAATTAAAAGAAAGTAATTACTCAGTGCTGTTATCATACGGCAACCCCTACGGTTTGTAAAATATATGGATACGCTGTAGGGTGAACCTAAGGCTAGTATTTATCCTCTATTGCCACCGGATGTATCTTTTGATCTCGGGGGCATTAACATGAAATAGCATCATAAAGTTCACCATTTACACAAGTTCGGCCAAATAAAACAGTGACGTCGTACATGTAGATCTTTGAAGTGGCATGTTTATTGCTTCAAATATTGATTACCGACATAGACTGCAATACTGTGTTCTAAGGAATCAGTAACGGAAATAATTCAATAATTTAGCAAAAGTATAAAATCTATCCTTAAATGACAATAGCCACCAAACATGCACATTTGCATCGTACGTATTGTCACAATACATAGAATTGCGTTTTGCGTGAATTTTTTTTGCTGGAAATCTAAAAATAAGGACACTTAATCTCATCAATAAAATTATGTAATATATCATTTAAACGACGCTCATCCTTAGGCGGGATGTGTTATGGTATGACTCTCTGCAGTGTACATCCATCCGTTAACTAGTTTGTCCGTCAGAATAATCTACGTGTGTGTGCGTGTGTCCGATCGCTTAAAGGTTGAATTGGTACTGAGATGATATTGACTAAGAATCACAACATAAAACTACACATTTTACGAAACCTTCTTTAGGCTTTAAATGATGACGTCACACTCATTTATATGATGTCATAAGTTTGTAATAATTTCATGACGTCTTCTTCGGTTTAAAAAACAGACTGGCGAACGTTTTATGAATAATATAATGAAATGAAAAAGAAAGGTATCGTTCTGCTTTAATGAATTAAATGGATGACGATCTTCTTAATTCAAAATATTTATCACAAAAACAAAATTAGAATGACTTGCTAGAAAAATACCAATTGAGTAATTAGTGTTTCAAATTTAATTGTTTGCAATCATGCAAAGTGATATTGTTATATTACACATGAGAGAAGTGATAGTTATATTATACTGAAAAGAATGAAATGCATGTGATCAATAGCTATTCATAAAGCGTTTTTCCGAACAATATAATAAATGCAGCATTTTAATTTTAATTTTGTTCCAGAATTAAAAGAAAACCTTATAAAGTATCACCTAGACAACTCCTGCACGTACAAGATTGGCCCCTTCGTTGAATCTGGAGTGTTTGGACTTGAGGACTTCTATATTCCTCCAAACATTAGTCGAGTTATTATTCAATCGAGACAGAAATACATTACATCGGAAGAACCTCTGACAAGTTTGGAACAGATGTTTAGCTCCAAACGAATTATTGTTCTTTCTGCAGACGCCGGCGTAGGAAAAACAACGTTTTGTAAGTCTTTAGTTACATTATGGTGCGCGGTACAAGAGGGAAAGACCAATCCGTTAGCGAAGTTTAGTCGCTCTCAAAACGTTTTCAGTGACATTGCATATTTAGCTGAGTTTACATATCTATTTTACATCCAGTTACGGGGGAATAAATGCGATAAACTAGAGGATATAATTTTCTCTCATACAGAATTAGTTGACACAGAATTGACAATGAATAACAAAGCTTTTTGTGATTTGTTATCGAACGAAACCGGTTTGGTAATTTTAGACGGATTAGATGAATGTGACATTCCTATTATTAGTCCATTAGCAACAAATAAAAAGTATACTGTTCTCATTACATCACGCCCTTGGAAACTTGCAAATATAGATATGCCCAGAACAGGTACATATACACATGCACAGATTAACGTTATTAGCCGGGAAGTGTCCGAGCAACTTGTGGATCATTTGAACAATTGTTTGAACAAGCATTTTAGTACCTCATATAATGCCGGAAATTTCTTATCTGCTATTAAAAAACAACATTTGGAACCATTTCTCCAAAATCCAATGTTAGCCTCGCATTTGTTATGTGTCTATCACGAGAAACGCAGTCAGACTATAGCATGTCTTGTGAACACAGCCGTGGATAGTACATGTCCAGACAACGGTACAACGTCAAAATCTCGTAAAAAGGATTTGACGTTCTTTGGTAAGACAAGGTCGCATATATACGCAAATATGATAGAACTGATGTTTCGAAGTGTCGAAAAAAAGGACAAGTCACTCGTACAAGGTCTGAGTGAGCTATATAAGAGCGACGATCGAACACATACCCTCCCCGAATGCTTTGATGATAGAAATTACACATGCAGTGGATTAGCAGTACTAATAAACGGTATTGGAAAATTGGCAGCCTATTCACTCGTAGACGATGATAACTCTTTGATAGAAGAACACCAAATGCGAATATTGAAGAATGGGGAAAAGACGGTTCTTCTCAAATCTGGAATTCTTTCGATAACAAGCTTGAAAACGATATCATGAGAAAGCATGCTGTACACATTTTTACATCAAACTTATAAAGAGATGCTTGCCTGTGTATTTCTATCTTCTCTGGATTTTCATAATAATTTATGGAAAATGTTTATAAACAGATTTGAATCTGTTATGACACCCGATATGTTGTCATTTTTATGTGTCATGAACTACGAACAAGGTTGTAAGTGTTTAGATATGTTTAATGAAAAGAAACGGTTGTTTTATAGAGACGACAGATTTTACGATTCCGAACTAAGAGACTATCAATCTACAATTACAATGACCTACAAGGAATGTTGCGACAATGGAAAAAAAAGCCTCGAATTACATTGAAACACGCACAGATCGGCTCAGATTTAGGAATTGACAATGATCATGCACTTTTGCAAGGAAACAGTATTAAGTTGGAAACAATTTTCATAAAAAAGTATACGCTTTCCATAGCAAATAATTCAAACTTATTCCAAACTTCATTGACGTATTTATGGCTAGACGAAGCTACGTTAAACGACGATGACCACATCGTCCTATCGAAATGTGCACATCTCTCTAAAATAGTTATATTGAACAGCCGCCTGACACACGTCACCATCAACCCGTCTTCCATAGAGGAGTTCTGGGTTTACTTGGAGCCAGAACTGATACAAGAGATACCGCCCATGCAGGTATCCTTTGTTGGCGGGTCGCAGTTCTCTAACAGTCTACGAGACCTCAGTTTAGTGCACGTTACCATGGGTGTTCCCTTTATTTGTCAAATTGTCAAGAGCTATATGAATTAGTTATAGGAAAATCCTCATCTGAAAATCAGACTGGTAATTGCCTCATATACAACATGCAATGGTGTAATGCACTACAGGAACTGCAACTTGACACATTACAATTCCCTACAGATACACACCTGGATCTGAGGGGTCTCAGACATCTCACTAAGAGATACAAGAGATACCGCCCATGCAGGTATCCTTTGTTTGTGGGTCGCAGTTCTCTAACAGTCTACGAAAACTCAGTTTAGTGCACGTTACCATGGATGTTCACCTTGATTTGTCAAATTGTCAAAAGCTATATAAATAAATTATAGAAAAAATCCTCAACTGAAAATCAGACTGGTAATTGCATCATATACAATATGCAATGCTGTAATGCACTACAGGAACTGAGAAACTGAGAACTGATGTTATAGGAAAATCCTCAACTGAAAATCAGACTGGTAATTGCATCATATACAACATGCAATGCTGTAATGCACTACAGGAACTGAAACTTGACACATTACAATTTCCTACAGATACACACCTGGATCTGAGTGGTCTCAGACATCTCACTAAGGTAACTATACAGCACAGCCGCCTTACACACGTCATCATCAACCCGTCTTCCATAGAGAAGTTCTGGGTTTACTTGAAGCCAGAACTGATACAAGAGATACCGCCCATGCAGGTATCCTTTGTTGGCGGGTCGCAGTTCTCTAACAGTCTACGAGAACTCAGTTTAGTGCACGTTACCATGGGTGTTCCCCTTGATTTGTCAAATTGTCAAGAGCTATATTAATTAATTATAGGAACATCCTCATCTGAATATCAGACTGGTTATTGCCCCATATACAACATGCAATGCTGTAATGCACTACAGAAACTGCAACTTGACACATTACAATTTCCTACAGATACACACCTGGATCTGAGTGGTCTCAGACATCTCTCTAAGGTAACTATACAGAACAGCCGCCTTACACACGTCACCATCAACCCGTCTTCCATAGAGAAGTTCTGGGTTTACTTGAAACCAGAACTGATACAAGAGATACCGCCCATGCAGGTATCCTTTGTTTGTGGGTCGCAGTTCTCTAACAGTCTACGAAAACTCAGTTTAGTGCACGTTACCATGGATGTTCCCCTTGATTTGTCAAATTGTCAAGAGCTATATAAATTAATTATAGAAAAATCCTCAACTGAAAATCAGACTGGTAATTGCATCATATACAATATGCAATGCTGTAATGCACTACAGGAACTGAGACTTAACACATTACAATTCCCTACAGATACACACCTGGATCTGAGCGGTCTCAGACATCTCTCTAAGATAACTATACAGAACAGCCGCCTTACACACGTCATCATCAACCCGTCTTCCATAGAGGAGTTCTGGGTTTACTTGGAGCCAGAACTGATACAAGAGATACCGCCCATGCAGGTATCCTTTGTTGGCGGGTCGCAGTTCTCTAACAGTCTACGAAAACTCAGTTTAGTGCACGTTACCATGGATGTTCCCCTTGATTTGTCAAATTGTCAAGAGCTATATGAATTAATTATAGGAACATCCTCATCTGAAAATCAGACTGGATATTGCCTCATATACAACATGCACTGCTGTAATGCACTACAGAAACTGCAACTTGACACATTACAATTCCCTACAGATACACACCTGGATCTGAGTGGTCTCAGACATCTCTCTAAGGTAACTATACAGAACAGCCGCCTTACACACGTCACCATCAACCCGTCTTCCATAGAGGAGTTCTGGGTTTACTTGGAGCCAGAACTGATACAAGAGATACCGCCCATGCAGGTATCCTTTGTTGGCGGGTCGCAGTTCTCTAACAGTCTACGAAAACTCAGTTTAGTGCATGTTACCATGGATGTTCCCCTTGATTTGTCAAATTGTCAAGAGCTATATGAATTAATTATAGGAAAATCCTCATCTGAAAATCAGACTGGTAATTGCCTCATATACAACATGCAATGGTGTAATGCACTACAGGAACTGCAACTTGACACATTACAATTCCCTACAGATACACACCTGGATCTGAGCGGTCTCAGACATCTCACTAAGGTAACTATACAGAACAGCCGCCTTACACACGTCATCATCAACCCGTCTTCCATAGAGCAGTTCTGGGTTTACTTGAAACCAGAACTGATACAAGAGATACCGCCCATGCAGGTATCCTTTGTTTGTGTGTCGCAGTTCTCTAACAGTCTACGAAAACTCAGTTTAGTGCACGTTACCATGGGTGTTCCCCTTGATTTGTCAATTTGTCAAGAGCTATATAAATAAATTATAGGAAAATCCTCAACTGAAAATCAGACTGGTAATTGCATCATATACAAACATGCGATGCTGTAATGCACTACAGGAACTGAGACTTAACACATTACAATTCCCTACAGATACACACCTGGATCGAGCGGTCTCAGACATCTCTCTAAGGTAACTATACAGAACAGCCGCCTTACACACGTCACCATCAACCCGTCTTCCATAGAGCAGTTCTGGGTTTACTTGAAGCCAGAACTGATACAAGAGATACCGCCCATGCAGGTATCCTTTGTTTGTGGGTTGCAGTTCTCTAACAGTCTACGAAAACTCAGTTTAGTGCACGTTACCATGGATGTTCCCCTTGATTTGTCAAATTGTCAAGAGCTATATAAAATAATTATAGAAAAATCATCATCTGAAAATCAGACTGGTAATTGCCTCATATACAACATGCAATGCTGTAATGCACTACAGGAACTGGGACTTAACACATTACAATTCCCTACAGATACACACCTGGATCGAGCGGTTTCAGACATCTCTCTAAGGTAACTATACACAGCAGCCGCTTTACACACGTCACCATCAACCCGTCTTCCATAGAGGAGTTCTGGGTTGACGTGAAACCAGAACTGATACAAGAGATACCGCCCATGCAGGTATCCTTTGTTGGCGGGTCGCAGTTCTCTAACAGTCTACGAAAACTCAGTTTAGTGCACGTTACCATGGGTGTTCCCCTTGATTTGTCAATTTGTCAAGAGCTATATAAATTAGCTATAAACAATTCCTCAACTGAAAATCAGACTGGTAATTGCATCATATACAACATGCAATGCTGTAATGCACTACAGGAACTGAGACTTGACACATTACAATTCCCTACAGATACACACCTGGATCTGAGCGGTCTCAGACATCTCTCTAAGGGAATTATACAGCACAGCCGCCTTACACACGTCACCATCAACCCGTCTTCCATAGAGGGGTTTTGGGTTTACGTGAAACCAGAACTGATACAAGAGATATCGCCCATGCAGGTATCCTTTGTTGGCGGGTCGCAGTTCTCTAACAGTCTACGAAAACTCAGTTTAGTGCACGTTACCATGGGTGTTTCCCCTTGATTTGTCAATTTGTCAAGAGCTATATAAATTAACTATAAGCAATTCCTCAACTGAAAATCAGACTGGTAATTGCATCATATACAACATGCAATGTTGTAATGCACTACAGGAACTGCAACTTGACACATTACAATTCCCTACAGATACACACCTGGATCTGAGTGGTCTCAGACATCTCTCTAAGGGAATTATACGGCACAGCCGCCTTACACACGTCACCATCAACCCGTCTTCCATAGAGGGGTTCTGGGTTTACTTGAAACCAGAACTGATACAAGAGATACCGCCCATGCAGGTATCCTTTGTTGGGGTCGCAGTTCTCTAACAGTCTACGAAACTCAGTTTAGTGCACGTTACCATGGGTGTTCCCCTTGATTTGTCAATTGTCAAGAGCTATATAATTAATATAGAAATTCCTCAACTGAAAATCAGACTGGTAATTGCATCATATACAACATGCAATGCTGTAATGCACTACAGGAACTGCGACTTGACACATTACAATTCCCTACAGATACACACCTGAATCTGAGGGTCTCAGACATCTCTCTAAGGTAACTATACAGACAGCCGCCTTACACACGTCACCATCAACCCGTCTTCCATAGAGGAGTTCTGGGTTTACGAGAAACCAGAACTGATACAAGAGAAACCGCCCATGCAGGTATCCTTTGTTGGCGGGTCGCAGTTCTCTAACAGTCTACGAAACTCAGTTTAGTGCACGTTACCATGGGTGTTCCCCTTGATTTGTCAATTTGTCAAGAGCTATATGAATTAATTATAAGCAATTCCTCAACTGAAAATCAGACTGGTAATTGCATCATATACAACATGCAATGCTGTAATGCACTACAGGAACTGCGACTTGACACATTACAATTCCCTACAGATACACACCTGGATCTGAGTGGTCTCAGACATCTCTCTAAGGTAACTATACAGAACAGCCGCCTTACACACGTCACCATCAACCCGTCTTCCATAGAGGAGTTCTGGGTTTACTTGAAACCAGAACTGATACAAGAGAACCGCCCATGCAGGTATCCTTTGTTGGCGGGTCGCAGTTCTCTAACAGTCTACGAAAACTCAGTTTAGTGCACGTTACCATGGGTGTTCCCCTTGATTTGTCAATTTGTCAAGAGCTATATAAATTAATTATAGAAAATTCCTCAACTGAAAATCAGACTGGTAATTGCATCATATACAACATGCAATGCTGTAATGCACTACAGGAACTGCAACTTGACACATTACAATTTCCTACAGATACACACCTGAATCTGAGCGGTCTCAGACATCTCTCTAAGGTAACTATACAGAACAGCCGCCTTACACACGTCACCATCAACCCGTCTTCCATAGAGGAGTTCTGGGTTTACTTGAAACCAGAACTGATACAAGAGATACCGCCCATGCAGGTATCCTTTGTTGCGGGTCGCAGTTCTCTAACAGTCTACGAAAACTCAGTTTAGTGCACGTTACCATGGGTGTTCCCCTTGATTTGTCAATTTGTCAAGAGCTATAAAATTAATTATAGAAAATTCCTCAACTGAAAATCAGACTGGTAATTGCATCATATACAACATGCAATGCTGTAATGCACTACAGGAACTGGACTTAACACATTACAATTCCCTACAGATACACACCTGGATCTGAGCGGTCTCAGACATCTCTCTAAGGTAACTATACAGAACAGCCGCCTTACACACGTCACCATCAACCCGTCTTCCATAGAGGAGTTCTGGTTTACGTGGAGCCAGCACTAATAAAGATACCGCCCATGCGGGTGTCCTTTGTTGGCGGGTCGCAGTTCTCTAGCAAACTTACGATGCTAAGCGTAGTGAATACAACGAATATTCAAACCGTAGACTTATCTGAATGTGTTCATTTACAAACAATCCGAACAGATCGTCCTGTACAGATTGGGACTTTGGGTCTTCCGCATTTAGAAGAGATTCGATTATTTGGTGCACAAACAAAAGTTTGCAACAATGTATTACAATGTATATCTGAATGCAGTTGTCCATGTAGAAGAATATGGTTTGAAAACTTATCCACTGAAATACTACATTCATTAACTCTAAGTCGACACCCAGGTGAGATGTTTAAATTAGTCAAGTTTCGCTTTATGTGTCTAGACACACACGTTCTTGATTTTATTATGAAGATTGCTGTGGAGAAGATTGAGTTTGAAGAGGTAAAAATATTGACAGCTGCGAATCTTGTATCATTAAAAAAATGTACGAAGCCTATTCGAGCGCCCGACAATACTACAGAAGGAATGGACAAAATGTCTGTTGGGCAACATATATCAGAGATCAGTTTTTCTCATTGTCCTGTTCTAGGGTCAACAGTTGAGGAAGTTAAATTGGCGATTGAGTGTTTGCGACAGCATTGGAAAGTAAATGAATTTGAAATACATACTATACAGTCGGAACATATTTCCGATATAACTTATTTGGGCAAAGATATCACATTGAAGAACCCAGTTGTACTAAAGGTATTACAATTGAAGTCAAAAGTAGAAACGTATGACTCCACAATTTATAAGAGAACATGAAATACTGGGTAAGGAATTACATAATTTACAGGATGCAAAAATCTTTATTTTAGTATATGATAACAAAAAATAACATTAGCTCAACGTGCTATGTTCCGCCATATATGTTTTAGAGAAGATGAAATGTTCTGTGTACTGTATGCGTACTGTGCATAGTTCTGCTGAATGACTTCACATCGACTCAAGAACCTTAAAATCAAACAGCTCTTTTAAGTAATGATATCTAGAAGATAGTCGCGACTGTAAACCAAACAACTTTATTTGATACTAAAATGTAGTCGAATCTGAAAACTGCAGTCTAAACGTACACAGATAATCATCGATTTTAATTATGTCGAAGTCAACGAAACATCATCCAATGTGTTTTACCATATCTCATTCATACACAACATCAAGCAAAGTTGCTGTCCAGTGATAATCTTAACATACATGCCATAAAAACATTTTTTTAAATAGATCCGTGTCGTCCTAGTCGTATTCCGTTGTAACTAAGCTGAACATTTATCAAAGGGCCGATAATTAGAGTTAAATGTCACCATTCTGTGTGTATAATGATAGTAAAAAAAACTAAGATATGTTGAGCATTTTAGTTCGTTGATATCTCGATATCCCTCAGAACTAATGCTGTGTAATGTTCTGTCGATCATGAAATAAGATTGCATTCCAAACAACTTTCATATCTTAAGAAGTGTGTAGCAATTGCATTAGATTTATAGTAAATTAGATAGAACATAAGGATATTTATTTTGTGTGTGTGTTTAATATTTGTATAGAACATTTTTTTATGTAACATTTCACTCTTTTAAATATGTAATGTTTGGAACAGATGGTACTATAAAATGAATATTAGTATAGATGTTCGTATGCTTGTATTTTTACAGCGTTTACGATTGTTGTATGTTTTATAATTAGTCAATGTATTTACCCATAAATATAGCATTAAAGGAACTTCCACGTTTTATAGAGTCAGACATAGGAAAAATGCGAATGAAAACGCTTGTCTTAATGAAAAAGAAATTTCGGCATCTATTTTAAATAGTAATTAGTAAAGTTGAAAAACATAGCATGTTTTGCCTAAAGCCTTTATCACGCTTTGATAATTATTCAATGCTTGGTCGATCAAATTCTGTTCAAATGAGAATCTAACGTTGAATGTTCCGTGTTTGCTCATTTATGTATCTTACAAAAACATGACTCGATTTCACTAAGTTTATAAACGTCGTTGCCAATATAAAATCCTTGAATGAGTCCCTTTATACATAGTGTGTACAGTTTTCTCAGGTGTATTATTGCTGTAACATGTAATTAAAACTTTCTGTAAATAAAACACATGAGCTGTTAATGATGTTCTTAAGTTACGTTAAGCATTCTCAGTGTGTGTATACCACGTGATAAATTGCGTCATAAATGTTACGTCGGAAGGCAATATTTTGATTAAAAAAAGACTTTAAACAAAGATAACTTCACTATTTCTTTACCATTTTAAATGAAACATAACGCAGTCTACGCCGCTTACGGAGTCCCACCTTCGGTCTTTAACCAGAATTTGATTGCGAGTTTAGTTTCTTAAAACACTTCGACAAACCTTTTCACAATACGGCCGTCTGACGGAGCACTGTCAAAACATTATTTTGGAAACAGGTTGTCGAAGTGTTTAATGACCTCATCAAATTTCGGAAATGATACAAACGCGGCGCTCTTTAAGAGGCATATAGACTGCCCTTTGTTTCATTTAAAATAATGTTGTATCTTTGATTTAAGTCTTCATTTTAAGCAAATGTATGCCTTCTGACGTAACATATATATGACGTAATTTATCACGTGGTATACACACACTGATTCTGTTGTGTTCAGTTTTGTTCTGATAAAACTGATACCGATTTAAATATTTTCATATTCGGAAAATTATTATTTTTAAATATAACATTTTTACTTTGTATTATCCCTATGTTTTAACATTAACTTAAGTATTCGGATCTGTCATAAAAACATTCTATTAAATGTTGTGGATGTTTCTATTTCATACGTTTGTATCAACGTGAATGTTTAAATATGAAATGTCTTTTGATTTAAACTTTAAGAAAGTAATATTACAGGTTTATGTTTTTTCTCTATCCTCTAGAAATTTAATCTTACATCCTAGCTTTAATTTCATTTAAATTACACATCAATGGTCGGCAGTCATGTGCCAAAAGTTGAAAAGTAAATTAAAGAGACTTAGACAACATTATTATACATTAAACATTAAAAGCATTTCATCTTGGAACATAAAATGGTATCTACTTGTCTTCCGCAATGTTTAATATTGTAAGAGATTTATCAAGTTTGACAGAGTGCTTTATGTATATTCGTTGTATTTTAGTTATATTCAATGTTTAGTTAAATTTCTGTGTGTTTTTTGTATTTATGAATCCGACCCGGAGGTAAACAAGTTCACTGAATGTTAAACTTCAATGCCTAGTGACCCCATATCATTTGATCACTGATGCCTTAATATGTTAAACGAATGATCACAAGTACATTATACGTAAAATGATGAAAGTGTGTTCATTGGCTGGGTATTAAAAATGACTTACTTTTTCAATCGTTGAAGGCCAGAACACTTGGTTGATATAAGTATAATATTTTAAGTAAAAGTTTTACAATTTCTTTTTCTGCACTTAAACCCTTTAAATATTTGTATGGGTTCAGCAGACATTTAACAGTTACATTTTTGTGTATGTGATACCTTAAAGTTATTATGTAATTTTTCTAGACATAGATCCAGATTTTGTTTGTAATATTACTACAGTAGACATATTTACTTCTTTCCAAGTTAAGTCGTCGAATACCCACAGGAGACCATTTGAGTTACTCTCAGATGAAAAGAGTTAGCGGAATGAGTCAGTTGTTGGTCACCGACGATGATATAATTATGTGTAAAAATCTGTTGTTAGTGATTAATCTGAATTATTTTTTTTCAATCAAATGGAAACAGCTATATTCTGTACATTGAACATTTATACACTTTCGGTTTTGCGCGTCACCTCCCCCCCCCTCTCTCTCCCCCCCCCCCACTAAAATCATCCACGTTTACTTTTTATGTCAATATCGAAGAAATACTATTAGAAAAAACGCTCCAAATGGACGCTTTGGACAACAAATGGTTAAAGTGTTAAAGGGGGAACCCCAAAATCCCCCTACCAACATTTTAAACAATTTTATATTCGGCAAGAGGTGTGGACGAATGCGAAAAAGACTGTGCCCCAAGTGACGCCTCCCCGAAAGTCAACTTATAGATCCCCTGAAATAGACATAGGTCTGACTAAAAAACTTAGTTAAATACCTACTGCAATGGTGGTAATCTTATATTCAACTTTATTTATCAGTTATAGATACATGTATGTTAAATACAATTTTATGGATGAAATTCGGAATGTTAATGTACTTAAAGTGCAGTATGTAAATATGATTTTGACACACATTTTTCATGTTTGCAAATGTGATGTACATATATTCGTCGTTCTGTAAGGAATATATATCACATGAATGTTTTTATATTTATAACCATGTATTAATCATGCAACATATTGTATTCATGATATGTTTGATAGTAGTTTTGTTTTTTGAGCTATGCCATAATTTGTTCACGGATATTTTGATAGTGATACTATACAAGTTTTATCAAGCATTTTTTACATTTACGTGCAATAAAAGGTTGTTTAAGCAATAATGCTTAAAATCTATGTTATTGTATTATTAAATTTATATAATTTGTTATGCGTTTTTCTTTTGTTATGCTGCTGCTGCTGCCGCTGACAATGATGTTAATTATGATGATGATGATGATGATGATGGTGGTGGTGGTGGTGGTGGTGGTGATGATGATGATGATGATGATGATGATGATGATGATGATGATGATGATGATGATGATGATGATGATGGTGGTGGTGGTGGTGGTGGTGGTGATGATGATGATGATGATGATGATGATGATGATGATGATGATGATGATGATGATGATGATGATGATGATGATGATGATGATGATGATGATCATCATCATCATCATCATCATCATCATCATCATCATCATCATCATCATGATGATCATGATGATACTAGCTAAGGCTATGATGATGATGATGATGATGATGATGAATCCCTCAGGGTTAAGCCAAACCTTAAAAAATACTTGGTATAAGTATGTAAAATCAATAAACACCTCAGTGTTGCGCCATAGCTGACCTTAGTGCTTCTATATAGAAACATTGAGTACCTCAGAGTTTAGCCATTGCTGATTTAAGTGCTTCTAATATAGAAACATTGCGCACCTCAGAGTTGATCCATGGCTGATTAAAGTGCTTCTATATAGAAACATTGAGCACCTCAGAGTTGATCCATGGCTGACCTAAGTGATTTTATATAGAAACATTGAGCACATCAGAGTTGAGCCATTGCTGACCTAAGTGCTTCTATATAGAAACATTGAGCACCTCAGAGTTGATCCATGGCTGACCTAAGTTATTTTATATAGAAACATTGAGCACCTCAGAGTTGAGCCATTGCTGACCTAAGTGCTTCTATATAGAAACATTGAGCACCTCAGAGTTGAACCATTGCTGACCTAAGTGCTTCTATATAGAAACATTGAGCACCTCAGAGTTGAACCATTGCTGACCTAAGTGCTTCTATATAGAAACATTGAGCACCTCAGAGTTGAACCATAGCTGACCTAAGTGATTTTATATAGAAACATTGAGCACCTCAGAGTTGAGCCATTGCTGACCTAAGTGCTTCTATATAGAAACATTGAGCACCTCAGTGTTGAAACATTGCTGACCTAAGTGCTTCTATATAGAAACATTGAGCACCTCAGAGTTGAACCATTGCTGACCTAAGTGCTTCTATATAGAAACATTGAGCACCTCAGAGTTGAACCATTGTTGACCAAAGTGCTTCTATACAGAAACATTGAGCACCTCAGAGTTGAACCATTGTTGACCTAAGTGCTTCTATACAGAAACATTGAGCACCTCAGAAATTAGCCATTGCTGATTTAAGTGCTTCTGTATAGAAACATTAAGCACCTCAGTGTTGAACCATAGCTGACCAAAGTGCTTCTATATAGAAGCATTGAGCACCTCAATGTTGAGTAATAGGTGACCTAAGTGCTTCTATAAAGAAACATTGAGTACCTCAGAGTTGAGCCATAGCTGACCAAAGTGCTTTTATATAGAAACATTGAGCACCTCAGAGTTGAGCCATTGCTGACCAAAGTGCTTCTATATAGAAACATTGAGCACCTCAGAGTTGCACCATAGCTGACCTAAGTGCTTCTATATAGAAACATTGAGCACCTCAGTGTTGAGCCATTGCTAACCTAAGTGCTTCTAAATAGAAACATTGAGCACCTCAGAGTTGAGCAATTGCTGGCGAAAGTGTTTCTATAAAGAAACAATGAGCATTCACAGTTGAGCCATTGCTGACCAAATTTCTTCTATAAAGAAACATTGAGCACCTCAGTGTTGAACCATTGCTGACCTAAGTGCTTCTAAATAGAAACATTGAGCACCTCAGAGTTGAGCCATTGTTGACCAGATTAATTTTATATAAAAACATTGAGCACCTCAGAGTTGAACAATAGCTGACCTAAGTGCTTCTTTATAGACACATTGAACACTTCAGTGTTGAGCCATTGCTAACCTAAGTGCTTCTTTATAGAAACATTGACCACCTCAGAGTTGAGTAATAGGTAACCTAAGTGCTTCTATATAGAAACATTGAGCACCTCAGTGTTGAGCCATAGCTGACCAAAGTGCTTCTATATAGAAACATTGAGAACCTCAGAGTTTAGTCATTCCTGATTTAAGTGCTTCTATAAAGAAACATTGAGCACCTCAGGGTTAATCCATTGCTGACCAAAGTGCTTCTATAAAGAAACAATGAGCATTCAAAGTTGAGCCATTGCTGACCAAAGTTCTTCTATTAAGAAACATTGAGCACCTCAGTGTTGAGCCATTGCTGGCCAAAGTGCTTCTAAATAGAAATATTGAGCACCTCAGATTTGAGCCATTGCTGACCAAAGTTCTTCTATAAAGAAACATTGAGCACCTCAGTGTTGAACCATTGCTGACCCAAAGCGCTTCTAAATAGAAACATTGAGTACATCAGTGTTGAGCCATTGCTGACCAAAGTGCTTCTAAATAGAAACATTGAGCATCTCAGTGTTGAGCCATTGCTGGCCAAAGTGGTTCTATGTAGAAACATTGAGAACCTCAGAGTTGATCCATGGCTGATCAAAGTGCTTTTATATAAAAACATTGAGCACCTCAGAGTTGAGCCATGGCTGACCAAAGTGCTTCTATGTAGAAACATTGAGCACCTCAGTGTTGAGCCATTGCTGACCGAAGTGCTTCTATATAGAAACATTGAGCACCTCAGAGTTGAGTCATTGCTGACCAAAGTGCTTCTATATAGAAACATTGAGCACCTCAGTGTTGAGCCATTGCTAACCTAAGTGCTTCTAAATAGAAACATTGAGCACCTCAGAGTTGAGCAATTGCTGGCGAAAGTGTTTCTATAAAGAAACAATGAGCATTCAGAGTTGAGCCATTGCTGACCAAATTTCTTCTATAAAGAAACATTGAGCACCTCAGTGTTGAACCATTGCTGACCTAAGTGCTTCTAAATAGAAACATTGAGCACCTCAGAGTTGAGCCATTGTTGACCAGATTAATTTTATATAAAAACATTGAGCACCTCAGAGTTGAACAATAGCTGACCTAAGTGCTTCTTTATAGACACATTGAACACTTCAGTGTTGAGCCATTGCTAACCTAAGTGCTTCTTTATAGAAACATTGACCACCTCAGAGTTGAGTAATAGGTGACCTAAGTGCTTCTATATAGAAACATTGAGCACCTCAGTGTTGAGCCATAGCTGACCAAAGTGCTTCTATATAGAAACATTGAGAACCTCAGAGTTTAGTCATTCCTGATTTAAGTGCTTCTATAAAGAAACATTGAGCACCTCAGGGTTAATCCATTGCTGACCAAAGTGCTTCTATAAAGAAACAATGAGCATTCAAAGTTGAGCCATTGCTGACCAAAGTTCTTCTATTAAGAAACATTGAGCACCTCAGTGTTGAGCCATTGCTGGCCAAAGTGCTTCTAAATAGAAATATTGAGCACCTCAGATTTGAGCCATTGCTGACCAAAGTTCTTCTATAAAGAAACATTGAGCACCTCAGTGTTGAACCATTGCTGACCCAAAGCGCTTCTAAATAGAAACATTGAGCACATCAGTGTTGAGCCATTGCTGACCAAAGTGCTTCTAAATAGAAACATTGAGCATCTCAGTGTTGAGCCATTGCTGGCCAAAGTGGTTCTATGTAGAAACATTGAGAACCTCAGAGTTGATCCATGGCTGATCAAAGTGCTTTTATATAAAAACATTGAGCACCTCAGAGTTGAGCCATGGCTGACCAAAGTGCTTCTATGTAGAAACATTGAGCACCTCAGTGTTGAGCCATTGCTGACCGAAGTGCTTCTATATAGAAACATTGAGCACCTCAGAGTTGAGTCATTGCTGACCAAAGTGCTTCTATATAGAAACATTGAGCACCTCAGTGTTGAGCCATTGCTAACCTAAGTGCTTCTAAATAGAAACATTGAGCACCTCAGAGTTGAGCAATTGCTGGCGAAAGTGTTTCTATAAAGAAACAATGAGCATTCAGAGTTGAGCCATTGCTGACCAAATTTCTTCTATAAAGAAACATTGAGCACCTCAGTGTTGAACCATTGCTGACCTAAGTGCTTCTAAATAGAAACATTGAGCACCTCAGAGTTGAGCCATTGTTGACCAGATTAATTTTATATAAAAACATTGAGCACCTCAGAGTTGAACAATAGCTGACCTAAGTGCTTCTTTATAGACACATTGAACACTTCAGTGTTGAGCCATTGCTAACCTAAGTGCTTCTTTATAGAAACATTGACCACCTCAGAGTTGAGTAATAGGTGACCTAAGTGCTTCTATATAGAAACATTGAGCACCTCAGTGTTGAGCCATAGCTGACCAAAGTGCTTCTATATAGAAACATTGAGAACCTCAGAGTTTAGTCATTCCTGATTTAAGTGCTTCTATAAAGAAACATTGAGCACCTCAGAGTTAATCCATTGCTGACCAAAGTGCTTCTATAAAGAAACAATGAGCATTCAAAGTTGAGCCATTGCTGACCAAAGTTCTTCTATTAAGAAACATTGAGCACCTCAGTGTTGAGCCATTGCTGGCCAAAGTGCTTCTAAATAGAAATATTGAGCACCTCAGATTTGAGCCATTGCTGACCAAAGTTCTTCTATAAAGAAACATTGAGCACCTCAGTGTTGAACCATTGCTGACCCAAAGCGCTTCTAAATAGAAACATTGAGCACATCAGTGTTGAGCCATTGCTGACCAAAGTGCTTCTAAATAGAAACATTGAGCATCTCAGTGTTGAGCCATTGCTGGCCAAAGTGGTTCTATGTAGAAACATTGAGAACCTCAGAGTTGATCCATGGCTGATCAAAGTGCTTTTATATAAAAACATTGAGCACCTCAGAGTTGAGCCATGGCTGACCAAAGTGCTTCTATGTAGAAACATTGAGCACCTCAGTGTTGAGCCATTGCTGACCGAAGTGCTTCTATATAGAAACATTGAGAACCTCAGAGTTGATCCATTGCTGACCAAAGTGCTTCTATATAGAAACATTGAGAACCTCAGAGTTGATCCGTTGCTGACCAAAGTGCTTCTATGTAGAAACATTGAGCACCTCAGAGCTGATCCATGTCTGATCAAAGTTCTTCTATAAAGAAACATTGAGCACCTCAGAGTTGAGCAATTGCTGACCAAAGTGCTTCTATATAGAAACATTGAGCACCTCAGAGTTGATCCATTGCTAACCTAAGTGCTTGTATATAGAAACATTGAGCACCTCAGAGTTGAGCAATAGCTGACCTAAGTGCTTCTGTAAAGAAACAATGAGCACCTCAGAGTTGCACCATAGCTGACCTAAGTGCTTTTATATGGAAACATTGAGCACCTCAGAGTTTAGCCATTGCTGGCCAAAGTGCTTTTATATAGAAACATTGAGCACCTCAGAGTTGAGCCATTGCTGGCCCACATTTAGCCACATTTACAGATAAATTACCTATATTTCCGACATGATTGATATTTGTATGATATATGACTGTTGTCTGCTACAAACACGTTTCATTGAAGAGGTCAATAACCATCTAAGATCGGCTAGTAGTTTTAGACATTAAATTTATGTCTATTTTTCATTGAAAAGAAATATAGACATAATGAGGTCAGTTTTGGGTCAAAAGAATGCTATTAGGAACCTTTGTTGAGGCCAGTCGACAAATGTAACATACCTTATTTCTATGCCATAGAAAGCGCAACACTATTTATAGATGGGTTAGAAAAGCAATAAGGGTGATGGAAAGCGCAACACTAATTATATATGAGTCAAAAAATAGCATTAAGTGTGATGGAAATCGCAAGACTATTTATAGATGAGTCAAAAATAGCAATAAGGGTGATGGAAAGAGCAACACCATTTATAGATGAGTCAAAATAGCAATAATGGTGATGGAAAGGGCAATACTATTTAAAGATGAGTCAAACATAGCAAAAAGAGTGATAGAAAGGGCAACACTATTTAAAGATGAGTCAAAAATAGCAAAAAGAGTGATAGAAAGGGCAACACTTTTTAAAGATGAGTCAAAATAGCAATAATGGTGATAGAAAGGGCAACACTATTTAAAGATGAGTCAAAAATAGCAAAAAGAGTGATAGAAAGGGCAACACTATTTATAGATGAGTCAAAAATAGCAATAATGGTGATGGAAAGAACCATTTAAATTTGAGTCAAAAATAGCAATTAGGGTGATGTGTTGACAGGAAAGCTATACACAGCCTACTAAAGACTACCTACAACGCAGGAGAACATAACCAAAAGGCTATCTTACAAAATCTTAAGCTACAGACCAGGCAAAAATATAAAGATACTATTTCAATGGTTGCGTGTTAATAATCAAATAACATTACAAAACAACCGCAGTCTATACTATCATGTAAAATGAGTCTAACAAATTAAACCACACGTTAACTATCATTGCTGGACGATAATGAGTTGACTTGACTTAATAAATCTTGAAATTTGATAGATCGGACGTGGTATAAAGAGGAAAGTCCATAAATGTCAATTACTTAGTGAGGTTTGGTGTTAAAAATAATATTAATTTGAGTATCTCAATAACGTTTATATTCATTATGATAATCAATAAACATTAAAAAATGCATTGTTATTATTGAAGTAAATGTACATCATGATGTTTTAATGGCATATTATCTAATGAAGGAAACATGTGTATTTAAAGACATTGTGTTGACGTCGTATTTACCTTCTAAGTGTAGCAATATGAATTAGAGAGGTTGTGATACACCACGTGTATGTGTACATATTCGTGTAGCCATTAGAAAATTAGAGAGGTCGCGGCGAAACACCACCTGTATGTGTTTATGTAACAGTGAAGAATAAAGAAAGTTCCGATACACCATCACGTGTATGTGTACTTGTTCGTGTAGCTATGAGAATATAGAGAGGTTGCGATACACCATCACGTGTATGTGTACTTGTTCGTGTAGCTATGAGAATATAGAGAGGTTGCGATACACCATCACGTGTATGTGTACTTGTTCGTGTAGCTATGAGAATATAGAGAGGTTGCGATACACCATCACGTGTATGTGTACTTGTTCGTGTAGCTATGAGAATATAGAGAGGTTGCGATACACCATCACGTGTATGTGTACTTGTTCGTGTAGCTATGAGAATATAGAGAGGTTGCGATACACCATCACGTGTATGTGTACTTGTAAGTGTAGCTATGAGAATACAGAGAGGTTGCGATACACCATCACGTGTATGTGTACTTGTTCGTGTAGCTATGAGAATATAGAGTGCATTTTAATCCCGCTGATGAGCATGTATCCCTTCATACATCGTTCATGTTATTCTAAAACTGAATGACCAACGTACACTTACCTGGGTGTCGTAGTGCACACACGTTAGCCGACACGTACACGTACCCGTACAAGAAGTGTTTAGTAAGCATTCTAATAAACACGGAAAGATCATCCTCAGTGGCTTATAAATTGAGAAATAACAGTTTTCATTCGACCAAGGCACAATTATTGTGAATAGATTCAATATTGCATCCGTTTTGGATATTTTGTATTTAAAATAAAAGCGAGGTATTTCGTCTTGATTTGGTAAAAAAACATTTTAAAGTCGATCGATACTTAATGTGTTCAATAGGGATTTACGTCATTGACGTATAGGAAAATATTACGCCATCTTACTGGATATGACCCCAATATTTAAAAGAAAACAAATTTCGTTTAAAGATGCTTTATTTTGGTCATTATTCCTACCGGATATCAACTTAATACGTTAAATACTTAAAACATATTTAAAACGATCGGTTGTATCTGTGACTTCAAATTATTCCACGGTTATACCTTTCTGCAGTGCATGTAGCGCGGGAAATATCCCAGCCCATTTTAGAATTCGGCTAATCACTTGAGCAGGTCAAACAGGTAGGTTGTTTTTGCTATTTTTTAATAGACAAGCATGTGATAAAAATAATGTGACACTCTTTATCATATAACCCCCCTTTTTACTGGTCCATGATCTATATAAGTAAGCTCTTCAAGGGCTCGCTTTCTAACAAATTTTCTGAACTCGATGAATACAATTTTGAATTATATGACGACTCGTGACAAATCCTATAAATATATATATACGAAACCGCTGCTTTCATTGTTTTAGGTATTTTGCATTTATGGTTTCAATAAATGTTAGGTATTTAGTGTTATATCTACTGATAAAATGTGCTCAGGGCAGTATGTTTTTAAATGTTTTAATGTAATCAGAAATGATTTGTTCCCGATTTTAGTTTCATTTTTTGAAACAGTGTTGCTATTTGTTTTTTATATTATTCTTCAGATGTAACTGACTATATATATATATTTTGAAACACTTATGTGTTCAATATAATGAGCAAATACAAAAGAAAACAAATTGTATAAGTCCTGGCCTCAGCGGTCCCAACTTTTCTCAATAAGTGATCCCGGCATTTACTAGCTAAGTTCCCGGCCTGAGATCATTCCAAGCTTTTCTCAATAATCGATCTTGGCAGTAACTAGCTAACGGCCCTGCCTGAGGGCGGTCCCGACATTTGTAAGTAAACGATCCCATGCAGTTACTAGCTAACGGCCCGGCCTGAGAACGGTCTTGACATTTCTCAGTAAGCGATCCCGGCAGTTACTAGCTAACAGCCCGGCCTGAGAGCATATCAAGCTTTTCTCAATAAGCGATCCCGGCAGTAACTAGCAAACTGCCCAGCCGTGAGCGGTCCCGGCATTTCTCAATAAGTGATCCCGGCAGTGAGTAGCTAATGGGCCGGCCTGAGAGCATTCCATTCAAAGCATTTCCTCAATTAGCGACCCCGGAATTTCTCAATAAGCGATCCTGGCAGATACAAGCCAAGGTGTCGGCCACAGCGGTCCCGGCTTTTCTCAATAAGCGATGCCGGCAGTTTCTAGATTACGGTCAGGCCCACATCGGCCCCGGCTTATCTCATTAGGCAATCCCGGAAGTTACAAGCTAAGGTTCCGACCTCAGCGGGCCCGGGTTTTCTCAATAAACGATCCCGGCCGATACCAGCAAAGATCCAAGCCAGACCGGTCCCGGCTTTTCTCAATAAGCGATGCCGGCAGTTTCTAGCTTACGGTCAGGCCAACATCGGCCCCGGCTTATCTCATTAGGCAATCCCGGAAGTTACAAGCTAAGGTTCCGACCTCAGCGGTCCCGGCTTTTCTCAATAAACGATCCCGGCCGTTACCAGCAAAAATCCCGGCCAGACCGGTCCCGGCTTTTCTCAATTAACGATCCGGGACGTTACTAGCTAAGATTCCGACCTCAGCGGGCCCGGCTTTTCTCAATAATCAGTTATTTGTAGAAGTCCCGGCTTATTCATAGATATCCCGGACATTTAATTAAATGCAGACATGGTCACGTTTTCATGCCGAATATAAATATATTATTATTTTCTACAAATACCAGAAGATATATTAGTCGGATGCTACAAAACATAATCTGTACGTTTAGTCCAATTATTCTCGAGGTTCGGATTCGTTGTAATCTTAATAGTTTTCCATATTTCGTATAGGTTTAAAAACATTTAATAAAAGGAAGCAAAGCAAACTTAGAATTTAACATTCCGTTAATTACAAGCGCATACAGAAACACTTAAAATGCATCTGAGTAGTATAATATATGCGTTGGAATAATTTCTATGCTATTAATATATTTATCTTAAGGCTTTCACATTTTTGAATAGTTTGTACAAGCTAAAATATTACAATCTCAAAATCAAAAATTAAAATTTGGGTCACGGTAAATATAACTGCCCTAATAACAAGACGTTTTTTGTAGTTATATAACACAGATACATTATAAATATATCCAGAAAGTCGTCACCATCACAACCTTGTGTTTATATCCTGTGACATTAAAATGGTATGGTCATTCCTTATTTACAGTTTTTAATTAATACCCTTGCCAATAACTTTTACTTCCTTATAAATGCTCAATTTAGTAGCATCACTGTTTGTACTTTCAAATTTTATTTCACAAAACACTCTTTAAATGTAAATTGTGCACCATATAATGTAACATGACATTTTAATGCAAAACATCAAAGACGCATAGAATGATTTTTGAAACATGACTAAAAGGAAGCAGATGCAATTCACCACCATATCAAGTTTTAGGTACCTGGATTTAAGCATTCTTCGGTTATTGAACGAAATCGGATTTTAAGGTCAAGGTTGCCACGACCTTTACATTTGACCAAATGACGTCGAAATAGCTAGGTGTTGGTCATTTTTGGTTTAACCAGTATTTATTTTGATTATATAATAATATAACAGTGGCCTGGTCATGCATAGGGACCTCTACTAAGTGCGGGGTATCTTGGCTTAAGCGTTTTTCCAATGTTTGATAGGAAACTACTTATTTTCAGCTCATGGTCACAGCGACATTGAACTATGATCCACTGACCTAAGAAGCAATAGGATTAATCTGATTGTCATGACCAACCCGCCTTCAAGATTTGAGGTCCATAGGACATAGCGTTCCTCAGATATTGATCAAAAACCGATTTTCAGCTTAAGGTCACACACAACTTGACTTTTCATCCACCAACATCAAAATTGATATTGTTCATCTGCTTGTCATGACAAATCATACTACCAAGTTGTTTGAGGTCTCTGAGCCAAAGCGTTCAACTGAAAGTTTCAAAGACCTTGACCTTTGATCATCTGACCTCAAAATCAAAAGACTTATTAGCATGATGATTTTTCATCTTCATATACAGTTTTAAGATCACTAAGCTTACGCGTTCTTTATATATTTTTGGAAACCGTGGGGACGGACGGATGAACGGACTACTGATCAAATACCTATGTGCCACCATGTAGGGCATAACATTTTCAATCTCTGTAATACTAAAATAAAAAAATAAAACATACTGTTTAATGTTTTTAGTTATGACATAAGTGTGACAAAAGCTTCGGGTTAATAAGGTATACTCTTCCAGTTTAAAAGGGGTGTGGTAAAAAAACAGAAGCGTATATAAAACAGAAATTTAAAGTAATTCAAACAATGTTATGGTATTTATGATAAAAAATAAGCATTTGTAATATTTAAAATAAAATTCACATGATTATATTCTCAACAATTAGCAATAATACAATTGTCTGAATAAACAAACTACACTTTATTGAGAGGAATGACCCGTGTAACAGAAGCATCTAAAGTAACTTTTAAATAATTTCAATTATTTTTTTAAAAATAAAAAATGATATATTTTCAATAATCATATAAGAGCTTTAAAGATGTGTTAACTGCTTTAGCATACGAATAGGAATATTTATTTATTTATCTTTTTTTAACCACAAGTATAATATATTACTGAATAATATTTGTGCAACATAACACTGCTTAACAAAACAGTCTGGTACCTGGTCAGTAAACCTGTCATTGCAATGTTTATTTAAAACGCTTTGATTAGTCTTCATATATAGATACATCCAAAGCGGCACAAACCGAAATTCTGTCACTCAAGCGCCAGTGCATCTGTTATTTTAAGGCAAACATTTTACCTCTGCTGCAGACAATTATACTACACACGCACGCAATCACCAAAGTAATCATTCACACACACGCACGCACGCACACGCAAACACACACACACACACACACACGCACGCACGCACGCACAGACGTACGCAGGCACACACACGCACGCGCACAAACACACACACACACGTACACGCACGCCCTCCCGCACGCTGGTACACGCATACATGCACGCAATCACGCACACAAGCACACTACATAGCACGCACAAACACATGCACGCACATACACACACATGCACGCACATGCACGCACTCACACACGCACACACACACATGCGCGCGCGCGCGCACACACACACACACACACACACGCACACAAACACACACACACACACACACACACACACACACACACACACACACACACACACACACACACACACACGATTCATGTATTAAGATCAATGAGCCACAACATAAATGTCTTTATGCTGTTCTCAGTCCTGTTATTAGGAGATAAACATCGCCGATTACCAAAACCGTATCGCTATATGTTAAACCAAGTAGAACATTGTCCGTATCAATATCAAGAGCAAGGGGGGGGGGGTCTCACTATATTGTGCGTGAGGGGGTACATCGTGTGTTTTGGGGTTGGGAGTAGTGGTGCGTAATGCGTAAGGTGTGGATAGGCTATAAAAAGCTATTAAATGCTACTAAAATTACCGGAAAACTTTAAATTACCCTATCATATATAATTTTGAGAAGCCTGGGGGGTGGTGGTCATACTATATTGTATTTGTATGTGAGTGGGGTACATCGTTGGGTGGCGAAGCAGAGGGGAAAGAGATATCATAAATAGGTCTCAAATGCTACTATAATTTCCGGAAAACACTTTAATATTATCTATCATATGCACTTTTGTGAACAAGGGGGTGGGGGTAGGGGGGGGGCTAGGGCTCACACTGTTGTATGTTTTGGGGGGATAGTATATCGCGCGAAAGGGGTGGTGGTGTGGGTTGGAAAGCGGATCAGGGAGAGACGCAATAAAAAGGTCTCAAATGCTACTTCAATTACCGGAATTCACTCTAATCGTCCTCACCAAATACATTATTGTGTGCAAGGGGTGTCCAAGAGGCTTGGGCTCATTCTATATTGTGAGGGGGAATAGGTAGGTAAGCCGGAGGGGAGGGGAAGTATCCAAAGCTACATTTGTTACCGGAAACACTTTAAATTTTCCCATTATATACAATAGTGTGTGCATGGATAATGATGGAGGCTCGTGTTCATAATTTATTAAGTTTGAGTGGGATATGTTTAGTGAGGGGGTGGGGATTTGACTGGGGAAGCGGGAGAGGGGGGCGGGCTATAAAAAGGCCTTAAATGCTAATTTTATTACAGGAAAACCTGTAATTTTCCCTATCATATACAATAGTGTGTGAGAAGGGGTGGGGGTGTTTCGGATTCATAAAATTGTGTCAGTGTGTGGGGTGGGGGGGGGGAACATTGGTTGGATAAGCGTGGGAGGTGGACGGACTACAGTTTCATTTTCACTATCATATACAATATTGTGTGCGAGGGATGTTGGGAAGGCTGAGGCTCATATTACATAGTGCTTGTTTAATAGCAAGTAAAGGGACGTTAAACCGATAAAGCAATGTTAGAATATCATGGAAACCCTCATGAGTAACCTACTCTTAGCAACTTGTATGAGTGTGAAGATTTGCATTATTGTGTGTTTACCAGTTTAATACGTTTTATTCATAAAATAGTTCATACATATAGTGTATTCTCTATATAATAAGGAAATGTAATCACTACACGTGACTGGATATTCAAATAATAAATCACATATAAATTGAAAGGAAGATTTGACGAAAACCCAGGACAAATTCAAACCATTTTAATGCATTTTATAATAAATAGAGGACATTACATGTAAAGGATATTATGTAAACGTAGATTTCCCAAAATTGGTATTAATGATTCGTCGAACCTTTGCGAGTTTATTTTGTGTTTGTAAACTGTCAAATACATTTCGTAAATATAGAATTACAACGAATATACTATAATTTTCATAGCATGAGAACTAATTTGCGGACGTCGTGTATTAAGCGCACACGAACATGGAAAACGCAAAGTAGTATGATTGCCAGTTTCTATACGAACTGGTGTTCCATTGTATGTTTTTTGAATTGTGTGACGCTGTAAGTTTATAATTGTGTGAGGGTGTTCACCACCCTTTGAACGCTAGATGTAGGCTCAGTTTTTCATATTTAGAGGGTCAGTACGCCAGTTTCCACCGATATAGCAATTCATACTCCATCCCAAAAGGTCAACGGAAATAAAAATGCTTCATTTGGCTTGGGACGGCCACAGACTCCCCAAACCGTCTCTCAAAATATAATGTTGACAATATACAATGAAGCTGGTCAGTATTCTGATAATGCTGGAACGGCGAAAATAGTAAGCTTGATAAGTCTACGTCATTTTTACCAAGTCTGTCAGAGTCATTGAGTATATAAACGTATAGTACGAATTGTTCCCGACCTTATGGTGATATAATTACACAAGTTAATAAGGACATACATGTAAGACACGCAGTGGCGGTTCCAGGACTTTCTAAATGGGGGGTGGGCACAACTAATTATAAACATATAAAACTTTTTTTGGATGCATTATTTCAATCATATAATGACATAGAATAAACATTTGTCTTCACTGTCAATTACGTTTGGCAGTTCAATTGAATTAAAAAGAAAGCATTTACTGATCTAAGATAAACCTTTCAAAATACAACAACGATATCTTGCTGGTTTGGGGAATCGAACCAAGGTCGACGGATTAACAGGCTAAGTTGTTAACCAATCGTCCACCTGAGAAGCACATTGCGTAGAGTAAATGCTATGTAAAGCTACGGTATATTGATTGCGCTCAACGATACTGTAGGTACTCCGGATGTCATTGTCATTTAAGTTTACTTAACTGTAGTATTTAAAAAAAAACACTTGATAACAAATTCCAAAAAGGGTTTCAAATAAATTATTATGTATTAAGGCCGAAATGGAAAGTTTCAAGGCGGCAACGTTTTGAATTTAAACTTTTATTCAATGCACGTCATGCACCCACGTACCATGTTGACACACAATGACATTATTAAAAGCAATGACGAACATATAAGTTGCACATATTAACAGTTTAAATAACTAATATTTCTGGCAAATGATATATTCTGAAAACAGTAAACTTATGCGTATAACTGCAGCCATATTTGTCTACTTTTGATCAGCGGTCTGTGTAAAGTGCGGCGCCAATTTTTCATTATCGAATGTTCAGGCCCCGATGTCTTTTCAAGAGACTTTTTCGTGTCGTATACTATATTACACTCGATAATCAGGTTCAATTGTTTATTTGCTCAAATGCTTATATAAAATTTATATTGTGACAAAACAACTTATTTGTACAGTTCAATCAATAAAGATGTGCCCCAAAAACACGGGCCCTCTGTGCCCCCAATGTAGATCCGCCACTGAAGATACGTAATCACTAGCCTGTTCTGAGAAACAACCTGGCTGAAATGTATGCAAATGAAATGAAGAACTACTTTAAGCAACTTCATGCACTCGACATAAGTATGGAAGTTCTGAGATTGCATTACTCAGTATTGGTTTAAACTAAGGAAAGTTGTATCCCGTGTATCAGTGATTTACACCGGTTTAGAACCAAGAGGTATCTTCGTTAAGGGGCTTGGTTGTCGCACTCGGATCGCTTTGTATGGTACTGTTTCTTCAACTCTGATTATATGTAGATGTGACTGGGAACTACAATCGCTTCTATCTCTATCTATTTCTATTTTATGGCGTCTGGTGTCATTTTGTTTATGTTAAAGTCACTTCAATCGTCGGAATCCCCCATCCCCATGTATTTAAGGTTACAATGCATGCCCCTTTTAATCATTTCTAAAGGTTTTTCGTTGCTTTGATTAGATATCAAACGATATCATTTATGAACATACAATTTTTGTTTAAGGAAAATCATTTTTTTACAAACAACTTCAGCAATAATTTCTTTAAAAATGCACAGCTTATCACTTAAGTCGACGTATCCGCATCCCCATGTATTCAAGGTTATAATCACCTTTCAATCGCGTCCAAAGTTTTTTCGGTGCTTTGATTAGATATCATACGATAGGCAAATTTTATGAATATACACGTTTTAATTGTTTAAGGAAAATAATTTTATTTTACGAACAACTTTAGCAATAATTACTTTCAAAATGCAGAGCTTATCAGATGGTCGTTTTCCCGCGGCGAGGACAAACATGTGGTCAGTTAATGTATGTAGAAACTATTTTTAGATAATCGGTCAGTTAATGTATGTAGAAACTATTTTTAGATTATCGAAAATTGTCTGTTCTAAGAATAAGAATATGATTGTGCCTTTAATTGATAAATTAATGTTATTTATGTTTTATGTTAGTATCTTTGTAGAAATAGTACTAATGCTGTTATGAATTATTCGCTTGGATGTTTTACAGGTTTAATCCGAACTAATTTGCTTGACCAAACGAATGCATAACTCACTGTCGAACCAGGGCATGTGTGCTAATATAAATTGAACGCATAGTGTCTAAACCTATGCCAAGAATACACCGGAACGAAGCTTTTTATGCACATATTTTGAAAACATCTTATTAGATAAGTATACGCTTAAATGTTATAAAATGAATAGTATTTTGCTATTGTATAGCAGGCAAATCATACTATTTGAAGCATTAGCAATGCGAAACCTGAGATACAACTATTTTGGCATTCAGACAATCATTTTTGTTTCTTATCTCATAAAAGAAATATAAAAAATACACCATTCAAATAAGCGTGCTTAAGGGTCACGCCAGGTTAAAATAAGAAACCCTGCAGGCGATGGGGCACTACTCGTTCGGTAATTATTTCTGAAAGATCTTGGGCTTAACTCGGAGTCCTACCAGAGCCACCATTATTTTGACCCACATTAAACTGATAAATATAACGATCTAAAAAATTGTAATATACTGCTAAAATTAAAACGCCGGGATATAGCGCGGAAATAGCCGAACAAGCGAGAACTCATACTCGGACCGCAATACAATTAATCTATAACTTTTATGGTCTCGACGTCATTCTTCTAAACATAGAGCGCACTGACAGAATAAAATGGGTTAAAACGACATGAAAAGAAGGAGTTCTTCGAATTTTGCGGTCTTAAGACTACGCATGCGCAGACAGTCTAAAAAAACACCCTTATCAGACATTCATACGCTGTTATAAACAACACATTGGGACCGCAAACACAGTCATACATGGTGAGTAGTTCTTTTATTGATCATTTATTGAATATAGTATAATATGTGATTGTTTTTTATTAATCTTCAATATTATTAAGTAAGGGTTACTTTTAGAGGAATTATGATATTTCATGACTTGATGAATAATCCTGCATGTGTTATCATTAGGGAATCTACGGTATTTATGTGGTCATTGATAATTGTTTACTGTTAACTGTTATTTCATGATGTCGGTCACCTGACCAGTCATGTGATTAAGATAGAATTGTTGGTTCCCAAACTGGTTTTCATGTTTTTCTCATTAATATTCATTCCATTTTTAGCAACCAATAAGTATATGTTTTCCTGAGTTTTTAACCAATGAATGTCTTGTTGCAAGCTTTTGGTGAGCCTCGTCCAAATAATGTTTCTCATGAACATTTCTGATTTTGGTTTCTGGCGTGATTGTTCTAATTAATTTAATAAAATTTCATTGGAAGGGAAAACATCAAATTAAAGGTATTTGCTTCTTTTATGTTTTTATTCTACTTGTATTGCAATTGAGATTCAAAAATTTATTTGAGATTTACTATTGCTGGAATTTAACATGGTGTTTTAACAAATAACTTAATAATTATTAACATGCATGTTTCAGCATTACCGTAAAACATGTAAGAGGATGAGCGTGACTCCTGTCTACTTCCAAATCAGTAACTGAAGTATATATGATTATAGTCTACTAGAGATTATACTCTAGGTGTGTGTGTTTTATGTATATCAAGAACTGTAAATTTCTTTGTATTGTGTTCCATATAATTAATTATATTAACGGTTTTAATAACCTACATGAATTAATGGAACTCGCTGTATTTGTGTATTTTGTCTTGTGTTCTATTGCTTGTATTTGTGTACATTGTATTATTTACAATTTAATTATAGTTACGTCCTATGTTTGTTTCAGGGCTTATTAAAAATAGCTCAGTTCAGTATTTGGAAACGTATTATAAAATAAACATATTGGAGACAACTGAAAATAAAGAACTCAAAATATTAATCACGCTTTGTCTTTTTGGATCTATTTGATTCAAAATAAAGATACAACATTTATTGAACATGGTATGACTTTAGTAGACGGGACATGTGCATATCTTAATAATGTCTACAATTGAATTAATTTACTTCCATCAATAATTACATTGTTCATTTGTTGAACTAGGTAGACGGTACATGAACATACTTAAGGTTTATGCAATCTAATTACTTTACTTATTTTTAATAATTACATTGTTCATTTATGTTATTACGACAGTTCATGGAATTATGGAACTCGTGTTTGCAGAATGTACGGTAAAGTTCCTAAAAATAGATACGTACGCTACTCATGTTTCCCTGTCCTTGACAACCTGATACAGCTACTACGCCCACTCATCCCGTCATTGATTTTATGCATCTCGTGCTTCGCGCTCGTGTTTAATTTGAATAACTCGGGTAGTCGGTGTGGTAACTATAACATCATTGTTGTTCGGCTGTATTTATTTACATGTATAAGGACACTTAACGCGAACACGATAAAGACAAAAACAAATTTGGTAAGCCTTTCTCTTCTGGTTGTCACCGTGTGGGTCTATAAGCGTGAGGGAAAGGTTTTAATAAAAAAACGTAGCAACCTTATTGTTTTGAAAATGAATTTCGTAGTATTTGGAATTTATTTGTAAATTTTGATCGAAGAGTAGGAATATGATCAATTCTGACAGCATTTCAGTTCACAAAACAAACTTCAATTTGCTCATAGTTACATTGTTACTAACATACAAATGCTTTGATCTGTTTTCAGGTCTCCAAACAAAGATATTGAATACAGAGTAAATTATTAAATAAGTGTACAAATCGAATGCATTTCAAGAACAGATGGCTTAAGCTTCCTATGTTCGTAATCACACTTTTACAAACGTCAACATAATATATTTCAATGAGACGGATTATTAATAACATCAAACTGAATGCTACACCTTGGTCGATCATATACTATTACACCTTGGCCTACGTGAATAAAATACAGGCAAATCAAGATCCTTACGTATCAAAATGTGAATCTGCAGTCAATTGTACAAACTTTAATAAGTTGTCCACTGGTATTTTGTATTAACCAATCAATAGACATTTTGTATAACTTTAACATAAACAAAAACTTACACTGTGTTATCCAATTTGCTGCTGATTTTACTATAAAACACCTTTATGTTGGGGGTTTCCGACAACCGTGTGCGCTTATCACATTGTTACAAAATGCAAATATCACTGAACCAAGTGCGGCCAAACTGGGATAGCTGGTCAAAGCACATACATCGTTCTAAGGCAGGCTTGGTCCATTTCTCTAAACCTGGTAGATAAAACGTGCATAATTCATCTCACCTCAAAGCCGCTTTTATAGTTCAGGAACCCCGACATGTTCATATTGCATTTTTTTTGTAAACGTTGGCTAGGGATCATAAATTCATAGGGTCATTTGCACTTCTGCACTTTTGAACAGCTATACGATAAAGAAAAAAAAGCTTGCAACGTATACATAAAGCGGTTGTCAACTCTGTAGGGCAAGCAAACATGTTCTTTTTGCCAGGGTCAACAGGATATCTAAGAAACATCAGACCATTTTGATTCCTGTTAAGAAATTGTTATTCATCGATTTGAGGTTATCTTACTACGTCTGCTAGTGAGTACAGTATCGCCTGTATTGTTGCCCGGCCTGGTGCGTATTACGCCTACTTGATGGCTATAAGGTAATTATTTATATTTACTTAGCACTGCCAAATAAATCACCGTTATCAATATGCAGCGAACGTCAGTGGAACATCAGTATTATCAGTCACAAGTCACAAGTCAAACTAACAAGCACCAGTTGCCATTAACACATGAAATTTAGCAAAGCGATATGATAATATTGAAGAGGTCGTGTATAATATCCATATGTCTTCTACAACTTAATAAACGCATATAAAGATATAACAGGTAAAGGGACGTTGAACCGATATAGCAATGCTTTAATATCGTACGGAAGCCACACGAGTAACCTACCTTAAGTAACTTGTATGAGTTGTATATAAAACATAGGAGACAATTATTGTCCATCTCAATTAATAGGTGTGTTTCTCTAATACATTTTATTCATGGACCCCTTATTACAAATCGGTTATTCTTTAATACGATGGAAATGTAGATGTTTCACGTAAATGAGTGTTTACATGTTAACAACATTGATTAATAAGTTTTATATTAATTAAAGTGTTTTAATACTTCAAAAAAAGACGCTTTTCTATATTGTACCACCAGTTTTCATAACCATGCAATAACGTAGGATTTTGAGTTATTCAAGTTCTAAGACTCATATGTAGATTTTAAATGTATAATATATACTGTACTTTATCTACAAGTATTGGTTAATAAAGCCAGTAGACAAAATCAGGTAAAACCGAAATCATAACTATTCTCAGCGGCTTCAGTAAATTACCTCATTTTTTTTTTATCTTATTTGCCCTACTCTGATTCCAATTCTAAGAACATGGCAAAGGAAGTTAAGGTAACATACAAATGCTGAGCAAAAACAATATCTCTGAAACTAAACTAAGTCGGTGTGGTAACTATAACATCATTGTTGTTCGGCTGTATTTATTTACATGTATAAGGACACTTAACGCGAACACGATAAAGACAAAAACAAATTTGGTAAGCCTTTCTCTTCTGGTTGTCACCGTGTGGGTCTATAAGCGTGAGGGAAAGGTTTTAATAAAAAAACGTAGCAACCTTATTGTTTTGAAAATGAATTTCGTAGTATTTGGAATTTATTTGTAAATTTTGATCGAAGAGTAGGAATATGATCAATTCTGACAGCATTTCAGTTCACAAAACAAACTTCAATTTGCTCATAGTTACATTGTTACTAACATACAAATGCTTTGATCTGTTTTCAGGTCTCCAAACAAAGATATTGAATACAGAGTAAATTATTAAATAAGTGTACAAATCGAATGCAGTAGACAAAATCAGGTAAAACCGAAATCATAACTATTCTCAGCGGCTTCAGTAAATTACCTCATTTTTTTTTTTATCTTATTTGCCCTACTCTGATTCCAATTCTAAGAACATGGCAAAGGAAGTTAAGGTAACATACAAATGCTGAGCAAAAACAATATCTCTGAAACTAAACGTAATGCAAATGTACAAATTTATTTTCAAAAATTCTTACACTAAAACCGCACCTCAGTTCGTAATTCCTTATCCCAGAATTTTAGTATGAATCATTAGCACCAACGCCAGGACTAGCCGAACGTATTTGTTCAATTATAATGTTTTTGAAAACTAATGTTTTGCTGAAATCTAGTCGTCATATACTTTATATCAAAACATGAGAAGGGTTGTTCTAAACATGACGATGCAAGAGTGAAATAATGTTAATAACGTACTGGTCAGATTTGGCCCATAGATGAGGGTTGTTCAAAACGTGACGATGCAAGAGTGAAATAATGTTAATAACGTACAGGTCAGATTTGGCCCATAGATGAGGGTTGTTCTAAAACATGACTATGCAAGAGTGAAATAATGTTAATAACGTACAGGTCAGATTTGGCCCATAGTTGAGGGTTGTTCAAAACATGACGATGCAAGAGTGAAATAATGTTAATAACGTACAGGTCAGATTTGGCCCATAGTTGAGGGTTGTTCAAAACATGACGATACAAGAGTGAAATAATATTAATAACGTACAGGTCCGATTTGGCCCATAGTTGAGGGTTGTTCAAAACATGACGATACAAGAGTGAAATAATATTAATAACGTACAGGTCAGATTTGGCCCATAGTTGAGGATTGTTCAAACATGACGATACAAGAGTGAAATAATATTAATAACGTACAGGTCCGATTTGGCCAATAGTTGAGGGTTGTTCAAAACATGACGATGCAAGAGTGAAATAATGTTAATAATGTACAGGTCAGATTTGGCCCATAGTTGAGGGTTGTTCAAATCATGACGATGCAAGAGTGAAATAATGTTAATAACGTACTGGTCAGAGTTGGCCCATAGATGAGGGTTGTGCAAAACATGACGATACAAGAGTGAAATAATGTTAATAACGTACAGGTCCGATTTGGCCCATAGTTGAGGGTTGTTCAAAACATGACGATGCAAGAGTGAAATAATGATAATAACGTACAGGCCCGATTTGGCCCATAGATGAGGGTTGTGCAAAACATGACGATACAAGAGTGAAATAATGTTAATAACGTACAGGTCCGATTTGGCCCATAGTTGAGGGTTGTGCAAAACTTGACGATACAAGAGTGAAATAATGTTAATAACGTACAGGTCAGATTTGGCCCATAGTTGAGGGTTGTTAAAATCATGACGATGCAAGAGTGAAATAATGTTAATAACGTACATATCAGATTGGCCCATAGTTGAGGGTTGTTCAAAACATGACGATACAAAAGTGAAATAATGTTAATAACGTACAGGTCAGATTTGGCCCATAGTTGAGGGTTGTTCAAAACATGACGATACAAGAGTGAAATAATGTTAATAACGTACAGGTCCGATTTGGCCAATAGTTGAGGGTTGTTCAAAACATGACGATGCAAGAGTGAAATAATGTTAATAACGTACAGGTCAGATTTGGCCCATAGTTGAGGGTTGTTAAAATCATGACGATGCAAGAGTGAAATAATGTTAATAACGTACAGATCAGATTTGGCCCATAGTTGAGGGTTGTTCAAAACATGACGATACAAGAGTGAAATAATGTTAATAACGTACAGGTCAGATTTGGCCCATAGTTGAGGGTTGTTCAAAACATGACGATACAAGAGTGAAATAATGTTAATAACGTACAGATCAGATTTGGCCCATAGTTGAGGGTTGTTCTAAACATGACGATGCAAGAGTGAAATAATATTAATAACGTACAGATCAGATTTGGCCCATAGTTGAGGGTTGTTCTAAACATGACGATGCAAGAGTGAAATAATGTTAATAACGTACAGGTCCGATTTGGCCCATAGTTGAGGGTTGTTCAAAACATGACGATACAAGAGTGAAATAATGTTAATAATGTACTGGTCAGATTTGGCCCATAGTTGAGGGTTGTTCAAAACATGACGATACAAGAGTGAAATAATATTAATAACGTACAGGTCCGATTTGGCCAATAGTTGAGGGTTTTTCAAAACATGACGATGCAAGAGTGAAATAATGTTAATAACGTACAGGTCAGATTTGGCCCATAGTTGAGGGTTGTTCAAATCATGACGATGCAAGAGTGAAATAATGTTAATAACGTACTGGTCAGAGTTGGCCCATAGATGAGGGTTGTGCAAAACATGACGATACAAGAGTGAAATAATGTTAATAACGTACAGGTCCGATTTGGCCCATAGTTGAGGGTTGTTCAAAACATGACGATGCAAGATTGAAATAATGATAATAACGTAAAGGCCCGATTTGGCCCATAGATGAGGATTGTGCAAAACATGACGATACAAGAGTGAAATAATGTTAATAACGTACAGGTCCGATTTGGCCCATAGTTGAGGGTTGTGCAAAACTTGACGATACAAGAGTGAAATAATGTTAATAACGTACAGGTCAGATTTGGCCCATAGTTGAGGGTTGTTAAAATCATGACGATGCAAGAGTGAAATAATGTTAATAACGTACAGATCAGATTTGGCCCATAGTTGAGGGTTGTTCAAAACATGACGATGCAAAAGTGAAATAATGTTAATAACGTACAGGTCAGATTTGGCCCATAGATGAGGGTTGTTCAAAACATGACGATACAAGAGTGAAATAATGTTAATAACGTACAGGTCCGATTTGGCCCATAGTTGAGGGTTGTTCAAAACATGACGATGCAAGAGTGAAATAATGTTAATAACGTACAGGTCAGATTTGGCCCATAGTTGAGGGTTGTTAAAATCATGACGATGCAAGAGTGAAATAATGTTAATAACGTACAGATCAGATTTGGCCCATAGTTGAGGGTTGTTCAAAACATGACGATACAAGAGTGAAATAATGTTAATAACGTACAGGTCCGATTTGGCCCATAGTTGAGGGTTGTTCAAAACATGACGATACAAGAGTGAAATAATGTTAATAACGTACAGATCAGATTTGGCCCATAGTTGAGGGTTGTTCTAAAGATGACGATGCAAGAGTGAAATAATATTAATAACGTACAGATCAGATTTGGCCCATAGTTGAGGGTTGTTCTAAACATGACGATGCAAGAGTGAAATAATGTTAATAACGTACAGGTCCGATTTGGCCCATAGTTGAGGGTTGTTCAAGACATTACGATACAAGAGTCAAATAATGTTAATAACGTACAGGTTCGATTTGGCCCATAGTTGAGGGTTGTTCAAAACATGACGATGCAAGAGTGAAATAATGTTAATAACGTACTGATCAGATTTGGCCCATAGTTGAGGGTTGTTCAAAATATGACGATGCAAGAGTGAAATAATGTTAAAAACGTACTGGTCAGATTTGGCCCATAGTTGAGGGTTGTTCTAAACATGACGATGCAAGATTGAAATAATGTTAATAACGTACAGGTCAGATTTGGCACATAGTTGAGGGTTGTTCAAAACATGACGATGCAAAAGAGAAATAATGTTAATAACGTACAGGTCAGATTTGGCCCATAGTTAAGGGTTGTTCAAAACATGACGATGAAAGAGTGAAAAAATGTTAATAACGTACTGGTCAGATTTGGCCCATAGTTGAGGGTTGTTTTAAACATGACGATGCAAAAGTGAAATAATGTTAATAACGTATAGGTCAGATTTGGCCCATAGTTGAGGGTTGTTCAAAACATGACGATGCAATAGTGAAATAATGTTAATAACGTACAGGTCAGATTTGGCCCTCAGTTGAGGGTTGTTCTAAACATGACGATGCAAGAGTGAAATAATGTTAATAACGTACAGGTCAGATTTGGCCCATAGTTGAGGGTTGTTCTAAACATGACGATGCAAGAGTGAAAGAATGTTAATAACGTACAGGTCAGATTTCGCCCATAGTTGAGAGTTGTTCTAAACATGACGATGCAAGATTGAAATAATGTTTATAACGTACAGGTCAGATTTGGCCAATAGTTGAGGGTTTTTCAAAACATAACGATGCAAGAGTGAAATAATGTTAATAACGTACAGGTCAGATTTGGCCCTCAGTTGAGGGTTGTTCTAAACATGACGATGCAAGAGTGAAATAATGTTAATAATGTACAGGTCCGATTTGGCCCATAGTTGAGGGTTGCTCAAAACATGACGATGCAAGAGAGAAATAATGTTAACAATGTACTGGTCAGATTTGGCCCATAGTTGAGGGTTGTTCAAAACATGACGATGCAAGAGTGAAATAATGTTAATAACGTACAGGTCAGATTTGGCCCATAGTTAAGGGTTGTTCAAAACATGACGATGAAAGAGTGAAAAAATGTTAATAACGTTCTGGTCAAATTTGGCCCATAGTTGAGGGTTGTTTTAAACATGACGATGCAAAAGTGAAATAATGTTAATAACGTATAGGTCAGATTTGGCCCATAGTTGAGGGTTGTTCAAAACATGACGATGCCATAGTGAAATAATGTTAATAACGTACAGGTCAGATTTGGCCCATAGTTGAGGGTTGTTCTAAACATGACGATGCAAGATTGAAATAATGTTAATAACGTACAGGTCAGATTTGGCCCATAGTTGAGAGTTGTTCTAAACATGACGATGCAAGAGTGAAATAATGTTAATAACGTACAGGTCAGATTTGGCCCTCAGTTGAGGGTTGTTCTAAACATGACGATGCAAGAGTGAAATAATGTTAATAATGTACAGGTCCGATTTGGCCCATAGTTGAGGGTTGTTCAAAACATGACGATGCAAGAGAGAAATAATGTTAATAACGTACAGGTCAGATTTGGCCCATAGTTGAGGGTTGTTCAAAACATAACGATGCAAGAGTGAAATAATGTTAATAACGTACTGGTCAGATTTGGCCCATAGATGAGGGTTGTTCAAAACATGACGATACAAGAGTGAAATAATGTTAATAACCTACAGGCCGATTTGGCCCATAGTTGAGGGTTGTTCAAAACATGACGATGCAAGAGTGAAATAATGTTAATAACGTACAGGTCAGATTTGGCCCATAGTTGAGGGTTGTTAAAATCATGACGATACAAGAGTGAAATAATGTTAATAACGTACAGATCAGATTTGGCCCATAGTTGAGGGTTGTTCAAAACATGACGATACAAGAGTGAAATAATGTTAATAACGTACAGGTCAGATTTGGCCCATAGTTGAGGGTTGTTCAAAACATGACGATGCAAGAGTGAAATAATGTTAATAACGTACAGGTCAGATTTGGCCCATAGTTGAGGGTTGTTCAAAATATGACGATGCAAGAGTGAAATAATGTTAATAACGTACTGGTCCGATTTGGCCCATAGTTGAGGGTTGTTCTAAACATGACGAAGCAAGAGAGAAATAATGTTAATAACGTACAGGTCAGATTTGGCCAATAGTTGAGGGTTGTTCAAAACATGACGATGCAAGAGAGAAATAATGTTAATAACGTACAGGTCCGATTTGGCCCATAGTTGAGGGTTGTTCTAAACATGACGATGCAAGAGAGAAATAATGTTAATAACGTACTGGTCCGATTTGGCCCATAGTTGAGGGTTGTTCTAAACATGACTATGCAAGAGTGAAATAATGTTAATAACGTACAGGTCAGATTTGGCCAATAGTTGAGGGTTGTTCAAAACATGACGATGCAAGAGAGAAATAATGTTAATAACGTACAGGTCAGATTTGGCCCATAGTTGAGGGTTGTTCTAAACATGACGATGCAAGAGTGAAATAATGTTAATAACGTACAGGTCAGATTTGGCCCATAGTTGAGGGTTGTTCTAAACATGACGATGCAAGAGTGAAATAATATTAATAACGTACAGGTCCGATTTGGCCAATAGTTGAGGGTTGTTCTAAACATGATTATGCAAAATTGAAATAATGTTAATAAAGTACAGGTCAGATTTGGCCCATAGTTGAGGGTTGTTCAAAACATGACGATGCAAGAGAGAAATAATGTAAATAACGTACAGGTCAGATTTGGCCCATAGTTGAGGGTTGTTCTAAACATGACGATGCAAGATTGAAATAATGTTAATAACGTACAGGTCAGATTTGACCCATAGTTGAGGGTTGTTCAAAACATGACGATGCAAGAGAGAAATAATGTTGATAATGTACAGGTCAGATTTGGCCCATAGTTGAGGGTTGTTCAAAACATGACGATGCAAGAGTGAAATAATATTAATAACGTACAGGTCAGATTTGGCCCATAGTTGAGGGTTGTTCAAAACATGACGATGCAAGAGTGAAATAATATCAATAACGTACAGGTCAGATTTGGCCCATAGTTGAGGGTTGTTCAAAACATGACGATGCAAGAGTGAAATAATGTTAATAACGTACAGGTCAGATTTGGCCCATAGTTGAGGGTTGTTCTAAACATGACGATGCAAGAGTGAAATAATGTTAATAACGTACAGGTCAGATTTGGCCCATAGTTGAGGGTTGTTCAAAACATGACGATGCAAGAGTGAAATAATGTTAAAAACGTACAGGTCAGATTTGGCCCATAGTTGAGGGTTGTTCAAAACATGACGATGCAAGAGTGAAATAATGTTAATTACGTCCAGGTCAGATTTGGCCCATAGTTGAGGGTTGTTCAAAACATGACGATGCAAGGGTTAAATAATGTTAATAACGTACAGGTCAGATTTGGCCCATAGTTGAGGGTTGTTCTAAAACATGACTATGCAAGAGTGAAATAATGTTAATAACATACAGGTCAGATATGGCCCATAGTTGAGGGTTGTTCAAAACATGACGATGCAAGAGTGAAATGATGTTAATAACGTACAGGTCAGATATGGCCCATAGTTGAGGGTTGTTCTAAACATGACGATGCAAGAGTGAAATAATGTTAATAACGTACTGGTCAGATTTGGCCCATAGTTGAGGGTTGTTCAAAACATGACGATGCAAGAGTGAAATAATGTTAATAACGTACAGGTCAGATTTGGCCCATAGTTGACTGGATAGAGATATTATGAAAGTGTATAACGTATTAAAATTTAAATAAGATTTGGTAAGAAATGTTTGCTAGAGAGATGTTGAACAGACGTCGGGTAAAGGCAATTGCAAAAGCGTATCTTTGCCTTTTCATGATCAGGTGAGCGAAAAGGCTGCAATAGAGGTTTCAATATATTTTGACAATTCAATGGTGACAATAGCAATCTAATTAGCAACTTAACTTCGTTGAATAATGTTACCCACTGCTATCTTTTTATTGAATGTTTGTTTCGGTTCACAGTGCTGTATAAATATGCATTATGTTAAATTAAAAAAAATCGATGCGGTTAATCTGATGACCACGATTCGTTTTGGTGTAGACTTAGGTATACATAATCTTAAAGCAGATCTTCTTTATATCACCTTTTACTTTCTGTGCTATGATATTTGAGTAAGAGGAATAAGGTAGAAATTAAGGTAGTGTACTCTTGTAGTCTGCGATAATAGTTATACAATTATACAGAATAAGGCTTGAACTCCCTTTGCCTATAAGCTTAATGTGATACATGGGAAAACATTTAAATCATTTTCCATTTCGTCACCCATACGTATGTACAGTATAAGTCATATACATATATATACTCCCTATATGAGCCAGTAAAGCTAGAAAATCTACATACTTGTCATTACGTAACAATTATAATATTCTCCGGGCGCATGTACCTCAAAGTATTGCACCATTATAAGAATTACATAACATAACGTGGTATTTATTGTAGTTCTAGGCCATCGCCCCAAAATACACTTATCTGAATGGCAACTGAGCTTTGTTGAGAAAAAGTACCATCATCTACATTTTTGTTTGAAGATTATTTTGGTGCGCAGCTCTTTTTTATTTTGTAATTGTGCGGTGAATCCGATAACAAGACAGCGTTTGGGTGTAGCCTTAGATTGAAATAATCTTAAGGCATATGCATCTTATGTACATATTTTTTTACTTCCTGTGCTTTATAGTTTAATCTCGTTTAAGCCAGAGACAGCAGGTTAAGATAGAAATTAAGGTAGTTTACTCTAGTGGTCTCAGATAAAACTTACAAGTCGCACAGAATTGGGCTTTAGCTCCCTTTACTTTTTGTGTTAAAATTAATGGAATACATTTGAAAACATCTGACATTAATCACACAGACTTGTAGTACAATACACATCATACCTGTATTATTTAGATGAGCTAGTCTTTTGGACAACCTACTTTATTGACCAAAGGTGACTGTTATGCAATTAAGTATTTAAATTTACTCAAAACCAAATAAAAATCATTTAAATTTGATTGTTGTTTTAAAATAGTTTTTTTGTGAAAATGAATTCGAACTATAAAAAAAAGATAGATTTAATTTTTGTTGACATGGACAGAAAAAAGAGGTTTTTTTTATCTATGTTGATTATAGAACATTACCTAAACACGTGACATAATTTCATCTGTTGATTAAGTATGTTCCTTTATCTTGAATTTGTAGACCTAGTCTGGTATACATTTCTTTTTTGAAACATTTCATTAGAACATGAGTACTTGATCAGCAGTGACCATGACATTGCACTTGTCTAAATACGTGTAGTGTTTGAACTTGTACAAGGACAACCAAGCGACTTCCATGAAATCTAGATGATCGCTAAAGCAAATAAAGACCGCTGAATTTGCTTTGGTTGAAATTCAACTTTTCAAAAAGGTTTATATTACCAGAGCCAAAGTTGAGAGCACAGTCTATAGAATAAGGTTTGTACAAAGTGGTTTCATTATTCGTTTTAATAGTATTTTTCAATGCATGCGGCAAATGTATGACCTTCAAAGTCTGTCTCACGCGGCTGGTATGTTTACTGTCAATTGAAAGCAGCCCATACATAATGGAAAAGGACATCGTTTTTTTTCATAATTGTCAATTGACAACTTCTCCGCCCTTTATGCAAACACTGTACAAATCGTCTAATGTTTTGTTCTATTCCAATGCATTGGAACAGAGTCGGAGTTTAGCACTTACGATAAGTTAATTATTTGCAATTCAATGATGAAAACACATTGGAAGATGAATGATAACATGCACAATTATTTTATACACTGTGACCTTTATTTTTCAAAAAAGATATCTTGGATCTGTTAGCGATAGCTACTTCGATTTAAAAATACAGTCATGTATTTCTGTTTGCCAACATTACGACGTATTTAATCAATTTTCTATGTATATATAATTATATATATATATATATATATTACATTTGAAAACATATTCAATTTAAGAAATGAGCGTGTCTCTTGTACACCTTACATTATTGACAAAATGTGACTATTACGCAATTTATTTTTTGTTGACATGGCAATTAATCTTTCTTGCAAAGTAAAAGATATATCTTAATAAGCTTTCCTCCTCTCATAAGAGTCTTTCTGTATTTTAATAGTTTCTTAGGGAAGTGACTTTCAGTTTTCTTTAATATATAACTTTAAGTGTATAATACGCGTATGCTTTCACCATAGACTATTTCATTTTGCATAAAAATATGTTTCGCCAAATTTGTTCGAGGACGTTCATGATGTCATGTTATAAAACATAACAAGTGCTTTTCTTTAAAGGGACTAGACAACAGATGGTCCCAAAATCAGTATTTCCTCAAAACAAGCCTTGAATTGTCAATATGAGCCATAATCTGGTCGATACTACATCATTTCAAATGCTTTAAGAAGAAACGCAACTAGCATGTCGCCCAAGTTGATTTTCTCCGTTTAAAAACGCTGAATGGTTTCCCTGTTTAAAAATAGCGCGGAATGTTTTTTTTTCCGAACACCTTGCAAGTCAACCTGTCAATAAGCGATTAAGCCAGCTAGCTGTAATTTTCATCAGTGTTAATCTTTTGCAAACGTTTCCATTCATCAATTTCATAACCGATGTAATATGTCGGGCTCTGTGTCTACGTTGTTTGGTATCAGTTGTCTACTTCCTTACACTGCCCGTCCTTTTTGAAAGCCATAAAGTGTGTAAATTAAGCATTTGAATGTCACGTGATCATTGTCGATACATCTACCGACGCTATTTTCTAACTCACTTTGACGTATTGCGTAGACAATAGAAAATATACACAAAAAATAAGACGAAAGATAAATGTGTCGTAAGCGATGTTATAAAGCAATAAGTAGGCCCCAATCCCACCGACCGCCCAGATCCGTTTTGGATCCGTGTTTGGTCCGGGCTAACTTTTCGGGGTTTTCCGGGGCGGTCCTGAATGTTCCGGAATACCACCTCGGCAACTTTAAATTGTTTAAAACTGCAGTGGTGATCTGTTACCGTCCGAGACCATCCGCGACTATCCATGATGATTTTTTCAATCCGGGATAGTCCGGGGAGGTCCGTGTAGCAACCATGTTGGCTATGGGAAGGTGCGTAAACGAACCGTGTTATTCCTTGGCGAACCGGCATGTCGTTTAGGACACGGATCCCCTCGGGGCGTTGCGTGTTTGGTCTTGAACATTCTGTATCTGATCCGGGATGGCCAGGGATGAAATCCGTGTTGACACCGTGTTGGTCCAGGTCATTACAGGACTGTCCATTGCGCTGCCGTGGTATTATCGTGGTGATACCGGGGTTGTCCGTGTTGGCACCGTGTTCATCCGTTGTGATGATGTTGGTTGGGTCCGGGCTGGTCCGATGTTTTGAGGCCGTCGAGGAACTGACGACTCCATTTCATCTAGGACCACCCGGACCACCACCACCACCACTACCAGCACCACCTCCACCTCCACCACCATCCTCCTCCTCCTCCTCCTCCTCCTCCTCCTCATCATCATCATCATCATCATCATCATCTTCCTTTTCCTCCTCCTCCTCCTCCTCCTCCTAATCATCATCATCATCATCATCATCATCATCATCATCATCATCATCATCATCATCATCATCATCATCATCATCATCTTCATCATCATCATCATCATCATCATCATCATCATCATCATCATCATCATCATCATCATCATCATCATCATCATCATCATCATCATCATCATCATCATCATCATCATCATCATTATTAATCAGTATCACCACCATCCTCCCACTCATCCTCCTCCTCTTCCTCATCCTCCTCCTCCTCCTCATCGTCATCATCATCATCTTCCTCTTCCTCCTCATCATCAGCATCATCATCATCATCATCATTAATATCATCATCATTATCATCATCATCATCATCATCATCATCATTTATCAGTATCACCATCATCATCATCATCACCATCATCATCATAATCATCATCATCTCGACCAACAACGCCACCGCCACCGTCGTCTTTGTCAGCATTATCAGCAGCAGTTAGATTGTATCTAAACGTGTAACATAATGGTATCCGTCTGCTTTGTTTTGTTGTTTTTTCAATTTAACGTGAATTTGTTGACATACTCTTGATTATTTTCGTTATTTTTTCACAACATCTCGTTAGAACGTGATTACTTGATCAGCAGTGACCTTGACATTGTACTTGTCTAAATAGGTGTAGTGTTTGAACTTATACAAGGACAACCAAGCAAATTCCAATCTAGATAATCAATAAAGCAAATAAAGACCGTTGAATTGCATTGGTTGTAATCCGATTTTTCAAAAAGGTATAAATTACCGGAGCCAAAATTGAGAACACAGCCCATTGAATATGGTTTACAAAAAGTGTCCTTGTTCGTTTTCTATAGTGTAATTTAATGCATGCAGCTAATGGGTGCTCGTATTGGGTGTATCACGCGGCTGGTACGTGAATATCAAATAAATTTACAGAAGATAAGCTTTAAATAAACCGACAGAAGCTAAATATTAAATACAAAATGATTTTGCAGAAACTGTAGTTCTTCGTACACAATGCACATCTTTTGCAATTTTTGATAGAAAAAACTAGTAGTCCTTAATTTGTTGCATAAACAGATAATATGCATGTATGCATATACTAATTCTAAATCAAGTCGCAAACATGACGCTACTAAAATAATTTGAACAGAGAGGTTTTGAACGAAACGGTTCTTTGAGGTTAAAAACATTTTGAGTTATAAGGAAATTCTACGTATGGGATCGTGTAACCTTGGTTTACACCTGAAACCTTTTGCAGAGATAGTCTATGGTTTCAATACGTCATACTTTTGGCAAACAAAAAAACCCTGGCCGTATTTTCTAGATTTAGGAATATATAACTGACTGATCCGTGATATCCAATTTTGAAAAATGCTCATTGCAAAATGCAATTTTTGGTAAAATAGAAATTAAGCCGATGTTTAGTGCCAATGTTTTGCAATCCAAGGTGAAATACATTATTAAATTGTTAAATATTCAAATAACGTTTGAATGAGCCCACTTTATTTTCTTTTTTGTATTGTTTTTGAATAATCCAAATTTTCTGTAGTCATCTATTCTGAATTGTTTGAACTGTTAAATTCTGGGATCACCACCGCAATCTTTGTCATTATCATCATCAGCTTACAGTTGCTGCATAGTCAACATCATATTAGCAGCAAAAGCAGCAGCCATATTTAATGTTTTTGTTTTTGCGTTCGGTACAAATAATACGCATGAACACACATGTATCTTATAGACGTACGAAATGGTAAGAATTTTTAATATTTATCTGACGCCTTTATTCTTTTAACATTGATATTTTAGCTTTTATTTTTCTAACTTTACAACAGTCATTTGCACATGAATTACTGAGCAGTTGCAATGACATTGCCTGAACAGGTGTTTGGGACCTGTACAACATGGGCAAAATGCATGCAATGAGATCATCAGCCAAGTTCAAGGTTAATATATAATAGATGGGCAAATAGACCACTGAATAATGCTAAAACTGCATTTTGGTTTTGCATGTCAAAGTCAGTGCTAAAATTTAGAACATTATCCATAGATAACGCTGCCAAATATTGAATATTTAGAAGTTGTTTCGTACCGTATAATGCAATGCTCAAGGCTGATCTTTCATATCCGTAATTTGTAATTGACATGCACTCGTTCAGTCCTTTTTGCAAGCAGTTGACAATAAGCGTATCTTTTATAGCTTTGTTCCATTCGAATGTTTTGTTTGAGAGAAATCCATGTATGATCCAGTACTTGCTTAGCTTATAGTTATTTATCCACTGATATGAATACTCTCAGAAAAAAACCCACAAAAAAACCACATGATATTTCTGAATTATGCAAGAGCCATTAATGGTGCACTGGAAACTATGGCGTCAACCAGTTACCTAAACAGCCGGAACAAACTATCTTGGTAAACTTAAGGCAAAAGTCAAATAAACAACAAACAAGGCACTCACAAGACACGAAAGAAATATTTCGTAAATATTGGAATGGTGTTAGGGCTATCCACAAGGAATTGTAAAAATGTGATTAATACATGATGATGATAATGATGATGATGATGATGATGACGACGACGATCCCAAATACTGATCATCATCATTATCATCATCATCATCATCATCATCATCATCATCATCATGTGACATAATGCTATCTGTGTAATATGTCTTTTTCTTTTATTTTAAATGTGTTAACCTAGTCTGGCATGTTTTCACAACATTTCATAGGACGTGAGTACTTCATCAGCAGTGACCATGACATTGCACATGTCTAAATAGAGTTTGTAAATGAACTTGTACAAGGACAAACAAGCAAATTCCATGAAACCTTTATAACCAATAAAGCGAATAAATACTGCTGTATATTATTTGTTTTTACGAAAATGAAAATTACCAGTGCCATAATTGTGAGCACTGTCCTTTGATTAAGGTGTGCACAATGTTCTATGTAGTGTTATGCATGTAGTTTATGGGTGCTCTTGCCTGTGTGTATTACGCGGCTGGTACGTGAACTTCATATACATTTTCAGAAGATAAATTTTAATACAAAATTATTTTGCCGAAACTGTAATTCTTTGTACACAATGCGCAAATATATAGCAAATTTTTGATAGAATATACTAGTAGTATTAAATTCGTTGTAAAAACAGATTATATACATTTTGCGTAAAAAATTATACTCATTCAACATCCCGTCGCAGACATGATGCGACTTAAATCATTTTCACGGAGATGTTTTAAACGAAAAAGGCCTTTTGAATTGGTGTTGTTAATAAGTTGACGTTATTTTTCAGTTATAAGGAAAGTTTAGGTATGGGATCGTGTAACATTGGTTTACACATGAAAACTTTTGCAGAGATAGTCTATGGTTTCAATACGTCATACTTTTGGCAAACAAAAATCCCTGACCGTATTTTCTAGATTTAGGAATATATAACTAACTGATCTGTGATATCCATATTTGAAAAATGCTACTTGGAAAATACAATGTTTAGTTAGATAGGTTAAGTTAATGTTTAGTGCCATTTGTTTGTTTAAATCCAAACTGTTATACATTATTAAATTGTAAAAAATCAAAGAACGCTTGAATAAGTACATATACCCCCTTTTATTTTATTTTTTTTATAATCGGTTTGAATGACTAAAATATTCTGTGGTTATCTTTTGTTTGGAATATTGTTTGAATTGTTAAATTCTGAGATCACCACCGCAATCGTTGTCATTATCTTCATCAGCAACAATTGCATTATACGCATCATTATCGGCAGTAACAACAGCAGAAGCAGCATACTTAAGTGGTTGAGTTTGCGTTCAGTACCAGCATAATACGCATGCATGCATACCTACTCGTAAGGTACGAAATTATAATACCCGTCTAACTTCTTTTAACATGAATATATTAACTTTTATTTTTCTGACTTTCAGAATTGCAGCGTTAAATACAAGCAAATCTAACATATTTAACAAATGTGGAAGCAAATAATAGAATAGTCATTTTATAGGCTAAGAAATAGTTTTATATGTTTTCTGTCAAATCAGTTATTTAGAAATTAACGTCGCTTGCTTGAATGTTTGTTTACATCAGTATGACCCGTGGTGACCCATGTCAGAATCCCGTTAAAGTCTCAAAATACCTCACCCTGATACATCTGTTCATTAAATACATTTATGACTGGGCGTGTATTATATTAAAATAAACAATATATTTGCAGTGTGTACATTGAACCATGCTTTTGTAAAAAAAAATATTTTAGAGTAATTTTTCAATCAAGTCAGAAAAGCAATCCATCGGAAAAACTTCTCACGAGTCTGGAACAGATGTTCAGCTCCAAAAGAACAATTCTTTCTGCAGACGCCGGCGTAGGAAAGACAACGTTTTGTAAGTCTTTAGTAACATTATGGTGCGCGGTACAAGAGGGAAAGAACAATCCGTAAGCGAAGTTTAGTCACTCTAAAAACTTTTTAAGTGACATTGCATGTTTAGCTGATTTTACATATTTATTTTACATCCAGTTACGGGAAAATAAATGCGATAAACTAGTGGATATAATTTTCTCTTATACAGAATAGTTGACACAGAATTAACAAGAGATAACAAGGCTTTTTGTGATTTGTTATCGAACGAATCCGCTTTGGTAATTTTAGACGGATTAGACGAATGTGACATTCCTAGCCGAATTATATGAAATTCGGGTGGTTGCGAAACACCACTTGTATGTGTACAGGTACGTGTAACTATGAGAAAATAGGGAGGTTGCGATACACCACGTGTGTGTGTACATGTACGTGTAACTATGAGAAATTAGGGCGGTTGCGATACACCACGTATATGTGTACAGGTACGTGTAATATGATACATTAGGGAGGTTGCGATGCACCACGTGTATGTATACATGCACATGTATCTATGAGAAATTAGGGGGTTGCTATACACCACATGTATGTGTAACAATGGGAAATTTGAGAAATTGCAATACACCACTAGTATGTGTACATGAACGTATAGCTATAAGCAATTATGGAGGTTGAGCTGACCCAAGAGCATTTGTATATCTCCTTGAATTTTTGAGAAATTAGAGCTGTTGCGATACACCAAGTGTATGTGTACAGGTACGTGTAGCTATGAGAAATTAGAGAGGTTGCAATACACCACGTGAATGTGTACATGGACGTGTAGCTATGATAAATTAGGGCGGTTGTGATACACCACGTGTATGTGAACATGTACGTGTAGCTATGAGAAATTAGGGCTGTTGCGATACACCACGTGTATGTGTACATGTACGTGTAGCTATGAAAAATTAGGGCGGTTGAGATACACCACGTGTATGTGAACATGGACGTGTAGCTATGAGAAATTAGGGCGGTTGTGATACACCACGTGTATGTGTACATGTACGTGTAGCTATGAGAAATTAGGGCGGTTGAGATACACCACGTGTATGTGTACATGTACGTGTAACTATGAAAAATTAGGGCGGTTGCGATACACCACGTGTATGTGTACATGTACGTGTAGCTATGAGAAAAAATGGAGGTTGAGACAATTTATTACGGGTACTACCTTTCTGATATTCGGATCATCACTTGAGCAGGTGAAACAGGTAGGTCGTTTTGCTATTTTTTACTGGAAAAAGCATGTCATAAAAAGAATTCGACGCTCGCTATCACATTTTATTCAACTCGTCCATCAATTGTTTTAGTAAGCTTACCACGAGGATGAATATTATTATGTATTATATGACGACTCGTGACAAATCCAGTGGTAGCAGTGAACTTGTTTAAACCAGTGACATCATTCAATACTTAGTATTTCCAGCAAGACGTTCACTTACAATGTTTTGTATATACACTTGTGATAAAATGTAGGTACACGTACAATATATTGTAGGTACAATTGTGATATAATAAGTACACGTACAATGTATTGTAAGTACACTTGTGATTTAATGTAGGTACACGTACAATATAATGTAGGTACACTTGTGATATAATGTAGGTACACTTACAATGTATTGTAGGTACACTTACAATGTATTGTAGGTACACTTGTGATATAATGAAGGTACACGTACAATATATTGTAGGTACACTTGTGATATAATGTAGGGACACGTACAATGTATTGTAGGTACACGTACAATGTATTGTAGGTACACGTACAATGTATTGTAGGTACACTTGTGATAAAATGTAGGTACACGTACAATGTATTGTAGGCACACGTACAATGTATTGTAGGTACACTTGTGATATAATGAAGGTACACGTAAAATATATTGTAGGTTCACTTGTGATATAATGTAGGTACACGTACAATGTATTGTAGGTACACTTGTGATATATTGTAAATACACGTACAATATATTGTAGGTACACATGCGACATAATGTTGGTACACATGCGACATATTGTAGGTACACGTACAATGTATTGTAGGTACACTTGTGATATAATGTAGGTACACGTAAAATATATTGTAGGTACACTTGTGATATAATGAAGGTACACGTACAAATATTTTAGGTACACTTGTGATATATTGTAAGTACACGTACAGTATATTGTAGGTACACATGTGACATAATGTTGGTACACATGCGACATATTGTAGGTACGCTAACAATGTTTTGTACGTACACTTGTGATAAAACGTAGGTACACGTACGATGTATTGTAGGTACACTTGTGATCTAATGTAGGTACACGTACAATATAATGTAGGTACACTTGTGATATAATGTAGGTACACTAACAATCTATTGTAGGTACACTAACAATGTATTGTAGGTACACTTGTGATATAATGAAGGTACACGTACAATATATTGTAGGTACACTTGTGATATAATGAAGGTACACGTACAATGTTTCGTAGGTACAATGTGATATAATGAAGGTACACGTACAATGTTTTGTAGGTACACGTACAATGTATTGTAGGTACACTTGTGATAAAATGTAGGTACACGTACAATGTATTGTACGTACACTTGTGATATAATGAAGGTACACGTACAATATATTGTAGGTACACTTGTGATATAATAAGTACATGTACAATGTATTGTAGGTACAATGTGATATAATGTAGATACACGTACAATGTTTTGTAGGTACACGTACAATGTATTGTAGGTACACGTACAATGTATTGTAGGTACAATGTGATATAATGTAGATACACGTACAATGTTTTGTAGGTACACGTACAATGTATTGTAGGTACACTTGTGATAAAATGTAGGTACACGTACAATGTATTGTAGGTACACGTACAATGTATTGTAGGTACACTTGTGATATAATGAAGGTACACGTAAAATATCTTGTAGGTACACTTGTGATATAATGTAGGTACACATACAATGTATTGTAGGTACACTTGTGATATAATGAAGGTACACGTACAATATATTGTAGGTACACTTTTGATATAATTTAGATACACGTACAATGAATTTTAGGTACACTTGTGATATAATGAAGGTACACATACAATATATTGTACGTACACTTGTGATATAATGAAGGTACACGTACAATATATTGTAGGTACACTTGTGATATAATAAGTACATGTACAATGTATTGTAGGTACAATGTGATATAATGTAGGTACACGTACAAGGGGTTGTAGGTACAATGTGATATAATGTAGGTACACGTACAATGTATTGTAGGTACAATGTGATATAATGTAGGTACACGTACAAGGTATTGTAGGTACACGTACAATGTATTGAAGGTACACTTGTGATATAATGTAGGTACACGTGCGACATAAAATAGGTAAACATGCAACATAATCAAGGTACACGCTCGATATGATGCAGGTACACGTACACAGGTATACAAGTGCAAGTACAACAATTCCGAATGATGAACTTTCTGCTGAACGAAATATTGCTCATTTGTCCATACCCACACTAACTATTGTAAAATATCATTATTTGTTTATATATATATATAAAAAATTCCTATACGAACATTTTTGACCAATACGTATATATATATATATATATATATATATATACGTATTGGTCAAAAAATGTTCGTATAGGAATTTTTTCTAAAATATCCAACATATAACTTATTAAGGGTTATAAATGGTATAAATGCAAACATAGACACTATTATTAATTTAATCAGGTGTTCTTTTTGACCATATGTTACCTTTTAAATTTATATTAAACCAATAAAAACATGTACTGTTATAAGATATTAATTAAACAAACACACGTATCACTACTTCGGTGGTCTCACTGTCCTTTCAACTTTTAGAACATGTATATTTCGCCGAAGGTGCAGGAGGCGTTCAAAGCCAGGCGAGCCAGGTGGCTTGCACCAGAGGTGTCCATCACTGCTACCGAAATGAAAACGGTACTGATTCTTTCCATTATAGTTTGAAACTTCATCCTTATGTCTTTGGTTTCGCTGTTGGGTTGTCTCTGACACGCATTTTATATCATATTTATTTCGATATTACGTTAGAATAAGGTTGAAGTACAGCTTATGCATAATCATCATGGAGCCATAATTAACTGAGTTAAATGTTATTCAATATAAACAATTACTACATATAAAAGTACATTAATTAGCGAAACTGAAAGAATCTTAATAATAATAATGTTATTGATTAATATATAGGGCTTTCATTTTCATATGCCAGTTCGTGAAATAACGTTTCAGTTAATTAGAGAACTCGAATGCGTGTAGCAAATAGAAAACACAATTAGCTGACACATCAGACTGTTTACCTTTATTTCATCTTAGCTTGACAAGTGTGCAGTGATAACAAAATAGTAACATTTACTACTAAAAGAGTCAATATTTTGGACCGTGAAACGATATATTGGTATATACATCTTATAGTATAAGTCCTGAGATATTACCTTTCAGATGTCTTAGATTATAACATGTTTTAAGATGGCGGGAAACCAAGTAATGATGTAATATGTGTTAGGTTGTCAGCGATTGCGTGTTTATTATCGAAGGTTGATTTCATTGTCCGGAAATCTAGTTTGTAGTCTTACTGTATATGTGTTCATGATTTTATTTGTGTTTTCAGAAGTCCTCGGCTGTAACAAAATCAAACGCCACCGAATCAACTGCATAACTGACGAATGTCCAGTTTACATGTATATACATGTACAGTTGAACACCGTTAATCCGAAATCGTAGGGACCCAACAAATTACTTCGGAATATCGGTGTTTCGGATTAACAATTTTCGGCCTGCTCAATGTCATTCTTTAACAAGCGCTAATTGTGCTACAGTGTTGCCTCAAGCCATTGCCCGAGTGCATTCGCATTATGGTGTAAAAAACGTTGACACAATCGAGTTCGAAATAAGAATTGATAAATAGGTGTGAAAAAACATATCGGGACCGTAATATTTACTTCGGAATAGCGATTAATTCGGAAAAGCGATTTCGGAATAAAGACCAAATATTTAGTTAAACAAAGAAGGAGTAAAATCGGGAGCGGAAAATAATTTCGAAATAACGATAATTTCGGATAAACGGTGTTCGGAATAACGGTGTTTATATGTATATACATATTTTACCATATTTGTTTGATATTCAAATACTACTACACATGTGTGCATTAGTTGGTTAATTAATATGTTCATGGAATATACAACTACATCGTTGAAAAGATAACACATATAAAGACCTTTTTGTTCGAATTCATTTTAAGGTTGAATTTAATTAAATGGGAGAAATATCGTGTCATTAATAAACCTGAGTCATCATGTGTGTATTTTTTATTCATACACACTTTAAGTATCGATTATAATAGATTCTATTGATCAGTAAATAATTTGAATTATCAATTACTTTTAATCATTTATAGTAAAAAATATATTTTGTATGCCTTTTTGTTAGCATTTGTTTTCTTATTAAAACTTATCGCATTTGTAGTTTGGACCAGTGTTTTGTATGCCGTGTTCCACATATTTTATCAGGATATTCGTTGATTTCAGTATAAGATTGCATAACATTTTACGAGTGTTCAAAGAAAACAGTTCGACGGCGTTCAGAAAGAGAAAGCCTAGCATGTAATTTATGTTTTCAAAATATGTTGAAATTATATCTGGTAATATGTGTATTTGTCTATTCCATGCATGATTTATTATTATTATCTATTTTGTATCCACTTGCTTAATTAATAATAAATATTAAAATACATTTTAGATTTCGATTAGCGGTATGAGTTATGTGTTCATGTTCTCCTGTGTTATTGGGAATAACAACACACTGTCTAACGGTATCATTTATTAGTTGTTTTTTAACATCCGATTGCACTAATACAGATACACGAAATAACTACATGTTGATCCATTTAGAACATGTATTTGTGTAGACATCGGTGAGTTTATTAAAATTAACATAATTGTAAAACAAAAATACTGTTTATTACAATGCGCTTTATGGTTTGTAAGCCCCCCGACCGATGTGCGATAAATGCGAAGTAGGAATTCCCCTATCGGCTAGGTATAACCAATCCTTTTAAGGCCAACTAATAAACGTGGCAGTGATGAGGACAAGTCTTAAGCCCCGACCTTCTTAAGGCTCCGCCGCTTCCTTGGTACGTAGGTTGTGTTTCAAAGTAATATATTCAATTTACTCAATATATGATATTATGGGCATTGAAGTATTTGGCTGGAGTACAAGCATTGTTAAATGCAATCTGTTCTTTTAGTCAGAGTTGTATGATCTTTACTTTTATTTTAAAATTAAAACGTTTGACCAGGAAGGTCCAGTTCGCCTGGTGAAGAACTATTGGGGAGATGGAGCGCGTAGCAAATAGTTCACCTTGGAATAATTATTATAATAGTATTAATGGTACTTGAGTATTATAAATTTCGCAAACGCACACACTCAACACAGAGACCATTTGAACGTTGAAACGTAAATATCGAAATGAAATAATTATGTTAATGTTTTAAGTAGTCTAAGATCGCTATAATAGGACTAACTGAACAATCATTAATAAACGTTTTCTTCAGAATATAATCATTTTATATAATACTAATTTAGTCTTCAGTAAAAGATGTGTAATCTGTCAGTATGAAAAATAGTTGGAGAGTTAAAAATAATGATGATGATTTGATAACGTTATTAGAAATGCATGATGAGAACTTGAATTACCCAAAACGCGAAATAAATGATAAATAAAAACAATTTAAACAAACTCTAGTGGACAAGACTGCTGGAATAAGGTCCTTTAGGATGATTTCATATATCGCCTGTGCATCGTCGACAAAATTGTCATGCACTCCGCCGGCGCGGCTGTCTAACCTCCAAGATTTCCAAACTATACGCCGATACCCATTTATGGGAGGAGGGAGGATTGTAGAAGTTTCCAAACTATCCGCCGATTCCCATTTATCGGCGGAGGGAGGATAGTAGAAGTTGCCAAACTATACGCCGATATCCATTTATCGGCGGAGGGAGGAGGGAAGATATTAGAAGTTGCCAAACTATACGCCGATACCCATTTATCGGCGGAGGGAGGAAAGTAAAAAATGCCAAACTATACGCCGATACCCATTTATCGGCGGAGGGAGGAGGTAGGATAATATACGTTGCCAAATTATACGCTGATACCCATATATCGGCAGAGGGAGGAGGGAGGATAGTAGAAGTTGCCAAACTATACGCCGATACCCATTTATCAGCGGAGGGAGGAGGGATTATAGTAGAAGTTGGCAAGCTATACGCCGATACCCATTTATCGGCGGAGGGATGAAGGAGGATAGTAGACGAATACTTAAATCACCGGTATCACTCGATCTACTCACTCAGCTAGTTGCCATGACCTACCTGCCGGTATCAACGAGCACCACGGATGATCAGGTAATAGGATGTCCACCGCCTTAACGTCAGCAACAGTTTTACACAGAGTATAATGTCAATTTCTCCGCATTGATATTCTGAACATTTTGACCACACCCACTGTTCGCATGTCAACAAGACTCGTAATGATCGAACATATTTTTTGTAATTGTCTTCGAAATATGAAGTTGAGAAAGTCACCAAAATATTTCTGTTATTTGCCTGCCAGATCAAAATGTGTTTTGTTTTCTCTCCTATCAAACTTGATGTTATCATCCGCAGGTAGGTCATGGATACTGGCTGACTCCATATTATGAAGGAATCTGCACGCGCAACAATTCTAATATTGAAAATGGACTGAAAAACACATTTAAGAACGTGTTTCCGAGTTCTAATCAACAGTATGGAGATATATGATCGGTTGTCAACATACAGTGCTTTAGAACGTGTTCCCCATCTCTAGTCAACAGTATGGAGGTATATGATCAGTTGTCAACATACAGTGCTTCAGAACGTGTTCCCCATCTCTAGTCAACAGTGTAGAGGTATATGATCAGTTGTCGACATTCAGTGCTTTAGAACGTGTTCCCCATCTCTAATCAACAGTATGGAGGTATATGATCAGTTGTCAACATACAGTGATTAAGAACGTGTTCCCCATCTCTAGTCAACAGTATGGAGGTATATGATCAGTTGTCAACATACAGTGCTTAAGAACGTGTTCCCCATCTCTAATCAACAGTATGGATGTATATGATCAGTTGTCGACAGACAGTGCTATAGAACATGCTCTCCAGCTCTCGTCAACAGTATGGAGGTATATCATCAGTTGTCAAGATACAGTGCTTCAGAACGTGTTCCCCATCTCTAGTCAACAGTGTAGAGGTATATGATCAGTTGTCGACATTCAGTGCTTTAGAACGTGTTCCCCATCTCTAGTCAACAGTATGGAGGTATATGATCAGTTGTCAACATACAGTGCTTTAGAACGTGTTCCCCATCTCTAGTCAACAGTATGGAGGTATATGATCAGTTGTCAACACACAGTGCTATAGAACGTGTTCCCCATCTCTAGTCAACAGTATGGAGGTATATGATCAGTTGAAAACATACAGTGCTTTAGAACGTGTTCCCCATCTCTAGTCAACAGTATGGAGGTATATGATCAGTTGAAAACATACATTGCTTAAGAACGTGTTCCCTATCTCTAATCAACAGCATGGAGGTATATGATCAGTTGTCAACATACAGTGCTTTAGAACGTATTTAAACGTTCACAGGTTTAACCAGGTTTTTGGTCACGCTATTTTTAGCAACGCGAAAGTAGTTCCGAGATTACACACGGTACTCTCATGATACGGAATCAGAAAACGACAGTATGATGATACGGATTTTACAATACGGCGTGCTGTATTTTCACTGTTGAATATGGAAAAGAAATTTGATAGACATATAATAATGTTCGATATTATTAACGTGTGAAATTATCATTTAGGGTGTCTTTTCAGAAACAATATTGTAACACTGTATGATGTGGTTGACCTATGATGTTCTTCCGGGTAACGCTGGTTATAAACAATACACCAGCGTTATTTAATCACAAGTCAACTCGTAACGAATTGAAACGGTGTAGAGAGAACCTATGACAGAATAGTTATCATATGTCAAGATACTAATGTACTGCTCCTACTGATATAGTAGTATTAGTAAGAAAACTTGTTAGAAGAAGTATGTACATGCTCTGACCTTCTTTCGGATGTTTGAAGAAACCGCCAGTCCGACACGGCAGAGAAGTTTGTATGCATGCTGTATGGGATACATGAATACTCCGTTGACGATACAAAATATTCACCTAGTTGTAAAGGCTAGGAAAACGCTCGAAATGCTCCCGACAACAACTGATGCACGTGAACTACACATTGCAAGATCAAATTATCAAGCAGGCATATGGATCACAGCTGATGTAGTAATTATGGATACAGAAGTCAAGCCTGTAGATACAAACGCATGGGAAGATGGAACTGATAGATAAGAAGTTGTCTAAAACGCTTACCAACTGTACCGGATGTTTGCATTGAACAAATTTTGATTGTAAAACCAAGTGACAATCTATCCGCTGTAAATGATTCAAAGTAGTATTGAAATGTACACCAGCATGTGGTTGTGATGGCGTCAATCGTGCTTATCCAATGGACGATTGATTATATGAGCTATTGAGCTATACACGTTTAAATAAGGAGGTCGAAGATATCTATATTAGAAGCTTTATTTAACTGTTCCATAACACCATCTATAGTTCACTTTAGTTTTGTTCAAAAGCGAACAGCATTATACATATTTCTGATAGTGTTTGATTCTGTATGATGTGTATAATTGTCTTACATTGATACACACTTATAAAATTAAATTAAATTACTTAGTTTTGCTTTTATATGACATTTGACCTACCTTACTGTAATCGATCCATGTAAAAAACCAATACTTGAAATTAAAAAAAAAGATTAAAAAATATGTTAGAGGTAAAGAAGTGTGAACTGTTTATTTTAAAAGCATCTAGTTTTTTAGATTTCGGTGTCAATTTACCCCACCCACTTTTACCTGTAATTGTGACGTAAGAAAATAATATGAAAACTAATAAGTATATATATGTAGCTGGATGTTTCACCTTTAATTTGATACCGTGTGATTCTGTAAATATCAATAAATGACGAAGATATGGCAAAACAAAGGCATACACGGTATTCTTTAACAAAACTTTGCCATTTAACGGTTGATCTCATTTTTATTCATGAGTATGCAAACTAGTGAAGTTGCATAAAGTAAGTGTCAATAAAAGGCCACGGCTAATGTTTCAATTGTATACAAGTTTGGTTATTTTAAACCTAAAACCGACAAAGATATAATGTTTTTTTAAGTGAGGGGCAAAATCTCGGATGTCATGGGGCAGTTTCAGATTATTAACACATCTATGTTAACATAAAGCATGCATGCAACTTCTACTCTCCGATGCCATGGCTCGTCAAATTTTTCTCTGATGGTCTCCTGAATAAAAGTGAAGTTTCTTTGGTTAAAATAAATCACAGTAAGTTATAACAATCAAAGGAGGACTGAAATTAAAGGAATATTATGATATGACATTTTTATGACGAACTGTATCACGTCTCGTTCGTAGTATAAAAATGAATCTGTCTCGACCTCTACTCTCAACAGATGTGTGTTTAATTTTTAACTCGAAGTGAAACATGCCAGCAGAAAAGAGTCATATCATAACATCCTCTTTGTATTTAAAAGATCTTACCCCCGGTATTAACATATCAGGGCTATTGCAGTCTAACAGAGAAATATATTACACCAACACTGTATGGAATTATTTTTGTTTGAAATATGAGATCGTACGCACCTTTCGGGAATATTCCATGTTATCTCATGTATGGAATTCTCTTTGTTTGAAATAGTGGATCGTACGAAATATTCGGTAAGATTCCATGTCAGAGTTATTGCGGTCTTAAATAGGAATGTACTCTAACTCTTGTATGGAATTCTCTTTGTTTAAAATTTTGGATCGAACTTTCGGGAATATTCAATGTCAGAATTATTGCAGTCAAAAACAGGAATGTTATTCAGCTATTGTCTACTTAACTGTTTTGAATACGTCTCTTTAAATTCCGAAATCATATTTTGACAGGTTTCCATTAATTGCAATATTAAATTTCAAATCTTTTTGATAATGAACTCATAGATACGCCCGAATCACGGATTAAATTACTGCGAGTCAGTGAAGAGGTCTTAAGACGTCTTTTCAGATTGATGAATATATTAGCGCAATCGGTAATCGAATCCTGTTGAATTTTAGTGCATTAATCGTTGTTCTATTAATCGTACTAAATTCCACTTTGTTTTAAAGATTCCTAATCCTACAGGCAGATTTAACACATAACAGTCTGTGCACTCTTATTAATTACTTAAAATCCCATTAAAGTCACTATTACCGACATAATCTAATTTTAGAATGTAATTGTTCTGCGACCTTAACTTTAGCCAGGGACATTAACATGTCGTTTTTTGGCAAACAAACATGACCTAAAATCAAAACTTAGTACATGCATACTTTGACTGAATGGCAATTCAGCAGAATATCGGTGTTTTTACGTAGTAGTCCTAGTATGCTTTTCATACATAGTTTGGTGGGTGTCACGGTCACCTCTGCTTTAAAGGTTTCCACACGTTCAAATGTGTCAGATACTTCTTTATTGCACTTAGATGTCTGATCTAGAGAAAACATAAGTAATTTAAAACAAAAAGGACCTCCTCAATACAAAATGCTGAAACGAAATAAAGTATTTAAAAAATATGATAATACAAAAAGGAAAACTATTTTCAACTATGCATTGAGCAATTACAATATATTATTTTAAGTCCATTTTGAATCACAGTCATCTGTTGCATATTATAATGACCTTGTCCTTATATAGGTTACTTATATGGACGTTTGCTTGGCATCCGTCTGTTGAACTTACATACAGTACTGATATATTCAGTTCGGGTTTGGTTCCAATAAAACGGAATTGTTAAAAGAAGACGTTCCTTTTTTGTACACAGTTTGCCTTCAGACCTGGAAAAGATTGTGATAGAATTCCAGATGTATCTAAAAAAATATCAGAAGGCCATGGCCCATGTACAAAAATAAAGATACAATATATAATTATATTACAAAATTAACGTGTCAAACAAAGATAAACCAAAAGCAATGTAATAATTAGTCATGTTTATGTTGCATCGTGCAGTTTAAGGTTCTATAAACCGAGTGTGTTACCTGCATTGCAATTACCTGTACTCAAAGTAAAAGTATATACCCATTTGCTACTGATTTCCTTCGATTTTAAATTTGTTGTCAGTATTTAAGAAATGACTATAGGATCCAAAAAAATGTTTAAACACACCCATATTTTTTGCGAGTGTTTGTCAGCCTCCTCGATCACTTGAATACATGAGTTTCGCAAGCGACTGTTAAGACCAACTGCAAGTTTAACATGTACGGATAGCTACACATAAAAGTACAAATACAAATATTATATCAATACCACTATATATCAATATAAATTCAGTCGTTTATAACATACGCATAACACGATAGAAACTTTCACTCTAAGTCAATGATTGCGTTGACTTAACACGCACACAGTAAACCATAATGGTAAAAGACAAGATAGACTTTCAAATGTAGGAGCTATGTAGTGTGCACTTGTCTAAGGGAAAGTTATCGAAGTGTGATACAAGTGGGTGTAAATCAAACTTATACCGGGAGCCCAGATCATATTGAATACTTTAGGATCTACAAATTAAAGTGATCTTATTTACGTCGGTGTTAAGTCGTACTTACAAAAAGCAAACCGATTTAATTGAATAAAATCACTTAAGAGCAAAATACAAGGAAATATTTTTATATTCGTACGATGACAATACAACCAATAACAAAAAGCTGTGCAAGTTTAAGTGACTCGACACTTGTTATTATCTCGTGTTCCTTGTTTTACAAATGTTTTGAAAAAGGCTATTGTATTAATCTGAGATATTTGATATATTTAGTTAATGGTTTCAATACGTCGAAATTTTGGCAAAAACAATATGTGACCGTATTTCTAAATTTAAAAATTTACTGGCTGATCAGTGATATCGATAAATGAAGGTCGCCGTATTTGAAAATCACGCCATCTGAAAGTGATCTTGAGTATTGGTTAAATACAAAACATGTTTTGAATTTCACCATTCACAACGAACCTCCATAGAGATCGGATATATTTGTAAGTGTTTTAACATAATCATTTCGGTGCCTGAAATGCTTGAAAAGAATATGACTTGGGGGTAAAGATTCATCCTTTATTGAGGTAATTAAATAAATAATACTTATTTCAATTACAATTTCGTTCTGGAATTTTGGAAAACGTGTGATAGAGTGTATCATTAAATTGGGATCTTAACACAATCTGGTCAAACACTTTAACGACTCCAACAGGTATTTGAAAATAATTTGAAAATATATACTGTTTTGAAATAGTTCAATGCCATTTTGGATGGTTTTAACTTTTGTTGGTGTTTCGGAATACTTATAAGTGCTCAACGATTGCTGAAAGGCAGATTTCAATCATATAATATTTAGGAAAATGTTGTCACTTTAATTACCCGAATATATTTAACAATGGATGATTATAAAAATCAGTTTTCCACACCCGGAAGCCGGAACTGGCTTAAGGGGTCAGTTGTTGTTAACGTTACTAAACGAGGACTAGCACCGTTTGCTTGTAAGGTGTGCGATGACATTCGCGTTGAAAAATTAAAAATAGCATTAAAACAACATTTTCCTGACCTCTGTGGGAATTGCTCAATTGTTGAAGTTATACCGTGTGACCCTAACAACAACATATGTAATGCAGGACAATGTCGTTTTCACAAGGGGCGTGTTTTTCGTCCGTGCCTTGTAGTAAAATGTAACGATTATCGTAACACTGTTACCGACAAAATCCAGAAAGGTATCGATATAGGTTGCAATTGCAATAGCTGCAAAACAACTGAAATTGTACCGTGTAATCCACGAAATAAAGTCTGCAATTTGGGAAAATGCAAATTTCATATGGATCCAAACACGAAACTTTTCATTCCTACAAGGCCATGCCCGAATAACATTTGTGATACGCTCCGGAATGCCATACAGCAGACACACAGATTTAAGAATCCATCATGGAAGAACACCGATGCAAGGAAATGGTGTGTAAACGCTTGGGATATTGCCAAGTGCTTTATGCCTCCAGATGGCTACGCAAATGTGGACAATGAAAGCGGTACAGACTTGAACGGGATAATAAGTGTCTTCATTAACTGCGAAGAATTTCAACAGTATTTTACAGCTGACCTGTCCAATTTACAGAACATCTGCTCCAAGGTATGTACACATGTTGTACTTCACCATTGTCATAGTTACCACGCAATTTCATCACTTAATTCAAGTACATGTATTAACACTGGTATTGAATTTATCTTAAGAATTGAAGATGAAATGTAATTCACATATTTAAAAAATCATTAAAACAGTAATTATTATAACTCATTGAGTATATATTGATAATTGGTATTAGACTGATCTTTAAAATTTGAGGATGAAATAGAGAGAGAGAGGTAAAATAGTTGGATCTAACGCGATCAATCGCATGTTTGTTTTCTTTTACAAGTGATGAAATTGATTTGTTAAAGTTTATTAAAATATTTCAAACACGCATTGAAATAATTTGGACAAATGGAAAATATTATGTGAATTTTTGCGCAGATGTTAAATTAAAACAATAACTTTTCCTGTTCGAACGGTAAATTTCTTGAAACATCATGATAGTACTGATTGTGACGAGTAAAATGCTGGTTCTAACTAGCATCCAGTTAGGACAAAATTCGTCATCTTACTTTAAAAGTGCATGTTGGTTTTTATTTCCATATAGGAGAAAAAGGTATCAAAAACGCCAAAATGCACCTTTTTGGATTAGAAATTGATACCCACATCCTGCCAACACTTTAAACCAAATAATATTCGGTTCTGAGGATGGGGCACAACTTTTCAACATTAATATTGTACAACATTCACGATTGTGAACAAAAATATGATTACTTATACTAAGTCACTCTCGTTGGCACGATGCTGCGCGAGAGTGTGGTCTTCAGTTGTGGGAGATACCGGAGTACCCTGAGAAAACCCACTTGTCCGGCTAGGTGACCACTAACCAAACTCAAATGCGCCTAGGCCGGGAAGCGAGTCCGCTAACCAATGCGCTAACCGGGCAACCTGATACTCCCCTATGTTACGCCCCCCCCCCCCCCCCAACGTCAAATCCTAGAGCCGCCCTTGGTATAATCCTTTGTTGCAGTTGAAATCAGATTTAATACTTATAGCAAAATTCTTCGTTATACCGTATGCAGCATATGTCTTATTTATATTTTAAACAAATCGTTTACTATCATCGGAATATCATCTTTGTGATTTGTTTTCCTTAATTACGGAATGTCAATACGATTATTTCAAAAGATTATTATAATTATTTATTTATTTATTAACAAAATTATTATCATTATTATTATTATTATTATTATTATTATTATTATTATTATTATTATTATTGTATGTACATAGGACAATCGATGAACACATTGAATATTTTTTCCATTTACAAAAGTATATCACTGAATTTTCTGTTTTGATCAAAAGCAATATTTCTTCAATTAAGCAATAGCATACTGAAGATATATTGTGTAAATTTGGTTCAATTTAATATAATAAAACCGGGAATATAGTATTTACCTTATCTTTTCAATGAAAGCATTTCTCTTTCAAACTAAATAATGCGTTATATACACAGACAGCGATTTTATGACAAAAAATTATCATGTACGCTTTCATAGGATAGTTTTGTGATGCATACTAGTAATTTGCTTTTTAAATAAGATAATGATTACTTTTTGCAGTAACGTAATATGACGACTTAGTAGGAACAAAACTAGTTGGTGTGATACGACTGAATCATTTATTTCTAATAAGATCATACGAACAAGCTTTAACATTTAAATGGTCTACAAAAAGTAACCACTAAGTTGGTCAGACACTGTATATCTACCAGTTCATCTGCAGGCGCGGTTCCAGAATTTGGCGTTAGAGGGTGCGTAACCTTGGGTTGTAATTTTAACTTCGAACCGAATTTCTTTGGTTTAAAGTGCACGGCGGTGGTTGTGGTGGGGGTGTACTTCTCCAAGAGAAAAATAACAATTTCAAATTTCTAGTACGAAATAGTAAATTAATTTCTTGGGCGATTAAAGAGTGGGCGCGCGCTGGATGCCTCCCCCCGGACCCGCGAGTGACATGTTCAAAATCAATAACGGCGGACTGCTGATAAACTGAAATAAATATGCAAATTTGAAGTACTTATACTGCATGCTCATTGGACAGATAAATATGTTGACCACTCAAATGTTTTAGGTATCACCATGTTCTGCAGTTACGTAAATTTTGATTCAATGTACATAAATATACCCGTGGTTATGAGTTTAATACACTTTTGTTTATTCAATAATTTGTGTGCTTCCTTTATGCTTGTGCCACTATAGTAACAGTGCCGATAAATGGAGAATAAAATGCACGAGTCAAAATTCAGAAAAACAAAGGATGCATATATAAAACTTAAATAAGAAGTGAACAATTTTCTATATGAAAATCAAGTATTGTCAAAATGACTATAAGGTTTTTGTCTTATTAAATAATAAAGTGATCAAAACCTTCATCAGAAGCTTACGAAGCACATTTATTATGAGCTGATGGCGTTTATACGCTAAGATTGAAATTAAATCTACGTATGAAAATGTTGATAAATGAAGTTTACGGCTGGTAAAACAATACTTTAGGTACTAGTGCCTTGTTTTCGTTTGACAACTACTTTTGTCACAAAGTCACTAAAATACTCTTTTATTTCTATGTAATATACATATCTTAAGGCCAAAAAAAATACCTGTGTTTCCGGTAACATGGCGAAAAAAAAAAGGTCGGTCGGTCGGTCGGGATAAAAAAAAATTGTTTTTTTTTGTTTACAGTTTCGATTTCATGCAAAACTCTGTTGCATCAAATCAATTATATCCAAGCTTTCCATAAACAATAAAACAGAAAAAAACAGCTTGTTTAATGTCTGAAATCATTTCTTTGCCTTCGACTACCGTATTTTCCCGCCAATTTTGCCCATGAAATTGTATTTTTTGTATACAATACTCCCTTATAAGACGCGATCGGTTTTTAGAACAAATCCAGCACTTCAATTTCTACAAATCTATAATGATGTTCTAGCGAAACAGTCATTTATCAACTAAATTTGTTAATTTGCTTGAAGAAAATTTTCTTGTCGATTTTCTTGTCAAATGTTTAGGCTCTCTTATGTGAATGTAGGTTAATAATAGAACAAGCAAACGCGGATATTTAATTTACGTACCTTATTTAATTATTTATAATTTATCATTATTCTCGTAACAATCAAAGTTTCATTCATATTCGTAGTGAATTCAAACATTTCGGTCATTGTTTTAAGATTCCCAGACGAGGATTATTGATTATTATATTTTTTCGATCGTATGGTATTTTCTTACCAGCCTAGACGAAATACTGACAATCAAATGGTATCATACGGTATCCAACCGACCGATTTAAATGCGTTACCTTACGTCCATTTACACTCTTCAATGCGTTACCTTACGTCCATTTACACTCTTCAATGCGTTACCTTACGTCCATTTACACTCTTCAATGCGTTACCTTACGTCCATTTACACTTTTCAATGCGTTACCTAACGTCCATTTACACACTTCAATGCGTTACCTTACGTCCATTTACAATCTTCAATGCGTCACCTTACGTCCATTTACACTCTTCAATGCGTTACCTAACGTCTATTTACAATCTTCAATGCGTTACCTTACGTCCATTTACACTCTTCAATGCGTTACCTTACGTCCATTTACACTCTTCAATGCGTTACCTAACGTCCATTTACAATCTTCAATGCGTTACCTTACGTCCATTTACACACTTCAATGCGTTACCGTACGTCCATTTACACTCTTCAATGCGTTACTTTAAGTCCATTTACACTCTTCAATGCGTTACCTTACGTCCATTTACACTCTTCAATGCGTTACCTTACGTCCATTTACACTCTTCAATGCGTTACCTTACGTCCATTTACATCCTTCAATGCGTTACCTTACGTCCATTTACACACTTCAATGCGTTACCGTACGTCCATTTACACTCTTCAATGCGTTACTTTAAGTCCATTTACACTCTTCAATGCGTTACCTTACGTCCATTTACACTCTTCAATGCGTTACCTTACGTCCATTTACACTATTCAATGCGTTACCTAACATTCATTTACACTCTTCAATGCGTTACCTTACGTCCATTTACACTCTTCAATGAGTTACCTTACGTCAATTAACACTCTTCAATGCGTTACCTTACGTCCATTTACACTTTTCAATGCGTTACCTTACATTCATTTACACTCTTCAATGCGTTAACTTACGTCCATTTACAGTCTTTAATGCGTTACCTTTCATCAATTTACACTCTTCAATGCGTTACATTACTGTTTACCTTCGTCCATTTACGCACGTCGCACCTTTACATTACGTCCATGTGCACACTTCATAACTTTTCCTTACGTCTATTTTCGATTTACTTTACGTCCATTTAGCTTTCGTCAATTAACGGGCGTCATACCTTTGGATTACTTCTAATTATGCACGACAGACCTTTTGTTTACGCCTAGTTAAGCTAGTATACATTTGACTTACGTCCATTGATGCATTTACTTTTTTATTTCATAAAGGTCCGCGATGTCGGAAAGAATATTCGCCATGCGCCCGGATTGGAAGTTACTGACGATGACTTGAAAATCTGGCTGTCTGATCTGAAAGCATTGTTTTCTGACCCAACATTCAAGAATGACAATCCCCTTGCAAAAGACGCACTAGACCAATTGCAACAGGTAACACGTTCATCAATATTTAATAACACATATCTAAAAGCGATGAGTTGTCTGTGGCGTCCACGAAAGAAGTTAGCGCATTTATGTGGAGTCTTTTTTAAGCAATACACCATATACAACTTTTCAAATGTAGCTATGTTTAAGATAAGTGGTTGCCCGTGTTATTAAATGATAATTTACACTACGCTGGTTGTCATTTACCCATTCAATTGACCAATAAAGGGATCATATTTTGGCAATAAAGAACGACATAGTTTTATAATGCAATGGATTACTGTGATAAACGCTGACAAAAAATCTCTACAAAGTGACTAAGCATATCGATGCTCTCATTCGCGTCATTGTAAGTGACAAAGCGAATCAGGGACCACATTTGCGTAATGGTAAGTGATTAGGCGGATCGATGCTCAAATTTGCGTCATACGGATCTAGGCAACCTTTCGCGTCATGGTAAGTGGCCAAAAATAGCAATGCTGCCATTCGCGTCGTGGTAACTGGCCAAGGGGATTGGGGCTCTCTTTTGCATCATGGGATGTGGCAAACAAGATAGAGGCTAACATTCGCGTTATGGTAAAAGACCGAGCGGATCAAGATTCCAATTTAAGGCATGGTAAATGACTAAGCCGGCCAAGGTTCCAATTCAAGATATTTTAAATGACCAAACGAACCAAGGCTCACATCCACGCCATGGTTAATGACCGAGCGGATCAAGATTCCTATTCCCGTCATGGTAAGTGACTTAGCGGGCCACGACTCCCATTCACGTCATGGTAAATGACCTAGTGGATCAAGACTCCCATTCACGTCATGGTTAATGACCGAGCGGATCAAGATTCCTATTCCCGTCATGGTAAGTGACCGAGCGGGCCAAGACTCCTATTCATGTCATGGTAAATGACCTAGCGGATCAAGACTCCCATTCACGTCATGGTTAATGACCTTGCGGATCAAGACTCCATATTCCCGTCATGGTAAGTGACCGAGCGGGCCAAGACTCCCATTCATGTCATGGTAAATGACCAAGCGGATCAAGACTCCCATTCACGTCATGGTAAATGACCGAGCGGATCAAGACTCCCATTTACGTCATGGTAAATGACCGAGCGGATCAAGACTCCCATTCATGTCATGGTAAATGACCGAGCGGATCAAGACTCCCATTCACGTCATGGTAAATGACCGAGCGGATCAAGACTCCTATTCCCGTCATGGTAAGTGACTAAGCGGGCCAAGACTCCAATTCATGTCATGGTAAATGACCGAGCGGCCAAGACTCCAATTCACGTCATGGTAAGTGACCGAGCAGGCCAAGACTCCAAGTCATGTCATAGTAAATGACCGAGCGGATCAAGACTCCTATTCCCGTCATGGTAAGTGACTAAGCGTTCCAAGACTCCAATTCATGTCATGGTAAATGTACGAGCGGATCAAGACTCCTATTCCCGTCATGCTAAGTGATTAAGCGGGCCAAGTCTCCAATTCATGTCATGGTAAATGACCGAGCGGATCAAGACTTCTATTTTCGTCATAGTAAGTGACTAAGCTGGCCAAAACTCAAATTCACTTCATGGTAAAAAACCAAGCGGATGAAGGCTTTAATTCGCGTCATGGTAAGTGACAAAAAGGATGAAGGCTCCAATTCACGTCATTGAAAATGAATAAGTGGCTCGAGGCTCCGTTCTTGTCAGCGTTAATGACCATGAGAATCGAGCCTTCCATTCACGTCATGGTTAGTGACAAGGCCGATCAAAGCTCAAATTCACTTCATACTAAAATATTAAGCTGATCAAGGCTGCTATTCACGTCATGGTAATCGAGACTCCAGTTTGCGTCAGGGTAAGTGGCCTAGCGGATCAAGTTTCCCAGTTATGTCATGGTAAGTGACCAGGCGGATCGAGACTCCAATTATCGTTATGGTATGTGGCCAAGTTGATCGAGGCTCCAAATTCACATCATGATAAGTGATCAGGCTGATCGCGGTCTCCATTTACGTCATGGTAAGTGACCAGTATGATTGTGGACCCCATTCGTGTCATTATTGTTCGAAGGCTTCAGTCGCTGAGGCACTATATTATTAAACAAAATCACAGTATGTATTCCAATATTGTATTGTTAACATTAATGGCATATGTCTTATCATAACCAGTTGGAGAATGACGAACTTATCATAGAGCGCTCCGAGGTTGTGGTGGCCATAAAGGACTCGGTTGATTACCTGCGAACGCTTCCTGTCCATTCAAATCGAGAAACACTTGAACTACAGAGCCGAATTGATGACCTGGAAGTGAAGGTGCAAGACATACTTAAACAAATGGAACCTTCTGGGATGGACAGGTTTAAATCGGGTAGGTCTATTTATCACTCCGTATTATTGATAGATTAATACGTCAGTCACATTTGTTAAATATCTACGACTCATAGCAATTAAAGGTAGGCAGCAGCAATCCACGGTCACATGCTATAGCAGTCATGAATGATAGGGTAACCGCACGGCGTACTTTGAAATTGTGGTGAACTGGGGCGACCGTACTGCCTTTGAATTGATAACGCACTGTCGCCTAAGGGCGTCCCTGCGGACACCGTATGTTTTTAAAAATACCAAGGCAGACGGATAGAAATACAACTTGTATATATACCTTCTCCACACACGGCATAAAATGCCACGGGGCCGTATGGATAACGTGCATCGAGCTTACGGGAGCCTTGCGTTGCCCGCAGGGTGTGCCACATACCGCAAGGCCACCTTACGGGCACCGTTGGCGGGCTTAAAACTGCCATAGGGCGCCTGCGGCCACCGCAATTTTTGGGGGGTACGCAGAAGTTTTTATTAATTTAATAAACCATAGGGAAGGCGCAGGACAAACGAAAATCCACCGTTTGCCCGACGTAGGGTCGCCGTGGAGCCGCTCTACGGTATGACTAACTGCTACGTCGAACCTAGAATTAAAAGAAAGTAATTACTCAGTGCTGTTATCATACGGCAACCCCTACGGTTTGTAAAATATAGGGATACGCTGTAGGGTGACCCTGAGGCTAGCATTGATCCTCTGTTGCCACCGGATGTATCTTTCGATCTCTGGGGCATAGGGCCGCCGTATCCTTGTCGTAAAGCAAGTGTGATTGAGGCATAAACAAACGTATCGGTTATAAAACATTAACATGAAATAGCATCATAAAGTTCACCATTTACACAAGTTCGGCCAAATAAACAGTGACGTCATACATGTAGATCTTTGAAGTGCATGTTTATTGCTTCAAATATTGATTACCGACATAGACTGCAATACTGTGTTCTAAGGAATCAGTAACGGAAATAATTCAATAATTTATCAAAAGTATAAAATCTATCCTTAAATGACAATAGCCACCAAACATGCACATTTGCATCGTACGTATTGTCACAATACATAGAATTGCGTTTTGCGTGTATTTTTTTGGCTGGAAGTCTCAAAATAAGGGCACCTAATCTCATCAATAAAATGGTGTAATATTTGATTTAAACGACGCTCGTCCTTAGACGGGATGTGTTATTGTATGACGCTGTACTTCCATCCGTTAGTTTTTCCGTCAATATATCTATCGGCTGTATAAACGCGTCTCATGTTATTCTCATTTTATACCTTTTGGATAACTTATTTCTGATTAAAAATTGTTTGAAACCTTAAGGCCGGTACACTTGATAGTTTGAAATTCAACCTAATGAAAATCTTCTCCTGCTAAACCCTTGGGGTCAAAAGTAATATTGTTCGCCCATGCAAGTTGCTTTATTATGTTGAATAGTTTGTTACAATATCTTTGAAATCTCACTCTTTTTCTATGAAATCGCAAAGCTTTGATATTTGGTATATTGTCTCATGTAGTGTCATCAACAAACCCTTCGTATCTATCATCATGTGTGTGTGTGTGTGTGTGTGTGTGTGTGTGTGTGTGTGTGTGTGTGTGTCCGATCGCTTAAAGGTTGAATTGGTACTGAGATGATATTGACTAAGAATCACAACATAAAACTACAATTTTTACGAAACCTTCTTTAGGCTTTAAATGATGACGTCACACTCATTTATATGATGTCATAAGTTTGTAATATTTTCATGACGTCTTCTTCGGTTTAAAAATAACAGACGGTGACGAACGTTTTATGAATGTTAAAATGAAGTGAATGAGAGATTTATATATTTGTTTTAATGATTTAAATGGATGACGATTTTCTTAATTCAAAATATTTGTCACAAAAACAAAAATAGAATGACTTGCTACAATATTACCAATTGCGCAACTAGTGATTCAAATTTAATTGCATGCTACCATCATAGTAATATTGCTATATTACACATGAGAGAAGTGATAGTTATATCAAACTGGAAACTTAAGAATGATATGCATGTGATAAATAGATATTGATTAAGCGTTTTGCCGAACAATATATAAATGCAGCATAATAATTCAAATTTGGTTTCAGAATTAAAAGAAAACCTTATTAAGTATCACCGGGACAACACCTGCACGTACATGATTGGCCCCTTCGTTGAATCTGGAGTGTTCGGACTTGAGGACTTCTATGTTCCTCCAAACATTAGCAGAGTTATTCTTCAATCGAGACAGAAATACGTTACATCGGAAGAACCTCTGACAAGTTTGGAACAGATGTTAAGCTCCAACCGAATTATCATTCTTTCTGCAGACGCCGGCGTAGGAAAAACAACGTTTTGTAAGTCTTTAGTTACGTTATGGTGCGCGGTACAAGAGGGAAAGACCAATCCGTTAGCGAAGTTTAGTCACTCTCAAAACGTGTTCAGTGACATTGCATATTTAGCTGAGTTTACATATTTATTTTGCATCCAGTTACGAGGAAACAAATGCGTTAAACTAGAGGATATATTTTTTTCTCATACAGAATTAGTTGACACAGAATTGACAAGGGATAACAAGGCTTTTTGTGATTTGTTATCGAACGAAACGGGTTTGGTAATTTTAGACGGATTAGATGAATGTGACATTCCTAGTATTAGTCCCTTAGCAACAAATAGAAAGTATACTGTTCTCATTACATCACGTCCGTGGAAACTTGCAAATATAGATATGCCCAGTACAGGTATCTATACACATGCACAGATTAACGTTATTAGCCGGGGTGTGTCCGAGCAACTTGTTGATCATTTGAACAATTGTTTGAACAAGCATTTTAGCACCTCATATAATGCCGGAGATTTCTTATCTGCTATTAAAAAACAACATTTGGAACCATTTCTCCAAAATCCAATGTTAGCCTCGCAGTTGTTATGTGTTTATCACGAGAAACGCAGTCAGAATATAGCATGTATTGTGAATACAGCCGTGGATAGTACATGTCCAGACTACGGTACAACGTCAAAATCTCGTAAAAAGGATTTGACGTTCTTTGGTAAGACAAGGTCGCATATATACGCAAATATGATAGAACTGATGTTTCGAAGAGTCGAGAAAAAGGACAAGTCACTCGTACAAGGTTTGAGTGAGCTATATAAGAGCGATGATCGAACACATACCCTCCCCGAATGCTTTGATGATAGAAATTACACATGCAGTGGATTAGCAGTACTAATAAACGGTATTGGAAAATTGGCAGCCTATTCACTCGTAGACGATGATAATTCTTTGATAGAAGAACACCAAATGCGAATATTGAAGAATGAGGAAAAGACGGTTCTTCTCAAATCTGGAATTCTTTCGATAACAAGCTTGAAAACGATATCAGGAGAAAGCATGCTGTACACATTTATACATCAAACTTATAAAGAGATGCTTGCCTGTGTATTTCTATCTTCTCTGGATTTTCATAATAATTTATGGAAAATGTTTATAAACAAATTTGAATCTGTTATGACACCCGATATATTGTCATTTTTATGTGTCATGAACTACGAACAAGGTTGCAAGTGTTTAGATATGTTTAATGAAAAGAAACGGTTGTTTGATAGAGGCGACAGATTTTACGATTCCGAACTTAGAGACTATCAATCTACAATTACAATGACCTACAAGGAATGTTGCGACAATGGAATAAAAAAGCCTCGAATTACATTGAAACACGCACAGATCGGCTCAGATTTAGGAATTGACACTGATCATGCACTTTTGCAAGGAAACAGTATTAAGTTGGAAACAATTTTCATAAACAAGTATACGCTTTCCATAGCAAATAATTCAAACTTATTCCAAACTTCATTGACGCATTTATGGCTAAACGAAGCTACGTTAAACGACGATGATCACATCGTCCTATCGAAATGTGCACATCTCTCTAAGGTAACTATACAGGACAGCCGCCTTACACACGTCACCATCAACCCGTCTTCCATAGAGCAGTTCTGGGTTTACGTGAAACCAGAACTGATACAAGAGATACCGCCCATGCGGGTATCCTTTGTTGGCGGGTCGCAGTTCTCTAACAGTCTACGAAAACTCAGATTAGGGCACGTTACCATGGATGTTCCCCTTGATTTGTCAAATTGTCAAGAGCTATATCAATTAATTATAAACAATTCCTCAACTGAAAATCAGACTGGTAATTGCATCATATACAACATGCAATGCTGTAATGCACTACATGACCTGCGACTTGACACATTACAATTTCCTACAGATACACACCTGGATCTGAGCGGTCTCAGACATCTCTCTAAGGTAATTATACAGCACAGCCGCCTTACACAAGTCACCATCAACCCGTCTTCCATAGAGCAGTTCTGGGTTTACGTGAAACCAGAACTGATACAAGAGATACCGCCCATGCAGGTATCCTTTGTTGGCGGGTCGCAGTTCTCTAACAGTCTACGAAAACTCAGTTTAGGGCACGTTACCATGGATGTTCCCCTTGATTTGTCAAATTGTCAAGAGCTATATAAATTAACTATAGTCAATTCCTCAACTGAAAATCAGACTGGTAATTGCATCATATACAACATACAATGCTGTAATGCACTACAGGAACTGATACTTGACACATTACAATTCTCTACAGATACACACCTGGATCTGAGTGGTCTCAGACATCTCTCTAAGGTAACTATACACAACAGCCGCCTTACACACGTCACCATCAACCCGTCTTCCATAGAGGAGTTCTGGGTTGACTTGAAGCCAGAACTGATACAAGAGATACCGCCCATGCAGGTATCCTTTGTTGGCGGGTCGCAGTTCTCTAACAGTCTACGAGAACTCAGTTTAGTGCACGTTACCATGGGTGTTCCCCTTGATTTGTCAAATTGTCAAGAGCTATATAAATTAATTATAGAAAAATCCTCAACTGAAAATCAGACTGGTAATTGCATCATATACAACATGCAATGCTGTAATGCACTACGGGAACTGCAACTTGACACATACCAATTCCCTACAGATACACACCTGGATCTGAGCGGTCTCAGACATCTCTCTAAGGTAACTATACTGAACAGCCGCCTTACACACGTCACCATCAACCCGTCTTCCATAGAGCAGTTCTGGGTTTACGTGAAACCAGAACTGATACAAGAGATACCGCCCATGCAGGTATCCTTTGTTGGCGGGTCGCAGTTCTCTAACAGTCTACGAAAACTCAGTTTAGTGCACGTTACCATGGGTGTTCCCCTTGATTTGTCAATTTGTCAAGAGCTATATGAATTAATTATAAGCAATTCCTCAACTGAAAATCAGACTGGTAATTGCATCATATACAACATGCAATGCTGTAATGCACTACAGGAACTGCGACTTGACACATTACAATTTCCTACAGATACACACCTGGATCTGAGCGGTCTCAGACATCTCTCTAAGGTATATATACAGCACAGCCGCCTTACACACGTCACCATCAACCCGTCTTCCATAGAGGAGTTCTGGGTTTACTTGAAACCAGAACTGATACAAGAGATACCGCCCATGCAGGTATCCTTTGTTTGTGGGTCGCAGTTCTCTAACAGTCTACGAAAACTCAGTTTAGTGCACGTTACCATGGATGTTCCCCTTGATTTGTCAAATTGTCAAGAGCTATATAAATTAACTATAGTCAATTCCTCAACTGAAAATCAGACTGGTAATTGCATCATATACAACATACAATGCTGTAATGCACTACAGGAACTGCAACTTGACACATACCAATTCCCTACAGATACACACCTGGATCTGAGCGGTCTCAGACATCTCTCTAAGGTAACTATACACAACAGCCGCCTTACACACGTCACCATCAACCCGTCTTCCATAGAGCAGTTCTGGGTTTACGTGAAACCAGAACTGATACAAGAGATACCGCCCATGCAGGTATCCTTTGTTGGCGGGTCGCAGTTCTCTAACAGTCTACGAAACCTCAGTTTAGTGCACGTTACCATGGGTGTTCCCCTTGATTTGTCAATTTGTCAAGAGCTATATGAATTAATTATAGGAAATTCCTCAACTGAAAATCAGACTGGTAATTGCATCAAATACAACATGCAATGTTGTAATGCACTACAGGAACTGCGACTTGACACATTACAATTCCCTACAGATACACACCTGGATCTGAGCGGTCTCAGACATCTCTCTAAGGTATATATACAGCACAGCCGCCTTACACACGTCACCATCAACCCGTCTTCCATAGAGGAGTTCTGGGTTTACTTGAAACCAGAACTGATACAAGAGATACCGCCCATGCAGGTATCCTTTGTTTGTGGGTCGCAGTTCTCTAACAGTCTACGAAAACTCAGTTTAGTGCACGTTACCATGGATGTTCCCTTTGATTTGTCAAATTGTCAAGAGCTATATAAATTAATTATAGAAAATTCCTCAACTGAAAATCAGACTGGTAATTGCATCATATACAACATGCAATGCTGTAATGCACTACAGGAACTGCAACTTGACACATACCAATTCCCTACAGATACACACCTGGATCTGAGCGGTCTCAGACATCTCTCTAAGGTATATATACAGCACAGCCGCCTTACACACGTCACCATCAACCCGTCTTCCATAGAGGAGTTCTGGGTTGACTTGAAGCCAGAGCTGATACAAGAGATACCGCCCATGCAGGTATCCTTTGTTGGCGGGTCGCAGTTCTCTAACAGTCTACGAGAACTCAGTTTAGTGCACGTTACCATGGGTGTTCTCCTTGATTTGTCAAATTGTCAAGAGCTATATAAATTAATTATAGAAAAATCCTCAACTGAAAATCAGACTGGTAATTGCATCATATACAACATACAATGCTGTAATGCACTACAGGAACTGCGACTTGACACATTACAATTTCCTACAGATACACACCTGGATCTGAGTGGTCTCAGACATCTCTCTAAGGTAACTATACAGAACAGCCGCCTTACACACGTCACCATCAACCCGTCTTCCATAGAGAAGTTCTGGGTTTACGAGAAACCAGAACTGATACAAGAGATACCGCCCATGCAGGTATCCTTTGTTGGCGGGTCGCAGTTCTCTAACAGTCTACGAGAACTCAGTTTAGTGCACGTTACCATGGGTGTTCCCCTTGATTTGTCAAATTGTCAAGAGCTATATAAATTAATTATAGAAAAATCCTCAACTGAAAATCAGACTGGTAATTGCATCATATACAACATACAATGCTGTAATGCACTACAGGAACTGCGACTTGACACATTACAATTTCCTACAGATACACACCTGGATCTGAGTGGTCTCAGACATCTCTCTAAGGTAACTATACAGAACAGCCGCCTTACACACGTCACCATCAACCCGTCTTCCATAGAGAAGTTCTGGGTTTACTTGAAACCAGAACTGATACAAGAGATACCGCCCATGCAGGTATCCTTTGTTTGTGGGTCGCAGTTCTCTAACAGTCTACGAGAACTCAGTTTAGTGCACGTTACCATGGATGTTCCCCTTGATTTGTCAAATTGTCAAGAGCTATATAAATTAATTATAGAAAATTCCTCAACTGAAAATCAGACTGGTAATTGCATCATATACAACATGCAATGCTGTAATGCACTACAGGAACTGCAACTTGACACATTACAATTCCCTACAGATACACACCTGGATCTGAGCGGTCTCAGACATCTCTCTAAGATAACTATACTGAACAGCCGCCTTACACACGTCACCATCAACCCGTCTTCCATAGAGGAGTTCTGGGTTTACGTGAAACCAGAACTGATACAAGAGAAACCGCCCATGCAGGTATCCTTTGTTGGCGGGTCGCAGTTCTCTAACAGTCTACGAGAACTCAGTTTAGTGCACGTTACCATGGGTGTTCCCCTTGATTTGTCAATTTGTCAAGAGCTATATAAATTAATTATAGAAAAATCCTCAACTGAAAATCAGACTGGTAATTGCATCATATACAACATACAATGCTGTAATGCACTACAGGAACTGCGACTTGACACATTACAATTTCCTACAGATACACACCTGGATCTGAGTGGTCTCAGACATCTCTCTAAGGTAACTATACACAACAGCCGCCTTACACACGTCACCATCAACCCGTCTTCCATAGAGGAGTTCTGGGTTTACGAGAAACCAGAACTGATACAAGAGATACCGCCCATGCAGGTATCCTTTGTTGGCGGGTCGCAGTTCTATAGCAAACTTACGATGCTAAGCGTAGTGAATACAACGAATATTCAAACCGTAGACTTATCTGAATGTGTTCATTTACAAACAATCCGAACAGATCGTCCTGTACAGATTGGGACTTTGGGTCTTCCGCATTTAGAAGAGATTCGATTATTTGGTGCACAAACAAAAGTTTGCAACAATGTATTACAATGTATATCTGAATGCAGTTGTGCGTGTAGAAGAATATGGTTTGAAAACTTATCCACTGAAATACTACATTCATTAACTCTAAGTCGACACCCAGGTGAGATGTTTAAATTAGTCAAGTTTCGCTTTATGTGTCTAGACACACACGTTCTTGATTTTATTATGAAGATTGTTGTGGAGAAGATTGAGTTTGAAGAGGTAAAAATATTGACAGCTGAGAATCTTGTATCATTAAAAAAATGTACGAAGCCTATTCGAGCCCCCGACAATACTACAGAAGGAATGGACAAAATGTCTGTTGGGCAACATATATCAGAGATCAGTTTTTCTCATTGTCCTGTTCTAGGGTCAACAGTTGAGGAAGTTAAATTGGCGATTGATTGTTTGCGACAGCATTGGAAAGTAAATGAATTTGAAATACATACTATACAGTCGGAAAATAGTTCCGATATAACTTATTTGGGCAAAGATATTACATTGGAAAACCCAGTTGTACTAAAGGTATTACAACTGAAGTCAAAAGTAGAAACGTATGACTCCACAATTTATAAGAGAACATGAAATACTGGGTAAGGAATTACATAATTTACAGGATACAAAAATCTTTATTTTAGCATATGATAACAAAAAATAACATTAGTTCAACGTGCTATGTTCCGCCATATATGTTTTAGAGAAGATGAAATGTTCTGTGTACTGTATGCGTACTGTGCATAGTTCTGCTGAATGACTTCACATCGACTAAAGAACCTTAAAATCAAACAGCTCTTTTAAGTAATGATATCTAGAAGATAGTCGCGACTGTAAACCAAACAACTTTATTTGATACTAAAAAGTACTCGAATCTGAAAACTGCAGTCTAAACGTACACAGATAATCATCGATTTTAATTATGTCGAAGTCAACGAAACATCATCCAATGTGTTTTACCATATCTCATTCATACACAACATCAAGCAAAGTTGCTGTCCAGTGATAATCTTAACATACATGCCATAAGAAAAACATTTTTTTTTTAAATAGATCCGTGTCGTCCTAGTCGTATTCCGTTGTAAATAAGCTGAACATTTATCAAAGGGCCGATAATTAGAGTTAAATGTCACCATTCTGTGTGTATAATGATAGTAAACAAACTAAGACATGCTGAGCATTTTAGTTCGTTGATATCTCGATATCCCTCAGAACTAATGTTGTGTAATGTTCTGTCGATCATGAAATAAGATTGCATTCCAAACAACTTTCATATCTTAAGAAGTGTGTAGCAGTTGCATTAGATTCATAGTAAATTAAATAGAACATAAGGATATTTATTTTGTGTGTGTGTTTCATATTTGCATAGAACATTTATTTATGTTACATTTCACTCTTTTAATTATGTAATGTTTGGAACAGATGGTACCAAAAAAGTGAATATTAGTATAGATGTTCGTATGCTTGTATTTTTACGATTTATTTCTACGATTGTTGTATGTGTTTTAAAATTAGTCAATGTATTTGCGCATAAATATAGCATTAAAGGAACTCATTCACGTTTTATAGAGTCAGACATGGGAAAAATGCGAATGAAAACGCTTGACTTAATGATAAAAGAAATTTCGGCATCTATTTTAAATAGTAATTAGTAAAGTTGAAAAACGTAGCATGTTTTGCCTAAAGCCTTTATCACGCTTTTGATAATTATTCAAGGCTTGCGTCGATCAAATTATGTTCAAATGAGAATCTAACGTTGAATGTTCCGTGTTTGCTCATTTATATATCTTACAAAAACATGACTCCATTTCAACTAAGTTTATAAACGTCGTTGCCAATATAAAATCCTTGAATGAGTCCCTTTATACATAGTGTGTGCAGTTTTCTCAGGTGTATTATTGCTGTAACATGTAATTTAAACTTTCTGTAAATAAACACACAGTGTATTATGAGCTGTTAATGTTGTTCTTAAGTTACGTTAAGCATTTTCAGTGTGTGTAAACCACGTGATAAATTGCGTCATAAATACTACGTCGGAAGGCAATATTTTGTTTAAAAAAAAGAAGACTTTAAACAAAGATAACTTCACTATTTCTTTACCATTTTAAATGAAACATAACGCAGTCTACGTCCCATCTTCGGTCTTTTACCAAAATTTGATTGCGAGTTTAGTTTCTTAAAACACTTCGACAAACCTTTTCACAATACGGCCGTCTGACGGAGCACTGTCAAAACATCATTTTGGAAACAGGTTGTCGAAGTGTTTAATGAACTCATGAAATTTCGGAAATGATACAAACGCGGCGCTCTTTAAGAGGCATATAGACTGCCCTTTGTTTCATTTAAAATGGTGTGGTAAATGAAAAGTTATCGTTGATTTAAGTCTTCATTTTAAGCAAATGTATGCCGTCTGACGTAGCATATATGACGTAATTTATCACGTGGTATACACACACTGATTCTGTTGTGTTCAGTTTTGTTCTGATAAAACTGATACCGATTTAAATGTTTTCATATTCGGAAAATTATTATTTTTAAATATAACATTTTTACTTTGTATTATCCCTATGTTTTAACATTAACTTAAGTATTCGGATCTGTCATAAGTACATTCTATTAAATGTTGTGGATGTTTCTATTTCATACGTTTGTATCAACGTGAATGTTTAAATATGAAATGTCTTTCGATTTAAACTTTACGAAAGTAATATTACAGGTTATGTTTTTTCTCTATCCTCTAGAAATTTAATCTTACATCCTAGTTTTAATTTCATTTAAATTACACATCAATGGTCGGCAGTCATGTGCCAAAAGTTGAAAAGTAAATTAAAGAGACTTAGACAACATTATTATACATTAAACATTAAAAACATTTCATCTTGGAACATAAAATGGTATCTACTTGTCTTCCGCAATGTTTAATATTGTAACAGATTTATCAAGTTTGACAGAGTGCTTTATGTATATTCGCTGTATTTTAGTTATATTCAATGTTTAGTTAAATTTCTGTGTGTTTTTTGTATTTATGAATCCGACCCGGAGGTAAACAAGTTCACTGATATCTGAATGTTAAACTTCAATGCCTAGTGACCCCATATCTCATTTGATCACTGATGCCTTAATATGTTAAACGAATGATCACAAGTACATTATACGTAAAATGATGAAAGTGTGTTCATTGGTTGGGTATTAAAAATGACTTACTTTTTCAATCGTTGAAGGCCAGAACACTTTCTTTTTCTGCACGTAAACCTTTTAAATATTTGTATGGGTTCAGCAGACATTTAACATTTACATTTTTGTGTATGTGATACCTTAAAGTTATTATGTAATTTTTCTAGACATAGATCCAGATTTTGTTTGTAATATTACTACAGTAGACATATTTACTTCTTTCCAAGTTAAGTCGTCGAATACCCACAGGAGACCATTTGAGTTACTCTCAGATGAAAATAGTTAGCGGAATGTGTCAGTTGTTGGTCACCGACGATGATATAATTATGTGTAAAAATCTGTTGTTAGTGATTAATCTAAATATTTTTTTCAATCAAATGGAAACAGCTATATTCTGTACATTGAACATTTATACACTTTCGGTTTTGCGCGTCACCTCCCCCCCCCCCCTCTCTCCCCCCCCCCTCTAAAATCATCCACGTTTACTTTTAATGTCAATATCGAAGAAATACTATTAGAAAAAACGCTCCAAATGGACGCTTTGGACAACAAATGATTAAAGTGTTAAAGGGGGAACCCCGAAATCCCCCTACCAACATTTTAAACAATTTTATATTCGGTCAAGAGGTGTGGACGAATGCGAAAAAGACTGTGCCCCCAAGTGACGCCTCCCCGAAAGTCAATTTATAGATCCCCTGAAATAGACCTAGGTCTGACTAAAAAGCTTAGTTAAATACCTACTGCAATGGTGGTAATCTTATATTCAACTTTAGTTATCAGTTATAGATACATGTATGTTAAATACAATTTTATGGATGAAATTCGGAATGTTAATGTACTTAAAGTGCAGTATGTAAATATGATTTTGACACACATTTTTCATGTTTGCAAATGTGATGTACATATATTCGTCGTTCTGTAAGGAATATATATCACATGAATGTTTTTATATTTATAACCATGTATTAATCATGCAACATATTGTATTCCTGATATGTTTGATAGTAGTTTTGTTTATTTGAGCTATGCCATTATTTATTCACGGGTATTTTGATAGTGATACTATACAAGTTTTATCAAGCATTTTTACATTTATGTGCAATATAAGGTTGTTTAAGCAATAATGCTTAAAATCTATGTTATTGTATTAATAAATTTATATAATTTGTTATGTGTTTTTCTTTTGTTATGCGTTTTTCTTTTGTTATGCTGCTGCTGCTGCTGCGGCTGACAATGATGATAATTATGATGATGATGATGGTGGTGGTGGTGGTGGTGGTGGTGATGATGATGGTGATGATGATGATGATGATGATGATGATGATGATGGTGGTGGTGGTGGAGGTGGTGGTGGTGATGATGATGATGGTGGTGGTGGTGGTTGTGGTGATGATGATGATGATGATGATGATGATGATGATGATGATGATGATGATGATGATGATGATGATGATGATGATGATGATGATGATGATGATGATGATGATGATGATGATGATGATGATGATGGCGGTGGTGATGATGATGATGATGATGATGATGATGATGATGATGATGATGATGATGATGATGATGATGATGATGATGATGATGATGATGATGATGATGATGATGATGATGATGAATCCCCCAGGGTTAAGCCAAACCTTAAAAAATACTTGGTATGTAAGTATGTAAACACAATAATCACCTCAGTGTTGCGCCATAACTGACCTAAGTGCTTCTACATAGAAACATTGATCACTTCAGTGTTGAGCCATTGCTGACCTAAGTGCTTCTATATAGAAACATTGACCACCTCAGAGTTGAGCAATAGCTGACCTAAGTGCTTCTTTATAGAAACATTGACCACCTCAGAGTTGAGCAATAGCTGACCAAAGTGCTTCTTTATAGAAACATTGACCACCTCAGAGTTGAGCAATTGCTGACCTAAGTGCTTCTATATAGAAACATTGAGCACCTCAGAGTTGCACCATAGCTGACCTAAGTGCTTCTTTATAGAAACATTGACCACCTCAGTGTTGAACCATAGCTGACCGAAGTGCTTCTATATAGAAACATTGAGAACCTCAGAGTTTAGCCATTGCTGATTTAAGTGCTTCTATAAAGAAACATTGAGCACCTCAGAGTTGAGCCATTGCTGACCAAAGTGCTTTTATAAAAAAACATTGAGCACCTCAGAGTTGAGCAATAACTGACCTAAGTGCTTCTATATAGACACATTGAGCACCTCAGTGTTGAGCCATTGCTGACCTAAGTGCTTCTATATAGAAACATTGACCACCTCAGTGTTGAGCCATTGCTGACCAAAGTGCTTCTTTATAGAAACATTGACCACCTCAGTGTTGAACCATAGCTGACCGAAGTGCTTCTATATAGAAACATTGAGAACCTCAGAGTTTAGCCATTGCTGATTTAAGTGTTTCTATAAAGAAACATTGAGCAACGCAGAGTTGAGCCATTGCTGACCAAAGTGCTTTTATATAAAAACATTGAGCACCTCAGAGTTGAGCAATAGCTGACCTAAGTGCTTCTATATAGAAACATTGAGCACCTCAGTGTTGAGCCATTGCTGACCTAAGTGCTTCTATATAGAAACATTGACCACCTCAGTGTTGAGCTATTGCTGACCAAAGTGCTTCTTTATAGAAACATTGACCACCTCAGAGTTTAGCCATAGCTGATTAAAGTGCTTCTATAAAGAAACATTGAGCACCTCAGAGTTGAGCCATTGCTGACCAAAGTGCTTCTATAAAGAAACAATGAGCATTCGAAGTTGAGCCATTGCTGACCAAAGTTCTTCTATAAAGAAACATTGAGCACCTCAGTGTTGAGCCATTGCTGACCAAAGTGCTTCTATAAAGAAACAATGAGCATTCGAAGTTGAGCCATTGCTGACCAAAGTTCTTCTATAAAGAAACATTGAGCACCTCAGTGTTGAGCCATTGCTGACCAAAGTGCTTCTATAAAGAAACATTGAGCACCTCAGTGTTGAGCCATTGCTGACCAAAGTTCTTCTATAAAGAAACATTGAGCACCTCAGTGTTGCGCCACAGCTGACTAAAGTGCTTCTATATAGAAACATTGAGCACCTCAGAGTTGAGCCATTGCTGACCAAAGTTCTTCTATAAAGAAACATTGAGCAACTCAGTGTTGAACCATTGCTGACCAAAGTGCTTCTAAATAAAAACATTGAGCACCTCAGAGTTGAGCAATTGCTGACCAAAGTGCTTCTAAATAGAAACATTGAGTCCCACAGGGTTGAGCCATTGATGACCCACATATAGCCACAATTTACAGATAAATTACCTATATTTCCGACATGATTGATATTTGTAAGATATATGACTGTCGTCTGCTACAAACACGTTTCATTGAAGAGGTCAATAACCATCTAAGATCGGCTAGTAGTTTTAGACAGTAAATTTATGTCTATTTTTCATTGAAAAGAAATATAGAAATAATGAGGTCTGTTTTGGGTCCAAAGAATGCTATAAGGAACCTTTGTTGAGGACAGTCGACAAATGTAACATACCTTATATCTATACCATAGAAAGTGCAACGCTATTTATAGATGGGTTAAAAAAGCAATAAGGGTGATGGAAAGCGCAACACTATTTATAGATGAGTCAAAAATAGCAATAAGTGTGATGGAAAGCGCAACACTATTTATAGATGGGCCAAAAATAGCAATAAAGGTTATAGAAAGGGCAACACCATTTATAGATGAGTCAAACATAGCAATAATGGTGATGGAAAGGGCAACACTATTTATAGATGAGTCAAACATAGCAATAATGGTGATGGAAAGGGCAACACCATTTATAGATGAGTCAAACATAGCAATAATGGTGATGGAAAGGGCAACACTATTTATAGATGAGTCAAACATAGCAATAAGAGTGATGGAAAGGGCAACACCATTTATAGATGAGTCAAACATAGCAATAATGGTGATAGAAAGGGCAACACCATTAATAGATGAGTCAAACATAGCAATAATGGTGATGGAAAGGGCAACACCATTTATAGATGAGTCAAACATAGCAATAATGGTGATAGAAAGGGAAACACCATTTATAGATGAGTCAAACATAGCAATAATGGTGATGGAAAGGGCAATACCATTTATAGATGAGTCAAACATAGCAATAATGGTGATGGAAAGGGCAACACCATTTATAGATGAGTCAAAATAGCAATAAGGGTGATGTGTTGACAGGAAAGCTATACAAAGCCTACTTAAGACTACCTACAAGGCAGGAGAACATAACCAAAAGGCTACCTTACAAAATATTAAGCTACAGACCAGACAAGAAATATAAAGACAATATTTCAATGGTTACGTGCTAATATGCAAACAATATTGCGAAACAACCGGAATCTATAATAGCATGTAACATAAATCTGACAAATAAAACTACACGTTTACTGTTATTGCAATACGATGATGAATTGCTTTGACTTTTTAATAAATCTAGAAACTTGTTTGATCGAATATATCGTATAACGATGTTGCAAGAGGGTCGTCCATGAATGTCAATTACTTAGTGAGGTAAAGTGTTAGATATTAATATTAATTTGAGTACCTCAATCAACGTTTATATTCATTATCAATTAACTTTCCAAAATGCATTGAAAATTACTGAAACAAATGCACATCATGCTGTTAAATGGCATATTATCTAATAAAGGAAACACTGTGTAAAGATATTTACATTCTAAGCGATACACCACATGTACGTGTACATGTAAGTGTAGCCATGGGGAATTAGGGAGGTCGCGATACACATCGTGTATGTGTACATCTACGTGTAACTATGATAAATTAGGGAGGTCGCGATACACATCGTGTATGTGTACATCTACGTGTAACTATGATAAATTAGGGAGGTCGCGATACACATCGTGTATGTGTACATCTACGTGTAACTATGATAAATTAGGGAGGTTGCGATTTACCACGTGTATGTGTACATCAACGTGTAACTATGATAAATTAGGGAGGTCGCGATACACAACGTGTATGTGTACATCTACGTGTAACTATGATAAATTAGGGAGGTCGCGATACACAACGTGTATGTGTACATCTACGTGTAACTATGATAAATTAGGGAGGTCGCGATACACAACGTGTATGTGTACATCTACGTGTAACTATGATAAATTAGGGAGGTCGCGATACACCACGTGTATGTGTACATGTACGTGTAACTATGATAAATTAGGGGGGTGCGATTTACCACGTGTATGTGTACATCTACGTGTAACTATGATAAATTATGGAGGTCGCGATACACCACGTGTATGTGTACATGTACGTGTAACTATGATAAATTAGGGGGCGTGCGATGCACCACGTGTATGTTTTATTGTACGTGTAACTATTATAAATTGATAAATTAGGGAGGTCGCGATACACAACGTGTATGTGTACATCTACGTGTAACTATGATAAATTAGGGAGGTTGCGATTTACCACGTGTATGTGTAAATCTACGTGTAACTATGATAAATTAGGGAGGTTGCGATTACCACGTGTATGTGTAAATCTACGTGTAACTATGATAAATTAGGGGGGCTGCGATAACCACATGTATGTTTTATTGTACGTGTGACTATGATAAATTAGAGAGGGGGTTGCGATGCACCACGTGTATGTTTTATTGTACGAGTAACTATGCTAAATTAGGGAGGTCGCGATACACAACGTGTATGTGTACATCTTCGTGTAACTATGATAAATTAGGGGGGGCTGCGATCCACCACGTGAATGTGAACATGTACGTGTAACTCTGAGCAATGAGGTATGTTGCGATGCACCACTTCATTGTGTATCTGTACGTGTAACTTTTATAATTGGAAAATAGGGAGGTTGCGATACACCACGTGTGTGTGTACATGTACGTGTAGCTATGAGAAATTAGGGCGGTTGTGATACACCACGTGTGAGTGTGAGTGTACATGTACGTGTAGCTATGAGAAATTAGGGAGGTTGCGATACACCACGTGTGTGTGTACATGTACGTGTAGCTATGAGAAATTAGGGCGGTTGTGATACACCACGTGTGAGTGTGAGTGTACATGTACGTGTAGCTATGAGAAATTAGGGAGGTTGCGATACACCACGTGTATGTGTACATGTACGTGTAGCTATGAGAAATTAGGGAGGTTGCGATACACCACGTGTGTGTGTACATGAACGTGTAGCTATGAGAAATTAGGGAGGTTGCGATACACCACGTGTATGTGTACATGTACGTGTAGCTATGAGAAATAAGGGAGGTTGCGATACACCACGTGTATGTGTACATGAACGTGTAGCTATGAGAAATTAGGAAGGTTGCGATACACCACGTGTGTGTGTACATGTACGTGTAGCTATGAGAAATTAGTGAGGTTGCGATACACCACGTGTGTGTGTACATGAACGTGTAGCTATGAGAAATTAGGGAGGTTGCGATACACCACGTGTATGTGTACATGTACGTGTAGCTATGAGAAATTAGGAAGGTTGCGATACACCACGTGTATGTGTACATGAACGTGTAGCTATGAGAAATTAGGGAGGTTGCGATACACCACGTGTATGTGTACATGAACGTGTAGCTATGAGAAATTAGGGAGGTTGCGATACACCACGTGTGTGTGTGTACATGTACGTGTAGCTATGAGAAATAAGGGAGGTTGCGATACACCACGTGTATGTGTACATGAACGTGTAGCTATGAGAAATTAGGAAGGTTGCGATACACCACGTGTGTGTGTACATGTACGTGTAGCTATGAGAAATAAGGGAGGTTGCGATACACCACGTACATGAACGTGAAGCTATGAGAAATTAGGAAGGTTGCGATACACCACGTGTATGTGAACATGTACGTGTAGCTATGAGAAATTAGGGAGGTTGCGATACACCACGTGTATGTGTACATGTACGTGTAGCTATGAGAAATTAGGGAGGTTGCGATACACCACGTGTATGTGTACATGTACGTGTAGCTATGAGAAATTAGGGAGCTTGCGATACACCACGTGTAAGTGTACATGAACGTGTAGCTATGAGAAATTAGGAAGGTTGCGATACACCACGTGTATGTGTACATGTACGTGTAGCTATGAGAAATTAGGAAGGTTGCGATACACCACGTGTAAGTGTACATGAACGTGTAGCTATGAGAAATTAGGGAGGTTGCGATACACCACGTGTATGTGTACATGTACGTGTAGCTATGAGAAATTAGGGAGGTTGCGATACACCACGTGTGTGTGTACATGTACGTGTAGCTATGAGAAATTAGGGAGCTTGCGATACACCACGTGTGTGTGTACATGAACGTGTAGCTATGAGAAATTAGGGAGGTTGCGATACACCACGTGTGTGTGTACATGAACGTGTAGCTATGAGAAATTAGGGAGGTTGCGATACACCACGTGTGTGTGTACATGTACGTGTAGCTATGAGAAATAAGGGAGGTTGCGATACACCACGTGTGAGTGTGAGTGTACATGTACGTTTAGCTATGAGAAATAAGGGAGGTTGCGATACACCACGTGTATGTGTACATGAACGTGTAGCTATGAGAAATTAGGGAGGTTGCGATACACCACGTGTGTGTGTACATGAACGTGTAGCTATGAGAAATTAGGAAGGTTGCGATACACCACGTGTGTGTGTACATGTACGTGTAGCTATGAGAAATTAGGGCGGTTGTGATACACCACGTGTGAGTGTGAGTGTACATGTACGTGTAGCTATGAGAAATTAGGGAGGTTGCGATACACCACGTGTGTGTGTACATGTACGTGTAGCTATGAGAAATTAGGGAGGTTGCGATACACCACGTGTATGTGTACATGTACGTGTAGCTATGAGAAATTAGGGAGGTTGCGATACACCACGTGTGTGTGTACATGAACGTGTAGCTATGAGAAATTAGGAAGGTTGCGATACACCACGTGTGTGTGTACATGAACGTGTAACTATGAGAATTTAGAGTAGTTGTAATACACCACATCTATGTGTACATGTACGTGTAGCTATTAGAAATTAGAGAGGTCGCGGCGAAACACCACGTGTATGTGTACATGTTAGTGTAGCTATGAGAATATAGAGGTTGCGATGCACCCCATATATTTGTTAATGTACGTTTAGCTATGGATACATGTAAACGTTACAGTTGAGATTCAAAATCCTTGGTGAAGTTTGACTTCAAACTTATATTTGTACATGCATTTGAATCTCCTTGATGAGCATGAATCCCTTCATATATCGTTCATGTAGTTCTGAAACTGTAAAACCAACGTACACTTACCTGGATAACGTAGTGCACAAACGTTAGCCGATGCGTACACGTACCCGTACAATAAGGGTTTAGTAAGCTCTTTAATAAACACGGTAAGATAATCCTCAACGACTTATAAATTGAGAAATAACCACTAGCGGCTAAAAGGGGGCGCATCCGGCGCGCGCCCCCTCTTAAATCGTAGTTTACTTTTTATGTCAATATAGGAAAGAAAAAATTATAAAATGCATCATTTCCGACTACAAGTTGTTAAAATTGTCTTGATAAAGTAAACCCAAATCCACATGCAAACAGTTTATGCCATAAACTTTCGGTTAAGAGGCAGGGGTGCATGTCAAAAGGTTGCGCCCCTAAGTTACGCCAACTCTAACGTCAATTCCTGGATCCGCCCCTGATAGCAGTTTCCATTCGACCAGAGCACTAGAGTGAAGAGATGCAATATTGCATCAGTGTTGGTTATTTTGTATTTATGATGAAGATTTATTTGAATACATTAGGACATTTTCCATCTTAATCTTAAACAGTGTGTATATACCACGTGATCAATTACGTCATAAATGCTACGTTGGAAGGCAAAATTTTGCTTAAAATAAGGACTTAAATCAAAGATAGCTAATTTACTGCACCATTTAATCAAAGTGCTGAAAGCACTGATGGACTAGGGCTTCATTTAGGGGAATGTTGATAATCATGTTCTAAGCATTAAACAAATCGGCTCACATCACAAGGGGTCACTGTTTAATGGGCTAGCTTAAACTTTAGACTAAAACTGCTTGCAAGCTGCAAAGGAAAGTGTGGGTAGAGGGAGGGGGGGGGGGCTAAAGTGTTTAATCAGATAAAGTCATAGTTCTTTTGAAAATCTCAATGTCGTTAAATCAGACCTAAACAAATTAATTTACGTGGTTGCCGTATGTTAACCAAAGTACACATACTTGTTTAATTTGATTAAATCATTTTATATCAAAGGTTTGTTATTTGCAGTTTCAGAGAAGATTTTCAATGATGTAATTATATCCTATATAGAAAACCTGTCACCTCTTTTTCAGGGGAGCTTTAAACCACAGGGCCATACTTTGGATAATATTTGTAAAAGACCTCAATAAATGCAACAGTAGGCCATTCTTGTATTGTCCTCTGTCCTGATAGCTCCCTATCTCAATAATTGCAAATGGTTGTAGGTTCATGATTCTCCTGGTCATTGGTCATACAGAAAGATGTTGAATGTAGAATCAAGAAGCTTTCATTTCAGGCACTCCGAATTGAATAGAACTGTAACATTTGGAGTGCCTGGAATTTGTAAGATTCCTAGGCAACATGTATCAGGTGTTGCAGTACATTTACTTTACTACAAATACTTTTACCTGTCCTTGTAAATCTAAAAAAGCTTTCATTTCGCAAAAGTAGTTCATATATTAAACTATAATAAGGTTGCTAAATCAGAGTTTGAATAATTCTGATATCTAGATGTGCCTTTAATTGCAGCATTTTAATGTCCAACTCATGATGTCAATTGAGCTGGTTAAGCAATACTGCATTTCCTTGGTGTGGGGATTGCATTATATACTTGAATGAACAAACAGTTTTTGCGTTGGAAAGTACAATGTATTGACAATGTTACATGCAATTTTCTTGATCTGACTCCATCCAAGCCTTAAATCTTAGATCAACATGTACTTGGGGCTATGTGTTTTATCAATGAGAACTATAAATTATGTTCAATTTAGTGCCACTTATGATATATCATTCCGAATACAAAAACACTAGCATTTTCTTTAAAACCACTAGCATTAATATCCTATGTTACGATAAAACCATTGCCAAGGTGGTAATTTGAAAACACTAGAATTTTTTTCTGGTCAGGGTTTGACATAGTCTTTCTAGGCAGCTGGACTTGTTTTGCAGTTACTTTGAAAATCTTCAAAAGCTAAACTGATCAAGACTGGAGCAAAATCCTCACAATACCAAAAGGGATTTTAAAGACTTACGAGATCATTCTCATATCACCAATACCATTAGTTTTTATTTACAAACTTAAGTCAACATAAAAATGTTTTACATTAATATTACAATGAATAAAACATATTGCAATAACATAGCAATCAAGCCTAAACATGAGATTTCAACATTTTTCAGATAAACAATAAATAAGTTTACTTAATCATTTTCTCGATACTTACACAAGCTGGAAAATGGTCTCTTTTTAAATACTTCACATATTTCATGGCTTTCATCATTCAAACTAACATTTCGCTTGTTATTTTAATATTCAATCATTTGGTAAACATTCATAAATGATGGTTAAAATTAAGATTCATACTAATCAAGCCTACCAAAAACACCTGACTGACCAATTAGAATCCAATTTCGGCAGGGCTTATTGGTGGTTCAGTGAAATCAACCATGACCTCCCACAATCTGCACTGATCAACAGTAAATGCATTGTTTCTATTGTTCTCATTTTCATAAAGTTAGAAAACAACTGCAGTGAATAAAATTTATTCCTTATCACTGAGAGAAAGTTTAGAATGAACGAAGCTGACGGTTACATTTAGTGGGATATCAAATCCTACAAATGTATTCATCATTTTATGTAACCGTATTTAGTATTAGTGTTAAAGTTTTGAAAGTCTAAAAAGTTTCATTTTTTGTATATTTTGTGCTTCATTTAATTTCATTGAAATTTGTTTTTCTTAATGTTCAATCCCAAGCATATAAGTGTAAGAAAAGTCTCTAAATTATTATCTGAATAAATTTTTATATTAATGTTCAATCCCAAGCATATAAGCGTAAGAAAAGTCTCTAAATTATTATCTGAATTAATTTTTATATTAATGTTTGGTCACATAAAAGATAAACAATGTATTGTGCTTTTTAAAATAACAGTTTTTCATCTGTTTAAAATTATTTCAAATGCTGTGCATTGAAATTTGATTATGAGTTTAAACTTTGACAGGAATAATTCAAGGGGATGTTTTTTTGTTTTTTTTTTGGTGATTTCTACCATTTAAATTGTCTGAATCGCATGAATATTTATAAATTACGTAAGGTACCGGGTATTCTCAAATTGATCACACTTGTTAAACTTTGTACTGTCTTCTTTTTGTCTGTCTCAAATTTAATACAGCATTGGTTTCACCTGTTGTTTATTAAAGGGACTGTACACCAGAATGGCACCAAAAAAGTTGGATTTTTTTTCTTTAACGAATCTAAGGACAATTTTTAATAAACTATTTTACTCTTTGATATCGTTATTGTAAATAAAATACCAAAATGTAAAAAACTTGCAGTGCAGTGTCGAATCCACTATGCTATGAAGACTGGGTGGAATTTCCAGAAATATACCTAACTCGCTTAAATCACGTAATAACATCAACGGCAGATTACGCATAGGGAATGAATTATACTCGGTAAACATACAATGTACTTAGTAATCTTTTTTAATGGAAAAACACGAAATAACTGCTATTAATAAATCATTTGTAAACTATGTGCATCATCAGTTAGTAAGTTTCAATGCATTAATTCGGTACACATCGATACCAAGTTAATGTCAGGTTTCTATAAAAAAGAAAGTTGTTTTTTTCGTTTTCGTTATTAACTGAGTACAGCCCTTTTAAAATGTACTTTATAATGTCTGTGACTTATCAAATATTTAATAGTAATGGTCTGCAACCAAGATTTATTTGAATTATCAAGGTTTCAAACTGCATTGTGTATGCGATTGGAAAGCTAATCTTGAAAGCTCCCTTCGTATAATTTTTAAAAAATAACATAGACCCTGCAAGGTACTCATATTTGGATGATTCATAAAGATTTGCACTGTTATTTATGTATAATTGCATTTATTGATACAGGTAACCTTTTTTAAATCTATGATTTAGATTGCAAAGTATAACTTATATGAATAAATATATATTCTTAACTTCTAATAAGTAATTAGTAAATTTGTCAACTGCGCACCAAAACACTGAATCTGTATGTATACGCAAGCTTATGCACCAGTCAATTAATTGTAACCATGCACCGCCCCCCCCCCCCCCGGTCCAGGGAATAGCGGGGACTTTAACTTTCGGTCCAGCCAACCCAAGCTAAAATCCCCGCCCTGCAGGAATGATCTGATGGCAAAGTCCCCACCATATCCCCCCAGCACCCAAGGGACATTAGGTTAAGCCACATCCGCACTGTATTTTCCACGAAGACCCGATACTGCGTGGCCACCTGAAAGGTAAAAACACGGCCCATTTCCCCGGTATACCCCCGGATGTGGGGGCCCTGGTTACAATTGACTGGTGCATGCTGATCCATAGTAATCCAATCTCATGCCAAGACGATTTCTGGTCTGATATCTCCAGGTAAGTTATTCTTAAGCATAAAAAAGCCTGGACAGCATTTGAGAAAGACTTTTGTGAGTTTAAATCTTCATTACTTCACTATGCCACTACATTGGGTGATTACTGATTTTCATTGAGCTCAAAGCGTCTTTAGAAAAAGAACTTTATGCACCAGTCAAATGTAACCACGAACGCCCCCCCCCCCCTCCAGGTCTGGGGAATACTTTGACTTTCAGTCCAACCAATCCCCTATAAAATCCCTACCCTACCCTGCGGGAACGAACTGGTGGTAAAATCCCTGCCAAATAACCTCGCACCCCAAGGATCTTAGGTAAGGGTAATTCCCCGCTATATTTTGCGGGAAGACAAAACCACCGCAATCATCAGGCACTGCGAGGACACCACTGAAAGGTGAAAACACTGCCCTTTTCCCTAGTATACCCCGAGGGGGTGGTAACAATTGACTGGTGCATAATAAGAGTAGAAATCAAAAGTGAGCAGGCAAATGGCGATGGTTTATCACACAATGTCAACAAAATGTATTTACACTGAGAATGGCTCCAAGACATTTCTATGCACATAGGTAAACACTCATCATATTCATAAGCCAGATGCTATGCACATATTCATACATTTGGCTTCATTGAAAATGAAACTTTATAAATAAGTATGCGCATATTTGATATTGCTTTATCTCCATTTTGCAAAATTGAAATCACATGATTTTATCAAACGAACTTGTATTGCTTGAAAGTCTACGTGTCAAATTAAACATGCTATCCACGGTAAGATGACAATAAATCCGTTTGATGGTGGTAATCATTCAATGGCGACTTTATTGATAAATTTCTTCAATATAACACGTATAAAATTCACATCATCAGCATCCGGAAGTAGTGATAACATGTACATGTGTGAATCATTCGACCGCTCTCATCATAGTGAATGAGTCAATACAGTAGACTGGTACCCGAATTTACTTTTTCTCAAGAACACAAGTTATAACGTTATACAGGTACGCGGCATATTTTTTTTTTATTTTACATTAATAGTATTTAAACAATCAATACCAAAAATCATGCTGTATTTAAAAAAGTGCTGAGTGACATGCAATGATTAGTTAAAAAATAAACTTTGTATTTAAAAAGAAAATGTCACGGCAACATGCAAATTATGTCGAAAAAAAAGAACAGCCCTGTTAATAAATTAATACCAACATTCTATACAAAGGATAACAATACTTTAAAAAAAAAACAACAACAACAAATATCTTGGTTGTTTACTACTTAGACCGCAAGCTTGATTCGTTTTACGTACCCACAAGACATTTCGAATGCGCGACGGGCACCGTGGTTAGCTGATACTGGTCTCTTTTCGGATAAAAGAGAAAGCGGCTTCCAGTCTATCAATCAAGAGCTTTAAACGGAAAATGTCGATGCGTACTTTTCCAATATGTTCATATTCTTATTGCATTTAATCTGACCGTATGCAAGAACATTCATGTAGTTAACCCGATTAACTCACTCGCTGCGTACCCATTTCTTGTGCTTCATTAAAAGAACATACAATTAGCTTGTCTTGTTAGGAGAACTATTTTTTATTGGATGTTTTCATTGTAATCAGTTCTGGTATTACTTTGATTATTCAAATTTGCTAACGGCAATCCAATCAAAATACAGCGTATGAATACATTACGTCAGTGAACCCCCAGATTCGGCTTGAAAATGCAGACATCGCGATTACGGCTATGAACTAGGCCACAAGTGCCCTAGTCCAAAAACAAAACAAAGGGCAGTCTTTGCCGCTTAAAGAGCCCCGCCTTCATGTTATTACAAAAGTCCATCAGACGGACGTATTGTGAAAAGGTTTGTCGAAGTGTTTTAAGTAATTAAACTCTCAATCAAACTCTGTGAACAGACCAAAGGCGGGGATCCGTAAGCGGCTTAGACTGCGCTATGGCTCATTTTAAATGGTGAAGAAATAGTAAAGTTAGCTTTGTTTAAATTCTTCATCCGAAGCAAAATATGATAACATATATATAATAACATGCGCGAAACACGTTTTTGTGTATCTTTGATTGACCCACCAAATATGAAACAACAATCTAACTATCCACCTTAATATGCTTCCCTTAACAAATGCATGACTTCATAAGAAATCAGTTTCCATTATCTGTTTTAATATCTCACTTAATAAATATAACTTGATGTTGCAAGGCTCGGTTGAAATTATCACAGCTCACTAAAACCCTCCAAATGTTGTCACTTTCCAGCGCTAATTAGCGAACCCTTCGAAGTTGACCAAACCAATCTTGGTCAGGGTATTATGAGAGAACCCTTCACGATATGTTTTTTTATGCCCCCGAATGTGGGCATATTAAAATCGCACCGTCCGTCCGTCCGTCTGTTCGTCCGTCCGTCCGTCCGGCTCTGTAACTTTCCCTTGTATGGACAGATTCTAAAATAACTTGCCACATGTGTTCCACATACCAAGACGACGTGTCGCGTGCAAGACGCGTGTCCCTACCTCAAAGGTCAAGGTCACACTTAGTGGTTATTCACAATGGAGTGCTGCATATAAGGACATAGAGTAAAGGTTGTCGTCTCCGGGCTGAAACTTTCTCTTGTATGGACATATTTTAAAATAACTTGCCACATGTGTACCACATACCAAGACGACGTGTCGCGTGCAAAACCCGTGTCCCTACCTCAAAGGTCAAGGTCACACTTAGTGTTTATTCACAATGGAGTGCTGCATATAAGGACATAGAGTAAAGGTTATCGTGTCCGGGCTGTAACTTTCTCTTGTATGGACAGATTTTTAAATAACTTGCCACATGTGTTCCACATACCAAGACGACGTGTCGCCTGCAAGATCCGTTTCCTTACCTCCAAGGTCAAGGTCACACATAGTGTTTATTCACAATGGAGTGCTGCATATAAGGACATAGAGTATAGGTTGTCGTGTCCGGGCTGTAACTTTCCCTTGTATGGACAGATTTTAAAATAACTTGCCACATGTGTTCCACATACCAAGACGACGTGTCGCGTGCTAGACCCGTGTCCCTACCTCAAAGGTCAAGGTCACACTTAGTGTTTATTTACAATGGAGTGCTGCATATAAGGACATAGAGTATAGGTTGTCGTGTCCGGGCTGTAACTTTCCCTTGTATGGACAGATTTTAAAATAACTTGCCACATGTGTTCCACATACCAAGACGACGTGTCGCATGCAAGACCCGTGTCCCTACCTCAAAGGTCAAGGTCACACTTAGTGTTTATTCACAATGGAGTGCTGCATATAGAGGACATAGAGTATAGGTTGTCGTGTCCGAGCTGTTACTTTCCCTTGTATGGACAGATTTTAAAATATTTTGCCACATGTGTTCCACATACTTAGACGACGTGTTGCGTGCAAGACCCGTGTCCCTACCTCAAAGGTCAAGGTCACACTTAGTGTTTATTCACAATGGAGTGCTGCATATAAGGACAAAGAGTATAGGTTGTCGTGTCCGGGCTGTAACTTTCCCATGTATGGACAGATTTTAAAATAACTTGCTACATGTGTTCCACATACGAAGACGACGTGTCGCGTGCAAGACCCATGTCCCTACCTCTGAAGTGAAAGATACACTAAGTGTTTATTCACAAGGGAATTCTGAATATAAGGACATAACAGTGTAGGTTGTCAAGTATGGGTGGTATTTTTGATATTCAGAGGCAATTTTAAATAACTTGCCATATTTATTTGAAACGTAAAGGCAAGATCAACTTTTCATGTACTGACCTTGTTCGTAGGTCAATGTCACATTCGGGGGCATTCGTCACATACTGTGACAGCTCTTGTTATCAATAGCGGATACAGGGGGTGCACCCGGCTCGCCACACCTCTTAAAATAGTCTAAGTTTACTTTTTGTTTCAATAAAAGTGAAAATAAACAATACAATATGCTCAAAATGCACCATTTCGGACTATGAATTGTTATTTTTTTCTTAGAGAAGTACCCTTAAAAAACCATGCCAACAATTAAAACCCGGAAATAGATTTCGGCCTTAAAGGAGGGGCGCAAGTCGATTTGTTGTGTCCCCTTTAACACTGAATCCAACACCCGCCCCTGTTAATATATATACATTTACCAAACACAAGCAACTCCCTTTCAAGACAATTTTGTAGAAAAAACTACGACATACACACATTTAAATGGAATTTTCATATAAACAGTGTTAGGCAAGAAAGTTTTCCTGCCTGAGAATGATGAGCAATAGGTTTCCTGCTTGAACATCCAATGTCGACTAACCATTGATCAAAGTCCCTATTATTCAATTGTCAATACATGTACGTGTTCCTGTGAATTAAAAAGCACAATATACTGATAATGTACAAATGAAAGTATAACGATTATGAATAAAACTTATGTACAATATTAGCATGTCTAGCGACTGTAACGAAAGTTTTCGTATTCATAATAATCCCTTGTATCTTTTGAAATACAATGTACATGTGCTTTCATATTAAAACATATATGATTTTTATTACAGACTTACATTGTATTATATACAGTAAGGTAATAATATAAAATAAATAATGTTTATTAATCCGAAAAGTGTGAGTAAAACGTAAATCAGCCATGAGAACAGTACAGCACAATATGCATTTTCATTGGTTATCTTTGACCGCAAGGTCTAAAATAAAACATACAATTTTCTCAAAGGGGAATTAACCGCTGCGTAGATTTCTAAACTGTTGAGTGTGTCGTAACAAAAATATAAACACATGTTTTGATTAACAGTGAAGATATTTAATACTTCGAAGAACGACATCATGTGTGAAAGGTAATTTAGATTGGAAAAATATATCATTACCGTTTTTTAAACGTCATACAATACATTTTTATGATCATGAATGTAATTTGTTCATTGTCATATAATTTCGCGATATTCATTTTCTGGTTCTTGATCAGGGACAGTGGTGTCAACCACTTTACCCTGGTTTGGTTATAAATTCCAATCACCAACTGTTAGAACCCTACATAACGAATTACACTCAACCTGGTGCTTTTAATAAATTTGATTGCAGTTACATTGCTCAACACAAAATTCCTACATATAACTCTGCAATTTCACATTAGGCTACACTGAATTGATGTTCCTTTCCTCTGATTTACCTTTTATTCTGTTGATTACAAAAATAAACAATTACTTCTGCTCTTCTAACAAAGACTTATGAAATATGAATAGAGCTACCCGTGCAAGCTACATGTACATGTATTCCTAAAGGCATTTTAGCACTTTTGCAGCTACATGTATATTTCAGTATCAGTTAACTTACTTTTTAAAAATTCTGTAACAAACACTCAATATTCCAGCGACCATATTATAAAGTGTGGAGGAGAAAATTGTTTACCCTCTGGCGAAAGCCATTCTGCAAGCACAGCACAATTTACAATCCTTTTGTACCCGTGACACCTTTTGAAATACAGTACTGTTAAGACCAAACTTGACAGTTAGTGAACTTCTTGTTCACTATCAGTTCACCATCAGTGCACTTCGTAGTGCACTAGGGTAAGACAAGGGGAAGACTAGGGACAGACTAAATGCAGACAAGGGGCTGACCAGATAAGGTTTATTCAGTCTATAATAAAGGCTATCTTTACAGTGAAACTTAGAATGATGGGTGTAGTTTAAACAGATGTTTTAATGGTAATTAATTTATAGGGAATACTTATAATCCATTTGGATCTTTCATGTAAATGATATAGATAATAAATTAAAAAAAACTGATGTTTTGTAAAAAAGAAATTGTCAAACAAAGATATTTAAATGTTGTTTTTTTTCTTTATTAATATGCATTGCATTATTTTGATATTAATTGATAGGTATAATAATATAACTTTGGTTCTGGGTTAAAGGGTTTCATCTTCAAACACTTATTGAACATAATGATGAAATGAATTCATAAGCCTTTATTTTAACAATAACAAGGTAATCATCAAGGTTCATACCTTATTGTTCCAAGCTCAAACTGTGGAATTGTTGTGCCCTTGTTGATTCATTCAAAGGTTATATAAAACAAGATTTTCTTCCATCTATTCTAAAACTTATAATTTTATGTTTATTTTTGTTTAACAAATGTATTGTGATTTAAGGTGACCGCCTAACAGCAATCATTATCACATAAGTACAACATATATTATTATTACATTTTCTAAATTGTACCCAGATTTATTGATTGCATTTCTAATTTGAAACACATAATAGATAAACATATACTTTAGAAGTTTTGTATAATTGGTTCTGCTGCTTCATTATTAAATGAAATACTATCCATTGAAGGCTACACTAAGCCTTCTTTAAGCACCCCCACCCCCATAGTACACAATTTTGTGTATTGATCTTTATCTTTATTGCCTCCTGCTGTCTTTCAAATCTCAGATCTGTCAGTGTTTGACTAACCGTTTCATTTTGATAACTTTTTAAATCATATTAAAAGCATTATAACAATGCTTTAGAGTAAGAATAAGAGTAATGTTAGATATTATTAATAATATCCCATTTATATGATTTATATCCTACAACATAAATGTAATGCTACTTTATTTGTTTATTATTTACTTCTCATCAGTCAAATTAATACATTGGCTATGCACATATTGTTTATGCAAGAATTGGTTGTGTATTAATAGGACAATGCTATTTTCTACTCTAAATGGTGTCACCTCCAAATGGCCCCAAGCCAATAAACAAATACACAGGAAATTGGCCCCTGCAATGACACTAGTGCAATAAACAAGGGATACACAGCAGAGAATTAACATGACAATCTTCTTAAAACTAGGCAACTCAATATTTTCTTACAAATTTGGTTTTAGAGAAGAGATGTTAACAAATATGTTTTTATAAAAGATGGAAAATAGTTTATATTTATTAATTATATTTTGCAATTGCATTATAAATTAAAAAAAAACCTATTAGTTTAGGACACTTTTCATAATTTGTTAATCAAATTGTTAAGAGTAGAGATATTTAATTTTAACCATCAGCATATCATGTATTTTAACATCAAATAGTAAGTTTAATAGAACTCATATTCATTGTAATGCCTGGTTAATGGTTGGATGCATTGGATAATTCCCTTTTTTGTCATTTTTAAGTTATCACAGCAGGGTCCCTGATACTTCCTGTGTATTGTTTATTGCCTCGACCTATTGGGGCTAACATTGTTACAATGGGTAATCTCATTACAAAAGTATGAATAAGCATTTTATCATTTTCTTAAAATTCAAATTTAATGCCTGGTTAGTGGGCCATTTTGTAGGGCAATTCCCGTTAGTGCTCTTTTTATAGATAAAGATAAATAGATACATTCAGTATCAAATGCTCAAACTAGGATTTTAAGATGTTTATTTATGAAAAGTAATGAAATTAATCGTGAATATAGTTACGTAACATCTATACAGGAAAGTTACAGACAATTGCAATATCATCTAGATTAGTATTTATAAACTTTTTGATGAAGTTATAATGTAATGCATATATGAAAAATCTGTTTCTGAAGAAATAGCCTGAGCTTCTATTTTTAAATCTAATTAAGGCAAGGTATTTTTTTTTCAACACTGCATGCATTTTTTCTACTTTTAAATTACAATTACCTTTTTATCATAAACATTGGTTTTGCATTCACTGTTTGAATATATAATAGTGCTGTTCACTTATATACTTAGGATTCAGAATTATTATTTTGTAATCACTAATTGACTTTAATTAAATGTCTGAATTACCAAAACAAATGTTTGGATGTTACAATAGTAGCACAATTATATTGATAACACCCCTATTTTCAAATATTGGCTTACAAAGAATATTTATTGGATTTATTTAAGAAATGTTTTATTCTTATTTCACCTACATTAGAATTAAAAAGTTGACAAATATGACAGTAAATGCTGGGTAGAAACCCCTTGTCTTTAGTTACTGGCCCATTAAATGATGATCATCATAAAGTCATCAATAAATGCAGTATACTAAAATGTTTTATCACAAGTTAATCTGCTAGAGGAAATGATCTTATCAGTTAAATTAAATCAATATAGTAAGGCCAATCTGAGTGGACCAGGAAAATCTATACTGGCTTATCTAATAAACTACAGACTACATTAGTTTATCCTTAGTGCACAAATTGTTCACTACTAGTGCACTCCTAGTGAACAAGAGTGTAAAGTTTGGTCTTAACAGTACTGTATATGCATGTGTCGGTAAGCCGCATCATGGTAATTTGCAGCATGTATGTTTTTTGAAGTCTTACGTAATAGCAGCAGATGAACGTGGTGATATGCATACCACCGAGTTGGCTAGCGCAGTATATATTTCTGCAGTTTAACGTGATGACAATATCTCTCCCAAGGCATTGCGTGTTTTGTAAAATATGTATAGAATAAAATGTATAGAAAGTGTACCTACCTACGCTGTAAAAGCCAGACCCTACCCTCTTAAATAGTCAGTTTTAAAACAAAACAAAACATAAATAAGAAAAATTAATGTTTGAATATGTATTTAAAACCTTTAAAGCTGTAATTGTTTAAAGCTTTATAATTTTAACACAATTTTCAAATGATGACACTAACATTCGTACATAAAACCTAATAAAATAAAAGGCCTATGTACATTGAAAAGGATGTAACCCTAACCAAACCATTTCATACTTTTTCTTTGGTCTTAACAAACTATTCTGTTTTTAGATAAAAGACGACAATGGACAAGAGAGATGACTTTAACCCATATTATGGGATAGAAGAAGTTCAGTTCCGATTTTACACAAGAAAAGATGTCAGGGCGTTGAGTGTGAAGGAAATAACAAATGTGGAGACCTTTGAAACCCTGAACCATCCAACAGTTGGGGGACTGTATGATCAGGCACTGGGTAAGCACTGCAGCAGGTTAACATTTGTACTTCAGGGCTGTTTTTCAAGTTATTTGGAACTGATTTTCGGCCCCATTCCTCACCTTTTCCCCCAGTTCTAACTTAAATTGGACCAAAAATTGACTTGTAGGCATTTTTCATCTGCAATAAGCTTTCAGAAGTTAGAATCCAGTAGTATGAATTTGTATCTTAATTATATGTGGCAAAAGAATACATATTTGATATAAATTATGATTTAAGCATTACAGCATGCATTAAAAAAAAATACGGAAAGATTTTCCTTTGGAAGGGGCCCAACCATTTTCTCCTACAGTGGAACACTTTTTAAATTTTGAAGTTGATTGATTACATTTTTGTATCAATTTGATTTAACAAATTCTGATATATTAATATTTAATTTGTACAAATGTTTGATATACGTGTGATTTATTATTCATTTTTTAAATACTGTTATCAGAATAATCTTTGCAGCAAAAGTGATTGGTGTTAAGACAAATCTTATTGAAGAATCATTCCCTAGCAAATAGTTTATTTCTGATGGAAAATAGTTTGCAAGTTGTTTATTCAATCTGATAAAGTGTTGCGACTAATTGAAATTCACTAACAGTTAAATCAGCAAATACTAAGAGATAAAATTTTAACATTTCTTAACAAAAATGTTCCAAACTCCAATTATGTTCAAGTTTGAATATTCCAGGCCCATCGGATGAGCATGATGTCTGTTTTACCTGTAACCAGCCATCCTTGCATTGCCCAGGCCATATGGGCCACATGGAGCTGGCCATGCCCGTCTTCAACCCTCTCCTCTTTATGACCATGCTACAGGTATGTATCGGGCCTACCAACCTTTCTTATTTCTACCCAGACCATATGGGCCACATGGTGCTGGCCATGCCCGTCTTCAACCCTCTCCTCTTTATGACCATGCCACAGGTATGTATGGCCCCTATCAACCTAACTTAGTTCTGCAACAGCCATATGGGCCACATGGAGCTGGCCATGCCCGTCTTCAACCCTCTCCTCTTTATGACCATGCTCCAGGTATGTATGGGGGCCTACCAACCTTACTTAGTTCTGCCACAGTCATATGGGCCACATGGTGCTGACCATGCCAGTCTTCAACCCTCTTTATGACCATGCTACAGGTATGTATGGCGCCTACCAACCTTACTTAGTTCTGCCACAGCCATATGGGCCACATGGTGCTGGCCATGCCAGTCTTCATCCCTCTTTATGACCATGCTACAGGTATGTATTGCGCCTACCAACCTTACTTAGTTCTGCCACAGCCATATGGGCCACATGGTGCTGGCCATGCCAGTCTTCAACCCTCTTTATGACCATGCTACAGGTATGTATGGGGGCCTACCAACCTTACTTAGTTCTGCCACAGCCATATGGGCCACACGGAGCTGGCCATGCCAGTCTTCAACCCTCTTTATGACCATGCTACAGGTATGTATGGGGGCCTACCAACCTTACTTAGTTCTGCCACAGCCATATGGGCCACATGGAGCTGGCCATGCCCGTCTTCATCCCTCTCCTCTTTATGACCATGCTACAGGTATGTATCGGGCCTACCAACCTTTCTTAGTTCTGCCACAGCAATATGGGCCACATGGAGCTGGCCATGCCAGTCTTCAACCCTCTTTATGACCATGCTACAGGTTTGTATTGCGCCTACCAACCTTTCTTAGTTCTGCCACAGCCATATGGGCCACATGGAGCTGGCCATGCCAGTCTTCAACCCTCTTTATGACCATGCTACAGGTATGTATGGGGGCCTACCAACCTTACTTAGTTCTGCCTCGGCCGTATGCGCCACATGGAGCTGACCATGCCAGTCTTCAACCATTTTCTCATCATTTATCAACATGCTACAGGTATGTAAGGGGCCTACCAACCTAACTTAGTTCTGCCCCGGCCATATGGGCCACATGGAGCTGGCCTTGCCTGTCTTCAACCCTCTCCTCTTTATGACCATGCTACAGGTGTGTATGGCGCCTACCAACCTTACTTAGTTTTACCCTGGCCATATGGGCCACATGGATCTGGCCATGCCTGTCTTCAACCCTCTCCTCTTTATGACCATGCTACAGGTAAGTAAGGCGCCTACAAACCTTACTTAGTTTTACCCTGGCCATATGGGCTACATGGAGCTGGCCATGCCTGTCGTCAACCCTCTCCTCTTTATGACCATGCTACAGGTATGTATGGCGCCTACCAACCTTACTTAGTTTTACCCTGGCCATATGGGCCACATGGATCTGGCCATGCCTGTCTTCAACCCTCTCCTCTTTATGACCATGCTACAGGTAAGTAAGGCGCCTACCAACCTTACTTAGTTTTACCCTGGCCATATGGGCCACATGGATCTGGCCATGCCTGTCTTCAACCCTCTCCTCTTTATGACCATGCTACAGGTAAGTAAGGCGCCTACAAACCTTAATTAGTTCTGCCTCGGCCATATGGGCCACATGGAGCTGGCCATGCCCGTCTTCAACCCTCTCCTCTTTATGACCATGCTACAGGTATGTATGGGGGCATACCAGCCATACCTAGTTCTACTCTGGCCATATGGGCCACATGGAGCTGGCCATGCCTGTCTTCAACCCTCTCCTCTTTATGACCATGCTACAGGTAAGTAAGGCGCCTACAAACCTTAATTAGTTCTGCCTCGGCCATATGGGCCACATGGAGCTGACCATGCCCGTCTTCAACCCTCTCCTCTTTATGACCATGCTACAGGTATGTATGGGGGCATACCAGCCATACCTAGTTCTACTCTGGCCATATGGGCCACATGGAGCTGGCCATGCCCGTCTTCAACCCTCTCCTCTTTATGACCATGCTACAGGTATGTATGGCGCCTACCAACCTTACTTAGTTCTACCCTGGCCATATGGGCCACATGGAGCTGGCCATGTCTGTCTTCAACCCTCTCCTCTTTATGACCATGCTACAGGTATGTATGGGGGCCTACCAGCCTTACTTAGTTCTGCCCCAGCCATATGAAGCTAGCCTTGCCTGTCTTCAACCCTCTCCTCTTTATCATCATGCTACAGGTATGTATGGCGCCTACCAACCTTACTTAGTTCTACCCTGGCCATATGGGCCACATGGAGCTGGCCATGTCTGTCTTCAACCCTCTCCTCTTTATGACCATGCTACAGGTATGTATGGCGCCTACCAACCTTACTTAGTTCTACCCTGGCCATATGGGCCACATGGAGCTGGCCATGTCTGTCTTCAACCCTCTCCTCTTTATGACCATGCTACAGGTATGTATGGGGGCCTACCAGCCTTACTTAGTTCTGCCCCGGCCATATGGAGCTGGCCTTGCCTGTCTTCAACCCTCTCCTCTTTATCACCATGCTAAGGTGTGTATTGGCGCGTACCAACATTACTTAGTTCTGCCTGTAACAAGCATCATGTTTTCTTTGATTTCTCCAGACACTGCGAGCCACATGTTTCACCTGTCACAGACTGAACGTCGACCCGATTGCCTGCACACTGTTCCTGGCCGAGAGTCAACTTCTCGAGGCGGGGCTTGTTGCCGAGGCCGCCATTTTGTCATATAGATTCAGTGAGGAGGATCGCAGTGAAGATCGTAGCCAGCATAAACAGCTAATTGAGGAAACTGCTAAACAATGCCTGCAAGGTTGGAAGTTTTAATAGATCTATTTCCTCTTAGGTAGGACACAAAATTAAAAAGAGTTATAGCATATTATTTATTTAAAGCACATTGCTGGAAAACTTGTTTTCTAAACATTTCAGAAAAACAAGTAAAATGCATTTCTATTTGTGCCTTTTTTGGAAGGAAAAGAGACAAGGATTGGCCAAGCCTTTATGTTTAATCATATTTTATTGCTCTTTTGTAAACAGAATTATTTTGCATTCAATTTACACATACACTTACAATCAAATAAAACAAAAAGAACAAAGCCTTTATGTCCAGCTTGACATCATAATTTGTAAACTATTTTAGAAGTTAACTCAGCAATATAAACAAAAGTTCACAATGAGTAAACATATGGATATCAAGTCTATTTACTCTGTCTGAAAAAAATGTTGAGTTATGCCCCTTAATTGTTTGGGGAAAAAATAGCCAAGATTGGCACCTGCATGTCACAGAGTTATTTAATTGGTACCAGTATTAATTGCAATTTAATGCTTACTGGTATGAATGGTAATCACTATTAATAGCAATGTAGTGGTAGCTGCAATTAATTGCAATTCAATTATAATGGCTATTAATTGCAATTCAATTGTTTTCCTGTATTTATGAAAATTTAATGGTAATTGCTATTAATGGTTATTAAATGATCATGGCTATTTATTGTAATGTAACTAATGTTAATGGCAATTTTTCAGGAAAGTCACCAAAACAGGACAAAAATAGTCACAGTTACAAGAATGTCGAGGCTGTCAGACAGAGCATTTCCAGCATCTTCACCAAAGTTCAGATGCGCAAAAACAAGAAGTGTGCTCACTGCCTCGCCAAGAGAAAAACACTGAGACATGAGGATCGCTCCAAAATTTTCCTGGTCGGAACCCTTGCTGATGCTCCTAAGGAAAAGTATGATTGATAATCATTTTCTATGGATTTTTTCTTGGATTTTTTTTCATGTTATGAATGATACAAATTTAATTTGATAAAATTTGTGTTACATGCTGACTGTTTTTCCTTGGCGTGTTACATTGAAGTATTTTAAATTATTTAATGCTTTGATATTCTGCAGACAAACATTATTGACACCCTTTTAATCTGCTTTATTTAATCTACCATAATGGAGATACATTACATGGATGCTCTTCATGGCTGTTAATAAAATAAAGGAAATAAAATTTATAAACTCATATATTGTCTTACTAGGGGAAAAACAAAGGTCACGAACAACCAGACTGGTGATGATCCTGAAGATGATGGCGATGACGAGGAAGAGGGGGATAACTCGGACACAGAGGAGCCCGCCAGGAAAAGGAGTAGACCAGGTTGAATATATTGTACCAGTCCAGGCCCCTGTTTCTCGAAAAAAATTCTCAAGTTCTTGCTCAACTGTTTACACTTTTTAAATTGTGTATGTTTGGTAAATGGAAAGGTAATAACTTCTGATTCTTTTATATTTTGATAATATAACTTTGTATTTCATATACTTTTAAACATATTTCATTAACATTGTCATTAGATATGCAAAGGAAAGTTAAGTACTAATAAAAATATTGAGTAATTACTCCAGAACATTTTTTTCTCTAGAACATAATTATCTTTTTGTTTTTGTTTACAAAAATCCAGAATAAAATCTATGAGAGAATATCATTTTGTCAGAGTAAAAACATACACAATTTTTATCCATGCTTTGAGTAAGGTTTTGAGGAATCACTTCAGAATATTTGAGAAACTGGGACAAGATGAATTGTTAGAACTTCAGTTTTCAACCTAAAGCCTTAATTTTTATATAGATCATACTCATCGAAATTAGATGGATGAATAAGACTTAAACTTGGGCATAAATTAGTTTTACAAGCCTTGATTTATAAAATCAAGTTTTCAGCAATCTTTGAAAGCATTTTACCAGTGAAGAACTTGTTGGCCTGTGTACATTTCAACCACTGCTTAGGTAGAACACCATGAACATATTTAAGCCTGCATCTATAAATATCATAGAATTGTTGTACTTCCATTAGGAGTTTTTCTTGGATCTCACCATAAGGGTAGTGTGAATTTAAATCTAGGCTGCTTTATTTTATTGAATTCTTTCCATTTCACTATAAAAAAGGCTATAAAATTGTTGATGATATTGTTGTAAATATGCTTTCGAACCATATCACTCTAAGGTTCAGGTTTTTGTTCAGGTATTTTTGAGGTAAAAAGTCTTGGTACTTGGTATTTTGATAGCCTTTCTTGTAAAAAATCTTTCATCATAACACACAAAAAAACATTTAAGATATTCAACTGAAACTTGGTATGCACCTTGCCATAGACTGTACACACATGCAAGGGAAATAACTCAGGCTTCATTAATTGTCAAGTTATGCCCCTTTTGATAGCAATAGCATTCAGTCTGTGATGATGTTGATATAATTTTACAACTGTACACTTTAAAATGAAAGATTGCGATGGAATAAGGGACCATCTTTCCAATGAAAGTTTTGTTTAAACTTATTTATTTTTGCAACAATTTGGTAAACAAGTAATTGCATCTTTTATTTATTACTCTTGTTGACACGATGTTGTATGAGAGTGTGGTCTTGTTTTGTTGGGGAAACCAGAGTACCCACAGTTTTTAAAACAGTTTTATGTGGTATACATGGAAGTACTTGTGAATGTACATGTTTTCTTGAGACTTCTGGTTTTCCTCAATACTTTGACTGGTAATAATTAGGCAAGGGATGTGCAATAATTCGTCAATAAATTACGATATATTTAATCATTATGTTAGATTAAAGCTGCACTATCACAGAGCAAATTTTTGCGTAAATATCTGCAAACCAATAATAAAAGATTACAGACAAAAGATCAGATGACAGATTTTTATATTCCCATGCAAAAAAATGTATTATGGCTTAAAGCGTTACTTCAGTAAAAGAAAAATGCATAAAACATCAATTTTTGAGCTTTAATATAATCATCTGCTTGTTCCAAGACAAAAAATAAAAAAGTTGTAAAAACGTTATATCTGTGAGAGTGCAGTTTTAAACCATGAAAATTTAATTAATTACCATGCATTATCTTTTTATATTTAAACGAAATATCTGGATCATATAACAATAATGCTTAAAAATATCATGATATGTCCCAACATGTTTTTAACTACAGTACACATTCTTCGTAAAAATGTCTCATAAAATTGAAATCTATCTTTTTAGATGTGATAAAATCTAAACAGAAGGGAAGCAGCGTGTCGAACATAAGTATGATCACTCCATTGAAGTTAAGGGACCATTTCCGCAAGGTGTGGTCAGCTGACGGAGTGGTTCTACAGGAAGTCTATCCCGTACTGAAACACTCGGGCCTGGAGTTTCCGACTGACATCTTCTTTCTGGAGGCAATTCCTGTGCCACCTACAAAGTTCAGACCAGTCAGTACCTCTGTTAGATGCAACTTTGTTGTAGTATTTTCAGGACATGAAGCTTTATTTCTTTGGAAGAATTGTTAGTAATATGTTAGCTATATTGTCATAATATAAATAATGTACTTGGACAGTTTAAATAATTCTGATCAGTGTAAGCCTAAATTTGGACAAATTGTCAACTCAAAAGACATACATCATAACTAGTATAATGGCCAGTGTTGTGTGTGGGTTTTTTTTTGGGAGGGGGGCTATTTATGTGTCCAAAATTTAGCCCCACTACACCTGAAAAAAGTAAAAATAATAAAGGATCATTGAGCTCTTAACATTGAGCAATTGTAGCAATATAGTGCCATTCATGAATATTACCATAGGGTTGTTGAATTCAAGGTTTGAAAAAAAGTTAAACTTTATATGAATCATGTTAGTATTATTTCCCTTTTTGCCAAAACGAAGCTATATTTCCACTATCAATGTGCCCCGCCACCATTCTCTTAAAAAAGGAAAAAACACTAAATGCTTCCAGTGTGAACGGGGAATTGTGGAGCTTATTTCAAAATATCATAAAATTACGTTGATTAGTTTCAATAATCATTTAACAAAGGAATTAAGATTTTAATTTCAAAATTTAAATAAGCCTAGTTTAATATGTTCTCAAATCTCTTTGTTTCAAATTATATTTCATTATGACCAATAATTAAAAAAATCTCAATATTGCACTACAATACATTCATTTATAAGATGGTCCCCACATTCCTTGCATATTGATGTACTGCTGTCTATTACTTAAGATTGGTTTTGCAATCTTCCACACAGATCTCAGAGATGCATGATCAGAAGTACGAACACTCGCATACATCGAACCTGCTGGCATCCTGAAAGATAACTCCCTCGTGCGTGACATTCTATGGGGGATGGAGAAATCCTCTGCAGACACGCAGGTTGGCCCCGGCAGCTTCTCGGTGAGTACACTAGCTAGTCTGTTTTCTCAAATAGAAGTTGAAGTATTGTTGTGGTATTGTTATCGTTGTTGTCATGCAGAATTTGTTTTCGGCAATTTTTATAGCCCAATGTAATGTTCTCAATGCGCAAGTATGTTTTTTCCCAAATGTTAACAATAGTTAATTGATGTTTTTTGCACATTCAAATTACCTAAATAATACTTGACAAATAAAACAATTTATTTTTTAATAAAAGCCACTATACACCAGATTGGCACCAAAAAAGTTTTTATTCTGTAACGAATCACAGGACAATTTTTTAATAAAATGTTTTACTCTTTGATATCATAATTGTCATTGAATCCACTGTGCTACGAATACTTACCCTGAACAGTTGGAATATTTAAGCTATATACCTAACTTGAAAAGTTTGAAATAATGTGTATTATTTCTGTGTTTATTTTTCCAGCATGAACTGATTATTATTCCAGCAAAAGCACAGTTTAAAATAATGTGAATTATTTCTATGTTTTTTTTCTAGCGTGAACTAAATATTATTCCAGGGAGGATGCTAAATGAAAAAGTTGATAATGTGTATTATTTCTGTGGTTTTTTTCTAGCGTGAACTAAATATTATTCCAGGGAGGATGCTAAATGAAAAAGTTGATAATGTGTATTATTTCTGTGGTTTTTTTCTAGCGTGAACTGAACATTATTCCGGGGAAGACGCTGTATGAAAAGTTAAGTGCCGCTCTGGCTCGACTACAAATGATGATAAACCGGTTTCACGACAGCGAAGCTGACAAGTCACTTACTCAGGACAGCAAAAATATTGGCATTAAACAGGTACAAGCAAGGTCTTTGATAACCCTAGCCTGTTGATATCAAGACTGTGTCAAAATGTCTCTTATGTCTGAAAAGTAGTAACTATCATGGACTTGATGCTGATACTTACTAAGCAGCATTGAAATATTGAAGGTTTCAGTAGCTTTTGACATAACATCACAAATAAGCCAAATTATCTTTTTCTAGATCTTTGTGTGTGTGTGTACATTTAGTGGGAATATAGAATAGTTTCAATGTTTGTTATGTTATGTATTCTTATTGAAAGATTCCTAAAGATTTCATCTTTAGAAATTTGTCTTTATCTAACATCAAGACCCCATTTCTGAAACATTCTTAGCATAACTCACCTAAGAATCTTATTTCATTTAGCAAAAATTACTATCTTAAATATGATTTTATAAAACAAAAAGAAGTTTATCTTATATATCAAATATTATTTCCTTTCCCCAAAAAAGGAGAATATAACTCAATTTATATAAAATCATAAATATTTTGCTGAGCTTCATTCTGTTATTAGGGATTTAAGATTTTTGGAGAAATTTGGTCCAGGTTTCAAGAATTTATTTATTAAATGAATATTTGTAATCATTTTTTGAATGATTTAAAGGTCAATTTTACACTTATGAAAAAACAGAAGTGTAATTGTTGGATTTTTCAGGTGCTGGAGAAGAAGTCTGGTTTGTTTCGCAAGCACATGATGCACTTTGCAGCTCGTTCAGTTATCTCCCCTGATCCGAATATCAACACAAATGAAATCGGGATTCCCCTCGTGTTTGCAAAGGTGCTCACGTACCCTCAGCCCGTCACTCCCTGGAATGTCCATGAACTGAGACAGGCGGTCATCAATGGGCCCAGCATCTACCCTGGGTAAGGGACATACTATAGCCCAAAGAATTGAAATTGGGGAAGGGTAATTAATGTTTATTAAACAAAATAATAGCAAATTTCCTTTAAATTTTGATTTATGAATGCACATTTTTAAGCAGATCATATATTGAAATGATTCCTGTTAAGAGTCTTACTACCTGAAATTATAATCTGTTAAACATTTGCCAAAGACAATAAACATATGTATATAAAGCAAAACCCATAACTATAAATAATAATTTGTTGAGTTATGTTTTATGCTTGACATAAAAGAAAAGAGACAAGCTTTGGCATCTATTACAGGCGATCTTGTTGATACATTATCCTAAGAGCAACCCACATCATTGCGAAGCATGGCCGTGTGACCCTACTAAAGGGTAACCAGACAATCTCAGACAAGGGGCCCGCATTGCAATAAATATATTGGTCGTTAATTAAAATTGACATAGTGTTATTTATAGTTTTGTTACATGGTCGAGTTTGTGTGTATTGAACATAAATATTGTGAAATTCCCTTATTGAAAATAGACACAAAAATGAGGAAATAAAATAAAAGTTGCAATTACGATTTTAATGAAACTTGCCCCAGGTCCTTGCCAACACCACCCTTTCACTGAGCAGCTTCACCCAATCTAATAATCTCTTCATTTCGTTTCCTGCATTGGGGCCCACATCATGGAAGAGAATGAGCGTGTGTCTCATTGAAAGAGAACCAGCCAAACCAGCACAAGGCTCTCGACTACTCCCTCTCTGCACTCAGCAAGGCCATCACACTATCTAATAACTCAACATTTTGTTTTCTGCAGTGCGACCCACATCGTCGAGGAGAATGGGCGTGTGACCCTACTGAAAGGGAACCAGCCAATCCAGCGCCAGGCTCTTGCTAACTCCCTCCTTACACCAAGTCAGGTCGACGTCTCCAAACCCATCAATGGAACAAAGAAGGTACACTCAGCATTCAATAAATATAAATTACTCTTGTTGGCATGGTGTTGCGGAAGAGAGTACTTGGTCTTTTTTGTATCTGGAGTACCCTAGGGAAACCCACTTTTAGTGCAAGATGAACACCAGCCCAACTCTCTTGATCGCAAGCTTAGACTCGAACCAAGTGCAAATACATGCGTGTGTGTTTGGAACATGTTCGTGTATTATTGCAAGCTATGGACATCTCTGGTCATCTCTGGATTGTTGTCATGGAAAAATCTTTCATGCTTTTTCTGTTTTTGTCTTTAAAAAACAAATATGTCCAGAAAAGATCTCAAGTCCTCCCGCTCCCTAAGTCAGTGCTTTTGTTAACATTAAGGTCACTATGCTGCACGAAGGTGTTGTAAGTGTATGAGCTTACATGCCAGTTAAGGGTAACAGATTCCTGAGGTAACTTTACCTTATAATGAACAGATAGGTGAGTAAATTGTTTGCTAAAGGTACCAGATACTATGACGAAGTCATTGGACCTCGAAAAATATTTCAAGATAATGAACATTCGATATAACTAAAGTACAAAAAGTGAATAACTAAACCCAACACAGAGTTTGACATAGTTTTCGGTACCTTACAGGTAACAGATACATGATTTAATTGTGAGGTACCTTTACTTTACAGTAGCAGATGGGTGAGTTGATTTTATGTTACAGGTGTTGAGACATTTAAAGAATGGGGATGTGTTGCTGCTAAACAGACAGCCCACGCTTCACAGGCCCAGTATACAGGCACATAAGGTGAGGGAAATGAGAAACATTCTATTGAAGGTGCCCTTTGCTGCAAAATCATATAAGGAATGATTCATATTTTTATGCGTTCATGCAGTATGAATGCACGGCTGCAATTTCGCAAAAACATGATGCCCGCTAGCAAATTTCCAAAATCGCAGCCAAATGTTCATAGTGAATCAATGCACAAAATATAAAAATAAATCCTTATATTTACATTTTTCCTTTTCATTACTTTTATTTTTGTGATAATAAGGACTTTAGTTTAATGATTTTCGTGTTAATTAAGATAATTATTGAGATTTTTTTTGTCATGTTTTATAAAGTCTTTCTTACGAAACGCCACCTATAGAGGTCACAAAAGGTCGACCGGCTAATGCAAAATCGATTTTATCTTAGAGAAAATCAAGTACAAATGTAAATGTATATAATTTTAAGTCCATACATTAATGTGTTAACATTAATACGAGTTTAGTCAAAGGCTATCTTACAAACCGAATGATAATAGGGATTATTTTTTTACCATGTCTTTTTTATTTAGTCATGTTTTATAAATCATGACCAAGGTCTTTCAAGATTACGAAACTCCGCCTACAGAGGTCACGAAAGGTCGACCCGATTATGCAAAATCAATATTATTGTAGAGAAAATCAAGTGCAAATGTAAATGTTTTATTTTAAGTCCATACATTAATGTGTTTACATTCAAATAAGATTAGTCTAATGCTGTCTTACAAACCTTATGATAATCAGGATTTTTTTAACCTCGTCTTTTTAACGAAGACGTCAAATTATTATGATAGCCTTGTTGTATGAGGGCGACGGTGGCAGGGTAAAAACCTGCTATCTAGGCCATAATTCTTGGAACACATGTTGCCAGAGACAATAACTATGTACATGTGTAGGAAGGGCCATAACTCCTGCACTGTAAGTTATTGTGTAATGCAATATTAGTTGTTGAGTAACCAGATGGAAAACATGATTTATAGTGCTCGCTTTGTGATTAAATTGATTGTGTTTTGCATGGTATTTGTGGATCACATTACTTTAGATTACATTAGATTACATAATATTGATGTTTTGCGTTTCTCCAGATCAGGCTCGAGTTTTGAGTGGAGGAAAAACATTGCGTCTTCACTATGCCAACTGCAAGGCGTACAATGTAGACTTTGATGGGATGAGATGAACGCCCATGAACGGCAAACTAGATCGCCAGGGCCGAAGCCTACAATATTGCTATGTTATCATCAAAAGTAAATCCTGGTGTACATAAAATCAAGACTTATTGTCATAAAACAGTTAAGTTACATGTTCACATTAAGAAGACTTGTATAACTGGTGATATTTGAACAGGAACTCCAAAGTTTGGTTAGCGTTCAACAGCCTGTCTCTCTAGTCGTGAAACCTAGTCTAAGAATTATGATCAATAAGACCGGACCCTTGTATGTAAGTTTGGCTTCGATTATTGTTACAAACTGTGCTATGTAAAATTTAAAAGGGCTGTTGCTAATTTGGCAAGTCCATTACCTGCCACCTTATGTTATAATTGTTGCCAATTTTTGTCCCGCACAGTGAGTACAGACTTTCAGTACCTGGTACACAAGGACGGTACGCCGCTGGCGGGACTCATCCAGGATCACATGGTGTCCGGGGTTACCCTTACAATCAGGGGCAGGTTCATTTCAAGGTAAATTTCTAAACATTTGAAGGAGTCAAAATTTAGCACATTCTACAGTCTATGTGTTAGTATAATGGGAACCACTGACAATGTATAGTATCATTTATTATTTCATTATAGCAAATACAAGATAAATATATTTTAAAATGAGCTTTTAGATAAAAAAACTTATCTCTAGGCAAAAAATACCTTGATGCTGTGTCATTGGTATTACATTTTGCGCCGACATATCCGCAGCATCAAATCAAACTTACGCAGGCATTTACTTCAGTGTTGATTATTCAGTCATGATGAGACTTGGTGACAATGTTTGAGGACTTGATGTCTCTATCAGGTTTGATTGTGGGATGGATCACCTGTATTATCAGTTATGCTTCCTTAAATATTAAGAAATAGTTTTTTTTCTGCCGTCATATACTAAGTTATTAATAACATGATTAAACTTGGTGTCAAATACCATGCCCTTAAGTTTAATTGTAAAATAAAACACATTTGTTACCCAGTAAAAATGCCTATTGTACATTAAAATACTATTAAATCATCTTTTAACTTTAATCTAGACGTTCTGTAAAACATTCACAAGTTTAATTGTACCTATTTATTATTCCAGGACGTAATACTGTCGATTGGTGTATATGGCATTGGTGGATTGTCCCGGGCAACTGAAGCTCCTCCCAACGTCCATCTTGAAGCCCCGCCCCCTGTGATCGGGCAACCGTCATCCTTAACATTAACACAATAAGGACTGTAGGGCGCGTGCTGAAAACGTACAAAGCCGAGTCATAAGTGTATCGGCTGCTCTATGTGAAGGTGTGATGTCCTGGTGATGTATGTTATCATCGATATTCGCCTGAGGCCACTACTTCGGGTAGGCATTTAAGAAGATCCTGCATATTACCTGAATAGAAACAAATTTAGGTGAAACTATAGGAATTGTTTTCTGCAGGTAATATTCCGTTCCTTGTTTAAATGATTAATTATGTAATGATCTTTAAAATATATTGTTTTATTTAATACATGTGTATTCAATTTGATTTAATTGTGTTTTAAACAAAAGAAAATCTTTAAAAACCTTCCAATAAAACGCGGTCAGTCCTAGATAGCCGGTCCGTTCTTGGTATATCTTCCATGCTGATTTCACCTTGTTTGAAACCCGTGTGGCATTCAAACACAAGACTTCTGAAACATTCTGAACCACGCTCCACAAGCTTATGGGTTACTGTTGGTGTCATTCCCGTTGTAGCACAATGTTTAATAACAGAACGTTGTTGTGTCGTTTACGTCGTATTCCATGATTTTGAAAATGATATAGTATACATTTTATTAAAATTGTTGTTATTTTAATAACATTATTCGACTGGTCCACAAACTTTACAAACAACCCTCATACCATCCCCTCATCAAATAAATAAAATCATGGTTGTCATTGTTGTTAGACACTTTTCTTTTAGATACAATTGAATTGTTGGGAAGCATGTGCCATGTTTGACAGTATATCTTAACATTGACTCCCTTATATGAATGGTAACAAGTAAATAAAGCTTAACCGTTCAGTAACAATCATGCGGATAAATTACTATACACTTTTACCGCACGCAAGTTATTCAACGTTGTCATTGGCAACATAACATAAAACACCCATGAATTGAAATTATTAACTTGTTTAGAAGGTATCATGTACATGTGTATAATCAAATATCTTTGGATGTGGGTGCAGTAACTATCATTTCGATTACCACAAAGGAAAAGGTCTAAGGATTACAGATTACATTTGTGCAGACAAAAGGGGGTTCCCAGCTTTATCCTCAAACAGCCCCAGCTTATTATGGCAATAATGTAGTCGGTAAGGTGTTCCCATTTACATGTATAATCTTTCCCCCATTGTTTTTCAGGATCGTCAGTTTGTGCTGGCTATCGGGGAATTTCAATGAGATAGCACTGACCAAGGAAAGCAACAATACAGAGGTGGAGGAAATTTTTCCAGGATTTCTGTGGCCTTATGGCTTAGTAAACTTGGCGGTTGGCCAAATTTATACCATCTTTGGAAACTCCAGGTATTCTTGGGCTTCTCATGATGTACTGATAAAACATTTTCGTACAAAGAATTTATGTATGTTGCTATCAGCGGCAACCTTTTTAGCTCACCTGAGCACGAAGTGCTCAAGGTGAGCTATTGTGATCGCCCGGTGTCAGTCGTCCGTCGTAGTCGTCGTCCGACATCAACAATTTGACTGTTAACACTCTAGAGGTCACAACATGGGCACAGTCTTAATGAAATTTGGTCAGAATGTTACCTTCAATAAAATCTTGGACCAGTTCGATATTGGGTCATCTGGGGTTAAAAACTAGGTCACCAGGTCGAATTAAAGGAAAAGCTTGTTATACCCCCACAAACGAAGTTTGAGGGGGTATATGGGAGTGAGCTTGTCGGTCGGTCTGTCGGTTTTCATGGTTTCCAGACGATAACTCATGAAAGGCTAGACAGATTTGAAATTTTTTTGGTACACAGGTGAAACATCAGAAGATACAGGTCAAGTCCGATATTGGGGCTGGTGGGGCCAAGGTCAAGGTCATTGTTACTAAAAATAGAAAAACGGTTTCTGGACGATAACTCATGAAGGGCTTGACAGATTTGAAAAAAATTTTGGTACACAGGTGTAACATCAAAAGATACAGGTCAAGTCCGATATTGGGGCTGGTGGGGCCAAGGTCAAGGTCACTGTTACTAAAAAAAGAAAAACGGTTTCCGGACGATAACTCATGAAAGGCTAGACGGATTTGAACAATTTTTGGTACACAGGTGTAACATCAGAAGATACAGATCAAGTTAGTGAGCTTGTCGGTCGGTCTGTCGGTCGGTCGGTTTTCATGGTTTCCGGACGATAACTCATGAAAGGCTAGACAGATTAAAAAAAAATTTGGTACACAGGTGTAACATCAGAAGATACAGGTCAAGTTCGATATTGGGGCTGGTGGGGCCAAGGTCAAGGTCACTGTTACTAAAAATAGAAAAACGGTTTCTGGACGATAACTCATGAAAGGCTCGACAGATTTGAAAAAAAAATGGTACACAGGTGTAACATCAGAAGATACAGGTCGAGTTCGATATTGGGGCTGGTGGGGCCAAGGTCACTGTTACTAAAAATAGAAAAATGGTTTCCGGACGATAACTCATGAAAGGCTTGACAGATTTGAACTTTTTTTGGTACACAGGTGTAACATCAGAAGATACAGGTCAAGTTCGATATTGGGGCTGGTGGGGCCAAGGTCAAGGTCACTGTTACTAAAAATAGAAAAATGGTTTCTGCTTCATAACTTTAATTGGGCGTGAGATATTGTGATGAAACTTGCTGTATAGGCAGCCTCTGTGAAGACAATGCTTGTGATTGAAAATGGGGCCAGCGGAGTAAAGGTTTTTGTGCATTGTTACGAAAATAGAAAAACGGTTTCAGGACAAGAAGATGCAGTGTGCAGTAACCTTTAAGTTATGGCCTCTTTTCAAAGGAATGGTTTGCCATTCCTGTGTCCAGGCGGAATTTGGGGGTATTCGTCACTCCTGTGACAGCTCTAGTTAACACTATAGAGGTCACATTTATGACTGTTTCTTCAGGAAACTTGGTCAGAATGTTAATATTAATTATCTCTAGGTCAAGTTTGAATCTCGGTCATGTGCGGTCAAAAACTAGGTCCCCAGGTCAAATTGAAGGAAAAGCTTGTTAACACTCTATAGGTCACATTTATGACTGTATCGTCATGAAAGTTGGTCAGAATGTTTATATAAATAATCTTTAAGTCAAGTTTAAATCTGGTTCAGTTGCGGTCAAAAACTAGGTCACCAGGTCAAATCATAGGAAAAGCTTGTTATCACTCTAGAGGTCACAATTATGACTTTGATAATTTCTAAGTAAAGTTTGAATCCGCGTCATGTGTGGTCAAAAACTAGGTCATTAGGTCAAATCATAGGAAAAGCTTGAAAGCACTTCAGAGGTCACATTTATGACTGTATGCTCATGAAACTTAGTCAGAATGTTTATATTGATTAGTTCTAGGCCAAGTTTGAATCTGGGTCATGTGCGGTCAAAAAACTAGGTCACCAGGTCAAATAATAGGAAAAGCATGTTAACACTTCAGGGGCCACATTTATGACCATATGTTCATGGAACTTGATCAGAATGTTATTCTTGATGATCTTTAGGTAGAGTTTGATCAGGGGTAAAAGTGGTAAAAAACCAGGCCACTAGTTCAAATCATAGAAAAACTTTGTAAACACTGCAGAGGTTACATTCTATTTTTAATTACCATGGAACTATGTCAGAATGTTTGTGTTTATGAAGTCTATGTCAAGTTTGAAACTGGGTAACCTGAGTTCAAAAACTAGGTCATGTAGTCAAATCATAGAAAACATTGTTAAAACACTGTTGAGGCCATATTTTCTACTTTATCTATATAAAACTTGGTCAGAATGTACTTATTACAGCAAGGTAAGGTTTGCAACTGGGTCATCCGTGATGTTAAAAAAATCATCCGTGAAAAAAAAAAACTTGGTCACTAGGAAGGATCTAAGTAATATATTCCAGCAGGTATAGATGTTTTGATTCCATACCTCATGATTATATTTGGATGTGAATGAGATGTGAAACCCAAATCTTTAGTCCTGTTTCATATAATCTGAATTGGTATGCGGTAAAGCCCATATAACTAAGTCATTATCTTGCTTTAACTTATATGATCTAAAGTAGCTGAAATGAAGATGATCCTTTAAAATTGTGGTCTAAGGCTGATAGGGAAGAGTTTTGTCACAATTGCCCTCGCCCTGAAAAGCGATACAGGGCCTTCAGGGCCCTCTTGTTTATAATTTGAGTTGTGTCTTGTATATTGTTATCCGAATGGCTCTGTAATGGTTTGCACTCCTGACTGTTTGGCACAAAAATACAGCATCGTAGGACGAGTTTCATTAAAATGAACTTTGTCTTGGATGTTTTTTTAATCACGGACGTATTGTATGCGCTGTTGTTATAGTTGTTTTTGTTTTTGTCAATGTAAACAAATTGCGCTGTCAAGATTTTACTCGAACATCTTGGTACTTTAATTTAAGGCCATGCCCACTGTCGCCACAGTTGATTGGTGTTTTGTATGTCAATCTTTCATTGATTTTTAGTTCATGAGCTTGAGTGGTTACATTTTTAATTCTCCCAATTTGAAATGTTCATGCTTTTGACATATGGCTTTAAAACTTTGCATGCTTGTTCACCATCATGCCCCCATTCTGTATGCAGGAGCAGGTCACTGTATTGAGCATTTTGACAGAATTATGCCCCTTTTTCGACTTAGAATTTACATTAAGGTTTGCATACCTCAAATATTTTCCAATTCAATCTATGTAAATATCTCGGCACATCATGTATTGCATTGAAATCTAATCTAACAGTGATCCATGCATGTTTCGCCAAAATGTTTCAATCCAATACACCGAAAAGCGGCGGAATAGTCGAGCGCGCTGTCTCTGTGACCGCTCTTGTTAATTCTCCCAATTTGAAGTGTTCATGCTTTATTTAAATTCCCAAAATGAAAAGGCCAAGGCCATGTTTCAATAGGATATCTTATTTGTAAATCTGACGCAGCTAAGATTGCTATGGTACATCGATAAAATTACGGGCAGAATCTATGCGCTAAATGTCCTTACAGTAATTGTATTGAAACAATTTTATAAAAATGAGATAACACTTGGTTATTTAAAACAAATTTTATTGGCAATATTTGTGTGCTTTTTAAACAGTGGAATTTGTGGCCACGTAGCTAATAAATAAAAGGAACTATAATGATTTATATAGACCAATACTTTTTGTTTGTACACAACTTATATGCTTTATTTTGTTTTGATCATTTAGTCAAAAATGAGTTCAAATGATAATGCATTTAAATAAAGATATAAGTTGACATCACCCTATATTGTGCAACTTAAAGCTGCACTCTCACAGATTGAACGTTTTTGGCAACTTTTTTATTATTTTGTCTTGGAACAATTTATGCGAAAATCCATGGAAACCAGTAACTAGCATATAAGACTGCTGACAAAAGATCAGATTGCGAATTTTTATATTTAAGTTCAAAAATGGATGTATTATGTATTTTTCTTAAACCATTAACCATAAAACATTAATTTTGTAACTGAAATATGAAAATCTACAAAGTAATTTTTTGTCATTAATCTTATATCATTGGTTTGCAGATATTTACGCAAAAATTTGCTCTTTCCAAGACAAAAAATAAATAAGTTGTTAAAATGGTCAATCTGTGATAGTGCAGCTTAAAGCGATGCAATATTTTTTAAACATGGCCCACAGGCCCTGGCCTTATATTATTTTTTTCTGAAAAAGCCCTGCGGCAATTAAATAGGAAATGTTGTTGATGTAAGAGGCTAAAACTTACCATTATAAGACCATCCAGCAGAAATCATTTCAGGTTCATTGAATGTGTTTACAATTCTTGTTCTTAACCAAAGATCATTAAAGAACCTGCATAATTAAATACTATTACACTATTGTTTTCGAATCTAAATAAACTGTCTTTTCTATTCTATTTTGTTATTAATGGGTTAAAATCACTGTTCTCTCTCAGGATTAATTTTAGGAATGTCAGACTGAACGTGGAGGGCTAGGGAGGGGACCTGACCCTGTTCTCTCCCTTTTTTTAGTATTTCATTCAATGAAGTCGCAATTTGACATATAGTATAAGATCTCTTAAGAAAAATGTGTAAGAAAATGCCACTCAAAAAGAAAAGAAAACATAACGATTGCAAAGTCGATGAAATTTAATGTCTTCAAATAATAGTTGCATCATTCGTACATCATAAACATGTACAGGTGAAACAAAGTCAATACATCAAAAACCACATGTCATGGTTACATTCTGAGGGAGTCAAATATTCTTAAAATCTTGTTCTCAAAGTGGCAAATTCACATATCTTACACTGACTATATTAAGAAAGACATGTACTAGTATTTTTTACATCATTAAAGCATAAAATGTTAAATTAATTGCAGGTGACCATTTTAACAAACTCGGGAGACAAAGTTTCAGGAGGGGGTACCTCTGGATCCAGTATCCCGCATAAGACCTCTGCTCCTGGCCCTGTCCAGACCCGGACCCAGAGGGGTGGGGCTGACCTTGCCGTCCACAGCAGCACAGACCCCCGCCAGCCCACCGCCCAGGATGAGGCTAAGATGCAGGACATACTGGCAGACCCTGAAATCAGGGACATCTTAGTTGATACGAAGATACAACAACTGTTTGAGACTATGAGGAACGACCCTGGAAGTGCACAAAGGTAACATTTCTAGTACATTAGTGATGGTATGGTGATCACATATGATTAGATGATCGTCGATTTGTGACCAGCATCTATGATAATCAGTCATGAGTGAATGTGGGATGATTGAATATAATCGAATAATCATCAATGGGTGAACAACATTGGAGATAATGGATTATGATCATCCATAACGAATTATTTTTGTTAAATAATTTTGCATAGAATTATCAAATACATGTGTATAATATTATTTCTTGAGTCATGACATTTTATTTTTGAATTATTTTTTTTTATAAAATATAAAAGCTAACAAAATAAATATTATTTTCTACCAATTTTGAGTGAGGAAATACAATTATTTTTTTCTGTTTGATTAACTATTATCGTTTTATATTTCAAATCAATTATCAAATTAAAATGAAAATTTTCTGATTATCTTATACTATAGAACAAAATCGTTTGCAAATTTAGGACATATCATAAATCCCTTTGAAAGTATTTTTTTTTTTTAATGGAAGATCGTAAATTAATTATCAATTAAAAGGTGATCAATTTCATTTTACTGTTGCAGACTTTTACAGACTGCTGACTCTGACTTGAGAGGAAAAATTCAAAAGCTTGTACAGGCTGGGCTACTGCAGTTCCAAACCTGACCTCACAACCAAATGGTCATCATTCCTCTCAACCTGTGTTGAAGTACTGGAGGCAGGATATTTATCTTGGAAACTGTCATTCATTGCTTCCATCCAGTTTTTGTGACTCAGAAAATCTTGAACTGAACCTTCTGAAAACGTTTAAGAGGAAATTTTGTAGAATTTACGATTTTAAAAATGATACACTTGATGATGACATTTTATTGATCAAATGTCTAAGACTCTTGCTCATTGCATCCAATGGTATAGCTTTCAAACCTCCTGTCCGTCTGTCTGTCCAGGCAAACCCAAAGAGTGTTTTGGGGCTGGGTCCTTTAGTGTAAGGAGTTGATTTGGTTATGTTTATTATTGAAAACACACACAAAAATAAACTTTTATGGGTTTTTTTTTAAAGACAGAAAAAAACACATTAACAAGAAATGTTGGTCCATTCGAATTTCCGTCAATCCATCTGTTCCCATGGTTTCCGATCAATATCTTGCGAACACTTAGGCCAAGGAACCTTAAGCTTGTAGGTAAGATGGCTTTAAACAGCAGGTGAACCCTCTTGATGTTTAGGTCAACAAGGTCTGAAAATATGTTTTCACTTTTAGTGAATAAAGCTTGGGCCTTTTGACATCAAACTTGTTTGGCAGATTGTCCATTACTATAAGATATATGCTATCTATTTTGAAACAGTGAAACCAAGGTCAAGGTCAAAGTGACCTTAAGCTGAAATCCGTTTCTGATCAATATATATAGAACGTGTTTGCACGGCGACCTCAATATTAGTACACAAGTTAGTGATGACCAATTGATGATTTTGTGGACAGTGGGACAAAGCTGTGGTGACCTTGAACTGAACATATAATTCCGACATACACCTGAAGAACGCTTGGGCCCAGAGCCCTCAAACTTTTTATGTGGCAGGCCATAAACAGCAGATGATCCCATTAAACTTTTGGGTCAAAGGTCAAGGTCGTAGTGATGTTTCAAATTAATATATGAAGAACGTAAGAGCCCAACAAATGCACTCGAGGTTCACCGGTTGGTTTTGACCAGTACATAACCCCTATTTTTTCGAGGTCAGGGTTTTTAGGACCTTGAGCGGAAATCTATTTTCGATCAATAAATGAAGAACGCTGGAGTCCATCAACCGCACTCTTGGTATGCCGTTTGGACATGACCAATGGATTAACCCTATTCACTTTGAGCTCAAAGGTCAAGGAATTTGTGACCGACCTTAAACTTGGTATGCAGGTTGGCCATGACTAGCAGATGATCCGTGCTCATTTTTTGGATTAAAAGTCAAGATCGCGGTGACCATGAGCAAATAATATGTTTCACATCATCATCTGAAGAACTAAAGAGCCCAATGCATCAATCTTGGCATACTTGAACTAAAATATGTTTCCAATAAATAACTGAAGAAAGCTCGTGAACAGGGCCCTCAAACTTGGTAGACAGGTTGCCCACGACCAGCAGATGGTCACTATTGTTCAGCCATAGGTCAAGGTTGTGGTGGCCTTGAGCAGAAAATCTGTTGCGAATCAATATCTGAACTATTCTAGAGCTCATGAATCTCATTTTCGGTTAACACGTTTACCACGACCATAAGATGATCCCTGGATTTAGGAGTCAAAGTTCAAGGTCATGGTAACTTTGAGCTTAGAATGTATTTCTTATGCACAATGTCAATTGTAACCACGGCCCCCAGGTCCGGGAATAGCCGGGGAAATGGGCCGTGTTTTTACTTTCCTGGTGGCCCCGCAGTGCCGGGTGACCGCGGTTGTTTTATCTTCGCACAAAATTTAGCGGAGAATGATCCTTATCTAGAGTACCTGGGGGGGGGGGGGCATTTGGCGGGGATTTTACCATCAGTTCGTCCCTGCAGGGCGGGGATTTTACCCGAGCTTTACAATTGACTAGTGCATTATCAAAATATTGTCCACCGCCATCAACAGGGAGGTTGGACATGACCAGCAGTTGTAGGACAATGGGTCATAGTCATCGGGATATTGAGCTTTAAATCTGTTTCCGATCAATAACGGAAGAATGTTCGGGACTCATTGCCCTCAAACTTGGTAAACAGGTTGACCATAACCAGCTGATGAACCCCAACGATATTTGAGGTCAGAGGGTTTTATGGTCGAGGTCGTTGTTGCTTGTTTGTAAAAGATAATGTTTGGTTTTTAAAAAAAAAAAACATAGCAATTTCCTACGCAGTGATCTTCCCTAAAACCAGTAGAATGGATCTCTGCCACTGCCGCCATGGGCGAGTAAAGCTGGTTTGCAGCTATATATAAACAGTATTAACATTTTTAATATTTATCTTCGCTCTACTATGGATGGGTTTTATATAATTTCAAGTAGGTGCACTGTTGTTAAAATACAATTTTTTAGTTGACATTAGACGTAATGTACAACCTTTACCAACATGATATATGGTCACGTGGTTTGCATGGTGACAGTGATTACTGTACTGTAAGGGAAGTAACGCTGCGTGGAGTTTGATAACATGGGTAAAAGCATTTTCTTCTTTAAATCTTGGTAATAACTTGAAGTACTAGCAATAATTGATATCCTGCCACCAAATCTGTTCTGATTGAAGTACCTAACTTCTATGCTTTATCCCTAGTATGGTTCTCATTGTTACATTAGTTTTACCATGTAATTCTACATTAGAAAAGTAGTTACATCTTCAAGAATCATCACTAATTTCATTCGTCATATTTCGCAACCACCTTACGGACAGGAAATATACCAATCGGAGATCCTCGGCCATTTTCCATAAAAAAACATTCCCGGATATATATACCGGTACATCAGTAAAAGTAGTTCCTAAAAAATAATAGTATTGATTAACTGTAGTGTAGTTTGTGTTACTTAACTTTAATTGATTGACAGTGATGTGCATTATTGCATAATTATTCAAGATCACCAATGGCACTGTTATAAAGATTAACTGCTTAATTGAAATTACTACGCGATCTACTTGCAACTTAATTAAATATAAAACTAAATGACATTGAAAACCAGCATAAACATCCGATGTTTTTTTTCGATAAAAAGTGGCTGAAGAGTTCAGGATGAAGGAAGTTATGTATCTCTACTCGATTTGTTTTTGCATATTAAGTTTAAAGCTCGGTGAAAGATGACATGAAGTACCACTTGTATTTTTCAGCAGTTTCTTCCTTCAGTTATGAGTGTGCCATTCGAAGAGTTATCATTTAAAAAATATGTTTTAAAGTTGCACTCTCACAGATATACCGTTTTTACTCTTTTTTAATTTTTTGTCTTGGAATGAGCAAATTTTTGCGTAATTATCTGCAAACTAGTGATAAAAATTTGCTGACAAAAGATCAGATCGCAGGTTTTCATATTTCCGTTCGAAAATTAATATTTTATAAGGTTCAAGATAAATGCATAAAACATCAATTTTTGAACTTAAATATGAAAACCTGCGATCTGATTTTTGTCAGCAGTCTTATATCACTGTTGTGATATAATATCAATAATATCAATGCATTTTCATATAAATTTGCTCGTTCCAAGACAAAAAATAAGAAAGTTATCAAAACGTTTAATCTGTGAGAGTGCAGCTTTTAAGGTTGTGCATTCAGTTTTGTTTTTATTTTGTAATAAATGGCTCAATTGTTTTTAAAAAATATGTTGATTCTTATACTTCTCAAATACATATTATTTGAAAATAATTGTTCATGGATTTCTATGAAGTTCTTACAAGGATTCTGTAGTTTCGCTTATTTCCCGAGTTTGATGTTGTCTTAAATTAAAAAAAAAATGTATTAAAAAACATGCATTTTGTTTGTTATACACTTCTTTTCCCTTTTCATATAAATTTAAAGAAGCTGCATATTATTTTATTGTTTCATTTATTTTCTGAAATTCAATTGTTTCAAAATTGTCAAACAATTCACCAACTGATTTAATATTGTTAGACAAATCATCAGAAGGACTTTTGATTGAGGCAAATTCTACAACCATAGCACCAGTATAGAGTTCATTTAAACTCATGAACTCGTTTTTGTCTTTTGATTTTTATTTATGAATGATTTATAACTGTAAATACCAAGTTATGACAATGAACAAGTCCAGTTGCGATTTCTTGCACAAAGATTTGAGTTTGTTGAAATATTCTATAACATCTAAAAGGTGCTTTCCCTTGTCAGTGTTCATAGATTTGTAATTTAGGCTTTCGATAAGGATCAATTGATCGAACTTGTTTTGACATTTTATCAAACATAGATGCTAATTTATCCAAAAGGGTGCCTAAAAGGTTTGAAGGTCTGTAAACACATTATATTTCAATTTTGTTAGAAATTCCTGTTCACGGTCCATTCTGTATGATTTGTAGAACGGAAATTGGTACTGTTTCCATCACATTTACGTCTTTTTCCAAGGATGATAGTGAACCACATTGAAAGGAGTAGTCCTATTAATACACACATGGGAATTGAACATTCGCCAAGCTTTTCTCGGTTTCGAGTCATCCATGCCAAGAAATCCAACCAATTTTCGATTAAGAAGGAAACCCCTGTATGCTAGCATATACCTGGATTTTAGCAGCATATGCATTATGTTCCATTCAGTGGTTTTGTGCTAAGGGTTAAAGGGCTGACTTGGTTCTCCATGTATTTTTTATCAGTTATCTGCCGTAACAGCTAATTCATTTCATTTAATGGCCATTACGACCAGCATGAAATTCAGGGGAGCAGTGATTTTGGTCATTTTTCGAAAAATACCTTTCTATAGTGCATGTTTCTTAGGTTTAACGCTTCAACTCATTTTGATTATTACGACACTTGTCAAAAATAAAACAAAACATTCAATAATAGTTTATTATTAAGTATTGACATGATTTTCTTAACTATAAAAAGTATAATTATTAATTAACTAAGCTAAGCATTATCAGTTATCTGCCGTAACAGCTAATTCATTTCATTTAATGGCCATTACGACCAGCATGAAATTCATAGGAGCAGTGATTTTGGTCATTTTTCGAAAAATACCTTTCTATAGTGCATGTTTCTTAGGTTTAACGCTTCAACTCATTTTGATTATTACGACACTTGTCAAAAATAAAACAAAACATTCAATAATAGTTTATTATTAAGTATTGACATGATTTTCTTAACTATAAAAAGTATAATTATGAATTAACTAAGCTAAGCATTACATCTTTGATGTTGTTTATGAACAATCTCCTTGATAACAATATTTAACTATCTAAACCACACCCTTGAATTATGTTTAAAGATTGAAAACATCAAGTACAAATGTACTAACTATATTTCTTAGTTCTCCAACAGCTAAATATTTTCCTCACGCCGGCCAAATTCGAATAGCCTCTTGTAGAACAATACCGTAATCAAGTCGTTTAATTTAACAACTTGATTACGGTATTATTCTATAAGAGGCTATTAGGATATTGCCGGCGTGAGGATGTATTTTGACCCAAATAGAATCACAAACTCCAGTCAAACTTATCGACTACCGGCTCAAAATGTTATGACTCATGTATATTTAATAAAATGATACCGGGGAGTCGTTTATCTGTGGATGTCGAAAATCTGCTTAAAGGGGCTGTACTTCGTATGATAAAATAGCGAAAAAAAATGTCGAAAACTGACATAAACTTGGCATCGATGTGTACAATGCATTGAAACTTACTAACTGAAGTACCACATAGTTAACAATTTATTTAAAAGTTTAGCAGGTATTTGGTATTTTTTCATTAAAAAGATTACTGGGTATGGCTACCAGGTAGTATTCATTACTTATGCGTTATTGGCTAGTCGGTGTTATCACGTGATATTACCGAGGTACGTGTATAGCTTAATTAAGTAATTAATAGAGTAAGCCGTTGTAGCTCAGTGAATGTGACGCTGGACTGCAATTTTGGCGACACGGGCTCGAACCAGGTCTCTGACACATTTTTTTTTTACATTTTGGTACTTTCTTTTACAATTATGATATCAAAGCGCAACACATTGCATTAGATAATTATCCTGAGATTTGTTACAGAAAAAAAACTTTTTTGGGTGCGAATCTGGTGTACAGTCCCTTTAAGGGTTCATTGTACTTTGTGCTCATTATAAACAGATAAATGAAGGGTCTTCGCATTGATACAAAAAGCTTAGTTCCTTAATTCACATCATCATCATCGGTGGTGGTGGTGGTTGTGGTGGTGGTTGTGGTGGTGTTGTGACGGTGGTCACTAACATTTTTATAAGAATAACGTTATAATATTAACTTTGCGCTTAAGAACTTTAAATGGTTATATGTTGTTAATCATCAATCATAAACAGGTTATGATAATCAAAGGATCTAAGTATGTATTTTCCAAGGCCAATTTTAGTTGTGAGTAGTTTATTGGTGGATCATAACCTGTGTATATTAACATCTGATATATCTGATTCATAGTTCAGTCCCTTGTTGTAAAATTTGCCATTGTTATTAGTGTTTTCATTAAACTGTTTGAACGTGATTTCGTCTATATTTCGAAACCCAAGATACCCAAAGAATATATACAAGAAATGGCTACTTTATGAGTGTCCGAACTTTCTAGATATAAAAACCTTACAAAGGAAATACCCGTTAACAATTAATGCATAGCATATCCCTGAGATCTTCCATTTTTTCTAGAAATATTAATGACCTGTCATACTTTACCATGGTATCAGACTCCTAGTTTATCCAATACTTGGGAAATCAAAACGAAGCATATGCATTTGTGAAAAAGGAGCTTATTTGTGAATACAGGGATATCAGCTGCACATGGGCAAGATGGAAACGGTGATGTTTATTCTCCTGGGGATTCTGTATCAACTGAATGCCAACGTTATCTTATCAGGTACATTCATTTATTATACTTGTTGCTGTAAGTTTTGATATGGTTGTTGGTGCCTAGTGAATATTTTAAAATTTAAGTTGTTTTTTTCCCGAAACATTGTCTTTATATAATTGTGATTCTTTTTTCGACTGATGTCCTTTTTTAAAATCTATACATGTGTAAAAGCAGCTAGTATAGTGCGACAGATTAGTTTTTATCCTTCCCTATGTTCTAAATTTTGAAATGTTGCTATATGCAGAGCCGGTTTGATGTTATGTTGTCAATTGTGAATGAATTGTTTTTAAAAAGAAAAAGCGACGTTGGGCCGCCAAGTCAGAGTACTCAAATGAACACTTGGAAACAATATGTGATGACTTCTTCGACACAAATGCCGCACCGGCTGCGTGTAGAATGCTGAAATTAAATGTGTCAGCAATTTTTAATTCATCTAATAATACTTTTATTTATTGAATGTACATTTTTGAAATATGTTGTTGTTTACGTTCATGTATAATAACATATTATTTGTTTAAGAACTGAGGCCATTGTAATATCGAGATTGCAATGGTACTACCGGACATGAATCAAACACTGACGACCGTTGTCATGGTGGATATGGGAGTCACAACTGTGAAAACTTTGATTTATGCCACTTATCTGTTTGTTTTTATCTTATTATTGCTTTAAAGTATTCAACTGGTATTGGTTGGTCATAATTTATTTAAGTTTGATTTATTGAGCCATTTTATTAGTATTTCTTTGTAATCCGTGATACATTTGCAATGTCAAATTTTCATTTTAGATTCGACGTACATAAAAGTACGAAGATATTGAAAATCCACGATCAGTCTTAACTCTATTTCACAAGCAATTGAACGAGTAAGGACAGTTCCAATGACCCTTAAGCTTCAGTCTACTGGAGGGCAAAACCATGGCAGTAAATTCTGACCGGTCATTACAAAGCATTGCGCTACTCATTGTATTTAACCACAAACTCAAAGATGGTTTATTTTGTTGGTGATGTATCATCACAGACGGCATGCTTTTAAAAAGATCAAACCCAGAACCAGATAATTTGTATCGTCACAGCTGACAGGCAGAGTTTAAGGACAATCCCGAGAGTGCCTTTCATCTCAAGATATCTCATTTGTGCGCGTCTTGCGGCTGCGATATGCGGAAACAGTCATATGAATCACCCAGAAGGATTCTCCAGTAAACAAACAAGATTGAATTCAGTGTCAAGAAGTGATTTGAATATTTTAATATTTCATTTTATTTTAAGAGAACGGAAGAATATGTATTTTCATAAGTGTTTAAAACAATTTCTAAAGTTTATGTTTTCCACTTCTTTTTGTTGATCTGTACTATTGTTTGTGCATGGCATTGCGCTTTTTGGTTTGAATTTGTGAGTCTGATAATTTAATGTGTTTTGCATTATATGACAAAGTCGTAAGATTAAATAAGTGTGTACTGACTTAATATTTACAGTATCAAGGACACCGTCAATTTCTGTAGATAATCATGAATCGGGTGAGTTCATTCTTTTATATGTTTTCAATTATTATTACTGACCGTAAATAATCTATATCGAATTATCGCTATTCGGTAAATATGTCCACTTAAATTATACTTACCTTCAGATGATACAACAGTGCGGCTTGTTGATGGGGCCACTCATTACGAAGGCCCTATCGAAGTGTACATGAATGAACGCTGGGGATCAATATGTGATGACTTCTTCGACACAAATGCCGCATCGGTAGTGTGCTGAACTTAAATGTGTAAGCAATTGTAACTCATCGATTTTAAAAGTCCTTGTTCTTTTAGATGTACACATTGGAAGTATGTTTATATTTATATTCATGTATTATTCTTTATTATTTGTTTAAGCACTGACGTCATTATTATCATTATTATATCGGGTGCCTTCGATCGAGAATGAAATGGTACTATCGGACATGATCAAACACTGACGACTGTTTTCATGGTGGACGGTGGGGGAGTGACAACTGTGATAATTTGCTTTTATGCACCCTACTTGTTTTTTTGTATCTATGCATTGCTTAATACGTCATAAATTGAAATCTAATCGTTAACAATAAGTATAAAACTATTTGTTTGTCAGGTTTGTTAAAAAGTATTCCTTGTGTCATTTTATAAGTCTGTTTTTGTAATCAGTGATACATTTGCAATGTCAAATTGTCCTTTTAGATTCGACGGTCATGAAAGAACAAAGTCGTGCAAAATGCATGTTCAGTCTTCACTTTACGCCACGAGCTATTGGAGTGACCCTAAAGCTTCAGTCTACTGGAGGCCAAAATAATGCCATTCAAATAATGAATTACGACCGGTCATTGCGTTTCTCATTGTACTTAACCCCAAACTCAATGATGGTTGTTGTTTTTTGGTGATGTATCATCACAGGCGGTATGCTTTTAAAAACATTCAACCCAGAACTATATCATTTGTAACGTCACACGGGCAGAGTAATGGACAATCCCGAGAGTGCATTTCATCTCAAGATATCTCATCTGTGCACGTCGTGCTGCTGCGATTTGCGGAACCAGTCATATAAATCACCCTGTAGGATTCTCCAGTGAACAAACAAGATTGAATTCAGTGTCAAGAAGTGATTTGATTAGTTTGAGATTTCAGTTTTAAAGAGCACGGAATAATATGTATTGCCTTTTATTATTTTTACTTTTTGTTTGCTCACATTTTTCTGTTTTGTTTGAATGAGTGAAATTAGATATTTTTGCATTTCTAAGTCTTACCTATACATATAGGCTCTATCTTTTGACAACTTGGATTATACGTTTTCTCTGGCACCATTGAGCCCGAATCAGTTACTGGCAATGAAGCCAAAGGTCATATTCCATCTGGCGTTGTATGCAATACCTCGCCAACAGTTAAGAACGCGTTGATAGGTGGAGTTCATACAATTGTAGGTTTTATTGAATATTATTATAAAGGTTGAAGAGTAGTATCCGGTGAGTGGCAGTAATTATCTAGCAATTGTTTTTTTTTTCATTGCATCTATTTTATCATGGCAATTGCAAATGTTATATCATAATTTAATATGTGAATGTTTGCCTTGAATGTTCAAGAACATTAAAATGAATCATTCACAAGTTGTGTTTGTTTTTTTCAAAAATACCAAATTGTCTAAAAGTCCGCAAATTCTCACGTTGGTTATGGTCAAGTTATTACGAATTTTTATTTTCATTGAGAAAGCGACATTAACTTAACTGTTGATTAGTATTAACTTTCTCTAGGTTCGTTATTGTATTTCTTTTTACTTGTCCTTTGAATGTGTTCTTCCTGGCAAAAAAGTTTGGGACACCCTTGTTCAAATTACTCTGTACAGTCTTTCTATCATTTGCAAGATACCACAATTGAAGATAGCGAATCAGGGAACGTTACAAATGCTCATGGAAAGCTTACCACGTACACAGCGGCCCCTGAAGCAGGTAAACGTTTTTTGATACGTTTTTTGTAGCTGAAAACCCGAAACTAACACAATGCATGTTTTAACCAAACGGGCACTTTTATATTATCTTCTATACAAAAATAATCATGATTTTTAATGTTTTTGTTTCAATGTATTGCACCATAATTAATGCATAAAATTATTGTATTGTGTAGCAAAAGTTGTAGAGTATCTGTAGGCATTCTTATTCACCACAGTCCTTAAGCAATTATATGACTGACCCAGCATGTCGACACGAATTATTCAGGGCCAACCATATGCAGTGCATCCATAGAAAATGGGGCCAGAAGCACAGGGCGGGAAGATATCTCTATCTAAATGTCATAAAGGATACGAAGGTATATTCTTATTCTTAAAATTCTGAGGGGATTTACTTACAGTTAATATCGATTCTGTTTAATTGGTTGAAACGTATATACACTGATGTTATTTTTCAAAGTCTCCGGAGGATCTCGAACCCTCGTCGTCATGGTCGAAAGGCGTTTATCTGAACCAATTGACCATTCTCATCCTTTTAAACTGTTAAGACAATCAGAAAACAAACGCTACAGGTGCTCTTTAAAGAGTATGCCATGAAACATATATTTTATAGTTCACGTAATATAAGTAATATAAATTACTGTGATATTTTAGGCAATTATTATCGTCGTTGTCAGAAAGGCACATTTCTGAACCCCGTTAACAATTGTACACGAAAGGTAAATTACTGTGATATTTTAGGCAATTATTATCGTCGTTGTCAGAAAGGCACATTTCTGAACCCCGTTAACAATTGTACACGAAAGGCCATACGGGATTTACATGCTAAGGTAAACAATACGTTTATAGTGTTTTATACTGTTTCTACTGTTAATATATACTTAAAATGAGTTAACGACCTTATTTGGTTATGGGCTTATACTATATAGTGTCATAGGATATGAAATAAATTTCAATAAAAGTTGTATTGATGGAGTTTTTTACACTTCGAAAAAAACACAGGAATATATTTATAAAAACAGTATATGTGTATGAACAGATCGTTGGAATGCATCATTCTTAAAGAAACGGAACAACATTTGAAATGGCAAAATGAGCCATAGTTTATTTTAGGAAGAACATTTAATAATATACTAAGCTACATTTTCACCCGTTTTAAATTATTGTAGACCATTCCTTTGTCCTAATCCAAACACAATGATTGTGAACTGTGGAGTTTAGCAAGAGTAGCAGATCTGTTGTGTAGTAGCAACACACATGGCGTTCAATTCAGGGGTTGCAGGTTCGATTCTCCGGCGCACAACTAAAACATACAAATCCTCTCACTTTAACGTTAAATGGCGGCGTGTATTAGTGCAATACCTTGATGTACGTTTAAGAACTAGTGTAGCTTCAACCAGCGTTACATACTGTCTGTGTACTACATGTGTATGCTCCGAAAACCTTATATGACTAACAAGCGATGGGTCATGCCACAGCATGGGTATAAATAAACTCAAAACCACAAGGCTGACTCTGGCGTCTGGCCAGACTCATTTGTTTCCCAATCGAAAGAGGTGGATATGTTCCGAGAATAATTTTGGGTGTGTTTGGAACTGCCATACATGATCGGGAGGTAGCTTAGCTTAGATGTTACAATATCGCGAACGCTCCGTGTGATCGTTTTCTTTGGAATATTGTTCAGTAACTAGCATTTCTTGCGTTGAGGGTTGCTTAAATATACGAGATATTGAGGCTTTACCAGCTCATTTGTTGGGAATTTTTAGTCAACTACAGAATTTCAACAACATTAGTGAAATTAACATTAATTTAAATAATTATGTTGATTTTCTTAATGCGTGTGATTGAACGCATGTGATTTTGAGCATTTTCTTAACAATTTTATACGTCATGAAAGCAACCCCTAAATAGCAACTATTCTGTTGTTGTAGAATTTGAGGATAAAAGGTCACTACATATTTTCATTCTGCCTTTAAATGTGTTTTCAAATGATGTACAGTCGTCTTAGATCATTCTTTTTGAACCCGCGTCATCGTTGTTATGCTTTTAAACATTTTATAATGAACAATTATCCTAATGAACCAATATATGCACATGTTCCACTGTCATTTGTCCAAATTACAAATTGATGTGCGATCTAATGTATAAGACAAGTGATTGTACTGAGTTAACTAAAACTATGAATTTGTAGGTTTTAGATGGCTCCCTCAATTCCAAAGAGGCTTTGACGAAGTTAAAGAAGGAAACGAATGCCTTGACAACAGCCACTGAAAATTTACCAACAGCTGGCGATCTACAGAATGTTAACCAGATCCTTGATGAAATCATTGACATCATCGAAATTAATTCTTCTACAATCGAGAACGACACAGACGTACGTGTGTTACATTGCAAATTGTGTTTACAGCCTCGTAAACTTCATAATTACATAAGAACAGCTACAAAACTTTCAGTTTATATGTTTGGTTGGAGGTAAAATAATTGACTTATATGTTTTAGAGTTTCTTCGATGTTGCGAATAATTTACTGGATGGAATTTCGACATCGTCATGGAAAAGTTTGATTGATGACGTACGTATGCTTTCTTTCATTGATATGCTATTCTAAATGTAAATTATAAATATAATTTAAATTTATTTTAACGCACAAGATTTATTCTTATCCCTAATTCTTCTTTTGTCTAGATATGTTTTCCGGATAAAAATACATGAACGAGCAACTGGCCTTATTTCTCGAAACCTTTTTAAGTAACTATTTCCATTAGCCGAATTCAAACTTCAATTTGATTTAGCAAAAGGAAAATTGCTTTGTGTGGTCATCATAAAAATAAACCCTATTCAAAGACTAAAAGTTTTAAAAAACAAAGAATAAAAAGAGTAAATGAAACATTCACGTACACCAAAACAATGATGCTATGTGCTATGTGTTAGATTAATCATTATCAGACCTCGTATGAATGAAAATGGCAAAGTGTAGAAAAAAACAATCTGTTACCTTAATCCTGTTATAAGGAACTTAGGTAGATGGTCTACAAACAACATTTGTCTAATTTATAAACAAACACGCAATACAATTCAATACAACACAATACAATACAATAGTAGTTCATTTCGCATAAAATACTTACAAAGTTTATAGCGATAGCAAACAGGATGGTAAAAAAAGTTCAACATTTTCAGAAAAAAAACGAAGTGTAAATTACATGTAAACATGCACATTCAGTTTCATATTGCTTAATTCAGAAGTGGTCTTGAAGGCAGTAAAGATCAATGTTAGTTTTAATCAACGTATAGAGAAATTGCTTATTAACCGCTTTTCTACTTTTCGATTGATCATAATTGCTCTAAGATGTAACTTGGTTATAATTGTCTGTAAACCATATAAATACTGCCACTGTGCTATTTATTTGTTATTGTAAATTAAGGTTTTTGTTTAATTATTTTAAAACAACAGAAGGGAGTTGGTGCCGTCTCTGTTTTAACCACAATCGACCGGTTTCTTTCGAAAGTTGTGAACTCGTCTGACGGGAATTTCACGATGGAGGTCGACAAGCCAAACTTGTGTAAGTTTGCTTAGTATATAGGAGCAGAGTAGGTTTTAAAAAAGACATAATCATGTCATCTTTTTTTTCCTTTTAAACTAAAAATAATCATTTGTAAAAAGAACTCAATAAGTATAAATTATAATATAATATAATTAGCTTGCATATTAAGTAATAATCATACTTGTGTTACAAGTTTTGGCCATGCGATATGTTCAGTGCTGCACTTTAAGTACAAGGCTATGGGTCAGACAGTGAACCCCTCCTCTCTTGATAAATGTTGATAAGTTTTCTTTCAACATTTATCGAATCACATCTTTTTAAATTATGAAACATGATTTGAATTCTTAACACCAAGTCGTTCTGAAAGCTATCAGTGTTAACAACGTTAACTATATCTGTATGATTGACATGTAACTCTTATTTATATAATGTTATTTTATAACATGTTTTTTGTTTATGAATAATAAAAAATAATACATGTGAGCTATATCTATTTTGAGAAAGGGTGTAAATTACGTTTCCGAAAACAAAAAATCTACAAACAAAATAAAAGTAATAAAATTGCACACTTCTCGCAGATATGTTTGTTTATTGAAATATAGATTAAACTCTTTCTTATTTGTACATGGTGATGTTTAAAAAAAGAAACAGTTATATATATATATATATATATAACTGCGGTTACCGTCTCTGGTGTTTAATCAATTAATCAGCTGGTACCAAAAAGATTAATTATTGATAGGAATAGTATTCAATGGTATATTATTTTAGTGTTTCGAGTACACATTTACTTGAACTGTTACGGTCTTCATTCGTTAGAAATGCGTTAAATATTTCCAACCAATTCAATTTAATTATGAAAAATGGACCAAAGTCAAATGATAACCAACCAAAAACCTTTCTTAACTTATGATGTCAGATAATAACATGTACTCTGCCATTGTATTGTAATTTTCGGACAACATGAATTCAAAGGGGGAGGCGCATTTTTCTATATAGTACCATGTCAGGGGCGTAGCAAGACTTTACTGAATGTTACGCACGAAAGGGGGCGGGTGTAGGAGGGAGAATATCCCTGTATCCGGTTTGGGGTTGGGGAGCCTCCCCAGGGAAAAAATGGAAAATCGGTATATTTGGAGGGATTTTTAGTCTCAAGGCCGCCGACTTTGTAGTTATCAAGTGATTGATTTAGGCTCATTAGGCTATCTAGCACAGAGAAGCAATGCTTACTTTAGCTGATCTATCTTTTATTCTGATTTCATTTTTTAGCTTAGCCCTCGACTTTAATGCCATTTTTGGCCATTTTGTTTTTTCAAATTGATGTTATGCACATGCGTAAATACATACATACATACATAATATTTATTCAGCATTAAATGACATATCATCTATAGCCAAAATGCAAAACATATGAAATAAATCATATGAAACAAATCATCGTGAAGATGCATAACGCTGGCTACGCCCCTGCATGTACCCCGGGTCAAAAAAGTTTGTGTGTGTTGGGGGAGGATCTCTGTCCTATGATGGGATATTTGTTTTGTTACAATACCCTGGAACGATAGTCTGTTCTCTTTGATTTTATAATATATTGTGTTCAAGACGTTTTCAAGTTTATTTCTTAGTTTTAAATGTCTTAAGACTATCTTCTTTGTGTGAATATACCCTATTACATTTCCTCAATGTAGTTATAGAAATTGGTCAAGTAGACAGTTGTGACAATATTACGTTTCCGTCCAATGCCGGTAATACCAAAAATACAACGAATAGTATGGAGGATCAGATCGTCGTTGGCTGTGGACAAGGTAACCCTTTTTAATAATTGATATATATTTAGACTTTTGTACACATATAAGTCAATGCAATTCTGATAAAACGTTCTAACATTATTTTGATTTCAGAACAAAAAAACTATTGACTAATGAGCAAATCGCTTGTTTAAATGAGGGTTATTGGACAAATGATCTTTACTAGTCTGCTACTCGGATATGTCCTCATCGAATTTATCTAATCACGTATATTATGAATTTATAATATATAATAGAGCGCATTTTTGATAAACATATCAATTGATTTGTTTCTGATTTTTTGTTCGTTGCGAACAGTTTGACCAGCGTTCTTAGTATGGAAAATCTTCGCAAAGGTTCATTTTTGAAACAACCTTTTGTTTACATATATATATAGGTATAAACGTATTTAGTGGCGGCTTGTTTAAAAACATGTCGGGAATGTTGCCTACAACTTCAAATGATATCGACTCGTAAGTACAATTACTTTTCCATACGCGTTTTATTAGCAAACATGTATCAACAAAATAAAAATAAAAACATTTACCAATATAAGTTATAGTTTTTAAAAGATATTGTTTAGAAAAATAATCAACAACTCAACCTTAGCGATCCATGCTAGTGTTTGTTGTGCAATGCAAGACTTATAATGTATCACTAGTATCATAGGTTCTTGGTTATTTTGATTGCCAGATTAGACAGTTCAATCAACGGGCCGGTACTGTCCTTCAGTTTTCACAGACAACAAAACAGAACAGAGAACGTCAGCATAACCTTCCATGTCTTTGATGTATGTAACTGTTTGAATTCATATTTCGACATTCGACAGTGTACGTAGTTTGCGTATTTATGTATGTACGTAGTTAACGTATTTATGTTTGTAATATGTGCCTGTTGTTTGATGGCTTTTCATGTTTCGTTGATTTTGTGTTGACTAGGTTTTAAAGTAAGTAGCAAAGTGCAGTCGAAAGTCGATATTTTGCGTCCAAGGTCGGCAATCATCGATTACATAAATCAAATATCAATTGTCGCTATGTACTGCGAAGTGAAGTAGCCGCTGCAATATATTGTTCAAATTGAAACAGCTCATACCATAATCTTGATGTGTTATACACATGATTATGATGGCTAAAGAAGACATTCGTTATGTTGAAATGACTGTGAGTGACTGAAGTCGATGATTGTTCGAAATGCCAAGTTTGATTACTTTTGATTATCGAATATGAATATGAAAGATTTTCAATCCTTAGTTTTTACTATTCAACTATGCAAGTGTTGAAAGGACTTGGACAGTTTTTTGTTTATTCATTTATTGTATTTAAGGCTTACTTTGCTTCACTCTCCTCACCGAGGCGATTGATAATAACGGTATTTTGACATTTATGTTATTTAAGGTTGTTTGTCTTGAGTTCAGGAGTTGTTCGACGTGATCTTTGTGTCTTCAAACCGGCTCTCGGTTAATATGTTTGTGATTAAGTCTATCCTGTAGTATCACGTGTTTTATTTATAAATTTATAATTTGTGTTACAGTCGTCGTTTTATTCTATAATATTGGTTATCGTATGTTATAAGAATGTACTTACAAAATATAAAATGATTATCGACCCAACTCAGCATTATGCATGAACATATATCAATAAACTTTTGATTATTTCGTCTGTAATTTCAGAATGAATTAAGGGACCCTGCTTGTTCCTTTTGGAAAACAAACTTAAGGTATTTCTAAAGATATTTGCTAATATTGCTTCCAAAGTTTTTATCACAGGGATCATCTTTTTGTGAGCATTAAATGCTGATGGTTTATCATGGTAACATGGTATTTTCTACGGCATGATTCTAGTTCAAATTCGATAAACCATGAATTTTATAATATAGGACAAAGACCTTTACTTAATACACTGAAAATGAAAGATACAGCCTTTTTCAGAAACAAAATATACCATCAAGTAATTATTAAAATTGTTCTTGGTATTTGTATCAAAGTAGATATTGGCCCTAAGTCACACCAAAGTAAACCTTTGTTTTACGGATTTTCAACCAAAGAAATTGGAACGAGCGAGCGAAAATAATATATACTTTTTTCTATTTCAAATATATAATGAAGCAGTAGAGGCCAATTTGTTAAAAATATATTTAATTGTGTCTTCAAAAGTTACAATGCTCAGTCTCCCCACCGTTTTTGTATGAAGTAAGAAGTTAAACAAACACTTTAATGATGCTTTTATTCCATCTTGTACTTTTTATCAATATATCATATACGTTAATAACAACCTTACTGTTCTGTGTCTTATGTAGCGGGAATAGCCGCTGGTCCACCGAGGGATGCGAATTAGAACACTTTGACAGCGAGACAGGGACTGTGTCCTGCAAGTGTAACCACCTGACAAACTTTGCTGTCCTCATGAGCCCCACCAGTACCACTGAAACGGTTGTTATATAATTCGTATTTTAGTCTGAAATGATAACCACAACACTGTTTAGTACAATGTTCATATAACTAGTAGAAAAACCTGTATATGTATTACGGAACTTCCTATTACCAGCATTATCAAATAAATATGTATTCAGACCTATCATAGGCATACACGACGACTATAATTATGTTTATTTTTTTATTTGTTTTATTTGCTAAAATAATTGTATTTGCTAAAATAATACGCCAGTTATTTCATAAATACTGTTTGAAATTAATTTTACTACATAGGAAACTGTTCACCATCGCAGCCTTGGAGTTTTGTCAATTGTGGGATGCAGCATATCTATACTTGGTTTGGTTCTTACCATTGCGATCTATGTATACTTTTGGAGGTAAGTTGTATTATATACTAGTAATTTGATCGATAGAGGGGTCAATGTGAGTACATGATACAGATTGACGATAAGGAAATATAATCGAAATAATTCCATTAAATTTAAACATCATATCAATAAACTAATGAAAAAACATGCCGAATATGTCTCAACAGATATAATTGAGATCATTATCCTTCCAGGACTGTACATTCCACGAGGTCAGTTTTGCTTCTCAACCTGTGTACGGTTCTTGTTGTGGCTTACGTCCTGTTTCTGGCAGGGGTGGACTACACTTCACAACCCGTAAAAACACATTATGAAATTTACGTCCGACGAAACATTTCATTTTATTTTTAAAACGCCTAAGTAAATGGTCTGAACAAAGGGATGGTATATGTAAATTTCACTTGTAATGTTAACATTCATATCAATTATCGGAAGCTATGCACTTGTTGCTAACTTTGAGAACATATTTTAAAAGCCTTTCGTCCTGACTTAAACATAAAGACCAAACTGTATTCGTTTTAAAAGACTTCTGTTTATTTTGTATGTGTATGTATCTTACAGGCCGTGTGCACGTCCATTGCTGTTCTGCTCCATTACATATTTTTGGCTGCCTTTTTCTTGATGCTATCGGAAGGATGTATTATTGCACAAAAGGTGCTCAGACCCCTTGACAAAAGGAACATTTTACAAGCATTGCTTGGAATTTCTTACGGTATTAAACCTTAATCAAATTTCTTGCGAACCCATTTTGGTCAAATGTTTGAATATACCTAATCATAAAAACTGTACATTGATTCCAATCTTGTGTTGTGTCTGTCCGTAAGCATCCGTACGGTATCATAACTTTATCAAATTTCTTGCAAACCCATATGGTCAAATTGAAACATGTTTGAATATACCTAATAATAAATACTGTAAATTGATACCAACCTTGTGTTGTGACTGTTCGTAAGCATCAGTACGGTATTAAAACTTAATCAAATTTCTTGCAAACCCATTTTGGTCAAATGTTTGAATATATCTAATCATAAAAACTGTACATTGATTCCAATCTTGTGTTGTGTCTGTCCGTAAGCATCCGTACGGTATCATAACTTTATAAAATTTCTTGCAAACCCATTTTGGTTAAATGTTTGAATATACCTAATCATAAATACTGTAAATTGATGCCAAGCTTGTGTTGTGACTGTTCGTAAGCATCCGTATCTCACTTAATTAATTGCTGAATATTTTCAGGACTTCCCCTGGTCGTCGTTATTATTTCTGCTGCATCATCTAAACTGAAAGGTTATGGAAATGACAAATTGTAAGTATGGATAACGATAAAGAAGAATAATATCACCTAAAATAATTCAAGCTCATATTGTACTACAGTTGGTTGTTTTTAGTTCCAAGAAGGCAGTATATTTTTAAGTAATTCTCTTTTTCTTTTCAAGCTGCTGGCTTAGCATTGATTCGGGACTTTTCTGGGCTTTTGCTGGACCGGCATTGACAATAATATTTGTAAGTTATTTCCTTACTAGGTTATTGTAAACATCATTGATGCTAGCGTAAACAATTCTCTTGAAGCTCTTATTGTTGCGGAAATAGTTTTATAAGGACTTAAATGTTTGAGCATATGAAAAAATAACTGAAACCGTACAAGCTTCAGTCTCATGTACGTAAGGTAATTAGCGGTAGTTCTTGCTATGAGTAATGTTTACACATCTGCGTGAATGCTGCATTTGTGTATACATGCAGTTGTTGTTGGTATTGGTGATGGAAAAAAATGATGTTTTATTTTTGTTAGTGATTTTTTTACATTTCTCTGTTAAAGACGAACACCATCATCACGGTCGCAGTCATCAAAAGGTTGTTTGGAACTTCCGCTATGTCAAAACGAGGGGATGCTGACAAGATCAAGAAAGTTTCTTTTCTCTATCGCTGCCTTACCTTTATGATTTCTGAAATTCTTAAAACAACTGTTTATTTAGTCAGTCCAAAACTGCATGCAACCAACATACATTATACAATGCTTTGCCTTATTTAACGGAATATAGATGCATATATGCTTTTGATCAATTGCAACTAATTACAGCCCTTTTGATTTATATAGTCCTCGTTCATGTTTGGCATACCACGTGGTTAAGACTTCATATGTAAAACGTTTTCGAATGTTTTTTCATTCGGACAAGAGCGAATATCACAGAAGCTTTACAATGTCAATTTCAATCGTCGGCTAAACGATGTACGCACCTAAAAGCAATACTGTATTTAAGCGTGATTTAAATCATGTTTTAACTGACTCGACATAAGCCCGTCCGATCTTTTCGATTGAGCTACTCAATGGCTTTTGCATACGCTCCTATGTGTCCATCATGCGCTTGACTTTTAAGTATTGTCCCATTTCGGGAAATAACAACAAGTGAAAATTTTCATGTCCAGCTGAAAGAAGTACGGAGTAATCATCGAAATAATGCATCGATTAAATTAAGGTGGTAATTTACACCGTAAGTTTTACACCTGATGCCACATGTTTCTTTCCAAACAATTCCATTATGCCCGGTTGTATATGTTGAACATTGGTGTAATTGGTTAACATTGCAAGTTATTGTGTTGGTTTGATTATGCTCATTTTGTTTTTATTTAATTGCAAAGCGAATGTCAAATTGTATGCAAAGGGTATGTCGATTGGTTTTGGATCACTTTGATTGCTAAAGATATATCATGGAATACATTATACGTGACAGTGAAGGGCTAGCACTGCATGCAAACTTTTGCATTTTAGTATACTTTGAAGTTTGAAGTATATTTTATTTGCACTTCGTGTGATTGTTTTCTCCATAATCTGTCACAGGACTGGACTTCGGAGCGTGTGTGTCTTGTTGCCAGTGTTTGGGATCACGTGGCTGTTCGGTGTGTTTGCTGTCAACAAGGATACTGTCGTTTTCCAGTACCTCTTTGTCATCTTCAACAGTCTACAGGTACACGTTTCATATTATACATGTACATGCGCAACAGCCAGCATATACACGTGCGACATAATGAAGGTACACGTACAATGTTATGTAGGTACATGTGTGATATAATGTAGATACACGTGTGACATAATGCAGATACATTTGCAGCATAATTTAGGTACACGGGCAACATAATGTAGGTACACGTGCGATATAATGTAGGTACACATGCGACATTATGTAGGTACACATGCAACATATTGTAGGTAAACTTGCAGCATAATGTAGGTACACATACAACATATTGTAGGTACACATACAACATATTGTAGGTACACATACAACATATTGTAGGTACACATGCGACATGATGTAGGTACACATGCAACATATTGTAGGTAAACTTGCAGCATAATGTAGGTACACATGCGACAAAATGTAGGTACACATGCGACATATTGTAGGTACACATACAACAAATTGTAGTTACACATACGACATAATGTAGGTACAAATGCGACATAATGTAGGTACACATGCAACATATTGTAGGTAAACGTGCAGCATAATGTAGGTACACGTGCAACATAATGTTGTTAGTACTAGTTACACATACAATGTATTGTAAGTACACGTGTGATATAATGTAGATACACCTGCGACATAATGCATATTCACTTGCAGCATAATGTAAATACACGTTCAATATATTGTAGGTACACGTGTGATATAATGTAGATACGCGTGCGACATAATGCACATACACTTGCAGCACAATGTAGGTACACGTGCGACATAATGTAAGTACACGTGCAACATAATGTAGGTACACGTGCGACATAATGTAGGTACACGTGCAACATAATGTAGGTACACGTGCAACATAATGTAGGTACACATGCGACATAATGTAGGTACACATGCGACATAATGTAGGTACACATGCGACATAATGTAGGTACACATGCAACATAATGTAGGTACACATGCGACATAATGTAGGTACACGTGCGACATAATGTAGGTACACGTGCGACATAATGTAGGTACACATGCAACATAATGTAGGTACACGTGCAACATAATGTAGGTACACGTGCGACATAATGAAGGTACACATGCAACATAATGTAGGTACACATACAACATAATGTAGGTACACATGCAACATAATGTAGGTACACGTGCGACATAATGAAGGTACACTTGCAGCATAATGTAGGTACACGTGCGACATTATGTAGGTACACGTGCATCATATTGTAGGTATACGTGCGACATAATGTAGGTACACATGCGACATAATGTAGGTACACGTTCAATGTATTGTAGGTACACGTGTGATATAATGTAGGTACACGTGCGACATAATGTAGGTACACGTGCGACATAATGTAGGTACACATGCGACATAATGTAGGTACACATGCAACATAATGTAGCTACACATGCGACATAATGTAGGTACACGTGCGACATAATGTAGGTACACATGCGACATAATGTAGGTACACATGCAACATAATGTAGGTACACGTGCAACATAATGTAGGTACACGTGCGACATAATGAAGGTACACATGCAACATAATGTAGGTACACATGCAACATAATGTAGGTACACGTGCGATATAATGTAGGTACACATGCGAAATAATGTGGGTACAAGTGCAACATTATGTAGGTACACGTGCGACATAATGTAGGTACACGTGCAACATAATGTAGGTACACGTGCGACATAATGTAGGTACACATGCGACATAATGTAGGTACACGTTCAATGTATTGTAGGTACACGTGTGATATAATGTAGGTACACATGCGACATAATGTAGGTACACGTTCAATGTATTGTAGGTACACGTGCGACATTATATAGGTACACGTGTGATATAATGTAGATACACCTGCGAGATAATGTAGATACACCTGCGAGATAATGTAGATATACCTGCGAGATAATGTAGGTACACCTGCGAGATAATGTAGATACACATGCGAGATAATGTAGGTACACCTGCGAGATAATGTAGGTACACCTGCGAGATAATGTAGATACACCTGCGAGATAATGTAGGTACACCTGCGAGATAATGTAGATACACCTGCGAGGTTATGTAGATACACCTGCGAGATAATGTAGCTACACCTGCGAGATAATGTAGGTACACCTGCGAGATAATGTAGGTACACCTGCGAGATAATGTAGGTACACCTGCGAGATTATGTAGCTACACGTTCAATGTATTGTTGGTACACGTGTGATATAATGTAGATACACGTGCGACTTAATATAGGTACACATGCAACATAATGAAGGTTCACGCTCGATATGATGCAGGTACAGGTACACTGGTATACGCTAGGTGCAAGTACAACAATTCTGAATAATGTGTTTTCCGCTGAAAGAAACATTGCTCATATATCCATACCCACACTTAATCTACTTGTTAGAAATTAAAAAGCGTAAAAAGTGCTCGAATATAAAACAAAATTACTATTTCTCTATTTACAGGGAGTTCTGATCTTCGTAGTTCAGTGCATCCTGGATAGGAAAGTATGTTTGCCCCCTTTTTCTTAATATCCAACATATAAATTATCAATGGTTATTAAAATACAAACAAAGACACTACTATTAATTTAATCCAGAGTTCTTTTTAACTAAATAACACATTTTTGCTGTATATTTGAACAATAAAAACGTGTTTTGTTATAAAATATTAATTAAAACAAACTGGTGATCTCAATGTCCTTTGAACATTTAAAACATGATTGTTTGTCTCGACGAAGGTGCAGGAGGCGTTCAAAGCCAGGCGAGCCAGGTGGCTTGCACCAGAGGTGTCCATCACTGCTACCGAAATGAAAACGGTACTGATTTGTTCCATTATAGTTTGAAACTGTGTCCTTATGTCTTTGGTTCGCTGTTGGGTTGTCTCTGACACGCATTTTATATTATATTTATTTTGATTTTTACATAATTATAAAAAAAGGTTTTAATACAGTTTATTCATAACTATCATGAATCCATAATTTACTATCACCACTGAGAGAAAGGTTATATAATTAAAACAGTTGTTTACATTTGAACAGTGCATTAATAATCGAAATCTAGTTTATAGTATACTGTATATTTATTTGTTCATTTTTTTATATTTGTGTTTTCAGAAGTCCTCGGCTGTAACAAAATCAAACGCCACCGAATCAACTGCATAACTGACGAATGTCCAGTTTACATGTATATACATGTATATGCATACTTTACCATATTTGTTTGATATTAAAATAATACTTCACATATTTGCAATAGATGTTCAGGAGTATACACATTCGGTGTTGCTTTTTGGTTTGGAAATACACATTTATATATGAGCCTCATTATTATAATATTTTAATGGAAAATACAACTACATCGCGTAAAAGATAACAAATATAAACACTTGTTTGTTCGAATACATTTTAAGGTTGAATTTAATTAGATGGGAGAAATATCGTGTCATTAATGAACCTGAGTAATCATGTGTGTATTTCTTATTTAAACACACTTTATAAGTATTGATTATAATGGAATCTATCGATCAGTAAATATTTTGAATTATCAATTACTTTTAATTATTTTTGTGTAAAAATAATATTTTTGTATGCCTTTTTGTTATCATTTGTTTTCTTATTAAAGCTTATCGTATTTGTAGTTTTAATCATTGTCTTTGTATGTCATGTATTACATTTTGTGTCAGGAAATATGGAGGATATTTGTATTTTTATTTCAGTGTAAGATTGCAATATATATTTTACGAGTGTTCATATAAAACAGCGCATAAAGACAATATGCATTATTATTTGAATGATGGTCAGTGTCAAAAAACATCTGTGGATTAAACACATCATTCAAGTATGTTTGTTTAGTGGAATTTAATCACGTTTATATTCTGAACAGCGTCTGTATCCTGATCGTTTACACTAAGCTTCTATAAGGCGAAGAAATAGGGAGAAAATTGTACACAATGCTACGATGTTGACAATGTTTAGAGATCATATAAAGAATTTTTCGGTTTATTGCTTATTGTGTGAAAGGTGATTTTTTTTCTTGAGATTCGATATTTATGTGAAAAACTATCGAGCTATCTATTCTGACAGGAAAATATTTGATAAAAGGATACCATTGAAATGATGAATGGTGAGCTTGATTTACTTCTGAAACGTGTTGTATAAAAGCTGCACTCGCACTGATTGACCGTTTTACAACGTTTTTAATTTGTTTGTCTTGGAATGACTCATTTTGGGCGTAAATGCGTGGAAACAAGTAAGATGAGACTGCTGACAAAACATCAGATCGCAGACATTCTATTTTAGTTTGAAAATTGATGTGTTTTTTACTAAAAGAGTTACTTACGCTTTAAGAAATATTATTTTTTCTGCAGTTTTCCAAATTATTGGTATCTGTTCTATTGTGGGTTATCAATCATGACCACATTGAAGTCATTAATGCACAAAATAACTGATTCTAGGCAGTTTTTTTTTATATTAAATATCAAAACTATCAATATGTGAGATAGTAGCTTTAAATATTTATTTGTAAACTCAAGTTATAATTTTGACATAACTATTTTCCGGCGGAAAAGAGTTAATTATCAATTCAAGAAAAATGACACTTGATATAAAAAGTAGTCCTTTAATGGCAGCCAAGGTCAAATGATTCTATAAAACTCAAATAATATAACATAGTAATACACATAGACCCTAATGTACTGTACTTTCAATAGCATTATCAGTGCTTAAATCGAATTAAAGATTGCAAATAACGACAAAAAACAATAGATAAAAAAACAATCCATTTTCAGAATGGAAATACTACATGTACAGCTCTTCTACCAAATACCTCCAAAATTATCATTTTGATCTTAGTCAGAAATTTAAAACCCCAATTTCTGGACTTTTTACGGGTGAAATTTGGCCAGTTTTAAATTTGATTTTTGTGTTTTGTAAAACTTCATACATTTCCGTCACATAGGTTGCTTTGAGGGACATTATTAAAGTTGTTGTTTTTTTCTGACAATTCGATATTTCACCAAAAGAGCATAACATATGTTTTATCAAGTTGTTTACTACTACATGAATGTCAATATAATAATGTAAGTATGTTTATAAGTCTTCTTTTTGTTTTATTTTGATGCTTGAATATTAAACTTTTGATATATATGTCAATTTGAAGATAGACGCTACATTTGTTTTTTGTTATACAACTTGAATGAACAGGTAGTAAAGTTAAACAATACTCTTATATCAAAAGGAGAAAGCCTAGCATGTAATTCATATTTTCAAATTATGTTCAAGTGTTTGCTTATCTTATATATGAATTATATTTAGTAATATTTGTATGTGTTTATTCCATGCATGATTAAATATTATTGTCTATGTTGTATCCACTTGCTAATTTAGTAATACATATTAAAATACATTTTAGATCTTTTTGAAGAGAAGTTTTGTGTTCATGTTCATGTTCTCCTGTGTTATTGGGATTCAAAGGAATACCGCCACAATGCCACAACGGTGCCATTTATAAGTTGTTTTTAAACTTCCGATCGCCAACGTCACAGGACGTTTACCTTTTTCTTTTAACATTTGCAGTATTACAGATACACAAAATAACTATATGTTGATCCATTTCGAACATTGGTGTAGACATCGGTGATTTATTAAAATTTACTTAATTGTAAAACACAAATACCGTTACTTTCAATGCGCTTTATGGGTTGTAAGCCCCCCGACCGATGTGCGATAAATGCGAGGTAGGAAATCCCCTATCGCCTAGGTATAACCAACCCTTTTAAGGCCAACTAATAAACTTGACAGTGATGAGGACAAGTCTTTAGCCCCGACATTCTTAAGGTTCCGCCGCTATCTTGGTACGTAGGTTGTGTTTCAATGTAATATAATTCTTCAATTAACTCAACATACGATATTATGAACATTGAACGAATTTGGCTTTAGTACAAAGATTGTTAAATGCAATATGTTCTTTTAATCAGAGTTATATGATCTTTACTTTTATTCTAAAGTTAAAACCTTTGACCAGGGAGGTCCAGTTCGCCTGGTAAGTAACTATCGGGGAGATTGAGCGCGTAGAAAGTAGTTCTCCTTGGAATAGTTAATTATGTAAATTGAATATTATAAATTTCGCAAACGCACACACTCAATACAGAGACCCTTTGAACGTTAAAACGTAAATATCAAAATGATATAATTATGTTAATGTTTTAAGTAGAAAGAAGTGAAAAAATAGGACTTACAGAATAGTCATTAATATTATTATCGTTTTCTTGAGGATATAATCATTTTTATATAATACTAATTTAGTCTTCAGTAAAAGATGTGAGTTGTCAGTATGAAAACTAGTTGAAGAGTTAAAAAAAAGCGGTAATGATTTGATGACGTCTTTAGAAATGCATGATGAGAGTTGGAATTTTCCAAAACGCGAAATAAATGATAAATAAAAACAATTTAAACAAACTCTAGTAGACCGGACTGCTGGAATGAGGTTCTTTGGGATGATTTCATATTTTGGCTGTGCAACGTCGACAGTATTGTCATGCACTCCGCCGGCGTGGCTGTCTAACATCTCGGATTACCAAACTATACGCCGATATCCATTTATCGGCGGAGGGAGGAATGGGGATAGTAGAAGTTGCCAAACTATACGCCGATACCCATTTATCGCCGAAGGGAGGAGGGAGGATAGTAGAAGAATACTTGAATTACCGGTATCATTCGATCTACTTACTCAGCTAGTAGCCATGGCCTACTTACTCCATGACCCACCTGCCGATATTAGACATGATTCACCGAGCACCACCGATGGTCAGGTAATGGGATGTCCGCCGTTAACGTCAGCAACAGTTTTATACAGAGTACAATGTCAATTTATCCGCATTGATATTCTGAAAATTGTGACCACATACAATGTCCGTACGTCAACAAGACTCGTAATGATCGAACATACTGGTTTTGTAATTGGCTTCGAAATATGAAGTTGAGAATATTATCGAATTATTTGCGTTATTTGCCTGCCAGATCAACATGCTTTGTTTTTTGCTCTCTCCTATCAATCTTGATGTTATCATTCGCAGGTAGGTCATGGATACTGGTTGACTCATTCTTATGAAGGAATATGCAAGCGCAACAATTCTAATATTGAAAATGGACTGAAAAACACACTTAAGAACGTGTTTCTGTGCTCTAATCAACAGTATGGAGGTATATGATTAGTTGTCAACATACAGTGATTAAGAACGTGTTCCCCATCTCTAATCAACAGTATGGAGGTATATGATCAGTTGTCAACATACAGTGCTTAAGAACGTGTTCCCCATCTCTAATCAACAGTATGGAGGTATATGATCAGTTGTCAACATACAGTGCTATAGAACGTGTTCCCCATCTCTAGTCAACAGTATGGAGGTATATGATCAGTTGTCAACACACAGTGCTATAGAACGTGTTCCCCATCTCTAGTCAACAGTATGGAGGTATATGATCAGTTGTCAACATACAGTGCTATAGAACGTGTTCCCCATCTCTAGTCAACAGTATGGAGGTATATGATCAGTTGTCAACATACAGTGCTATAGAACGTGTTCCCCATCTCTAGTCAACAGTATGGAGGTATATGATCAGTTGTCAACACACAGTGCTATAGAACGTGTTCCCCATCTCTAATCAACAGTATTTGAGGTATGTGATCAGTTGAAAACATACAGTGCTATAGAACGTGTTCCCCATCTCTAATCAACAGTATGGAGGTATATGATCAGTTGAAAACATACAGTGCTTTAGAACGTGTTCCCCATCTCTAGTCAACAGTATGGAGGTATATGATCAGTTGTCGACATACAGTGCTTTAGAACGTGTTCCCCATCTCTAATCAACAGTATGGAGGTATATGATCAGTTGTCAACACACAGTGCTTTAGAACTTGTTCCCCATCTCTAGTCAACAGTATGGAGGTATATGATCAGTTGTCAACATACAGTGCTATAGAACGTGTTCCCCATCTCTAGTCAACAGTATGGAGGTATATGATCAGTTGTCAACATACAGTGCTATAGAACGTGTTCCCCATCTCTAGTCAACAGTATGGAGGTATATGATCAGTTGTCAACATACAGTGCTATAGAACGTGTTCCCCATCTCTAGTCAACAGTATGGAGGTATATGATCAGTTGTCGACCTTCAGTGCTATAGAACGTGTTCCCCATCTCTAATCAACAGTATGGAGGTATATGATCAGTTGTCAACATACAGTGCTATAGAACGTGTTCCCCATCTCTAATCAACAGTATGGAGGTATATGATCAGTTGTCGACATACAGTGCTATAGAACGTGTTCCCCATCTCTAATCAACAGTATGGAGGTATATGATCAGTTGTCAACACACAGTGCTATAGAACGTGTTCCCCATCTCTAGTCAACAGTATGGAGGTATATGATCAGTTGTCGACACACAGTGCTTTAGAACGTGTTCCCCATCTCTAATCAACAGTATGGAGGTATATGATCAGTTGTCGACATACAGTGCTTTAGAACATGTTCCCTATCTCTAATCAACAGTATGGAGGTATATGATCAGTTGAAAACATACATTGCTTTAGGACGTGTGCGGTCAGTTATCAAACTATAGTGATTGATGACCTGTACTCAAAGTATTGTCAACGAATTCGGGTATGTATGTGATCAGCGGTCATAGTAAAGTGCTTAAAAGCATGTTCCCCAGCTATAGTGTAGGTAACCGAGAGATTGATATTTTTTTACAAATATATGTGTAAGATTACCTCCTGTTATAATTCATTCCATTTAAAAATATTTACTTCACAATGTCTCCGTTTCCCAAATTATTCGAGAAAACACGACACACTATGTGGAAATTATGCTCTACGAGCTTTAAAAGATCAAAAACAGCGAACACACGACCATATAATTGTAAGACAACTTCTATCCGTAGCCAAACTATTATCTTTAGTGTATATTGATACTGTTCGATATTGTTCACGTAATTTAAAACTATGAGATTGTCATTTAGGGTCTCTTTTCAAAAACAATATTGTAACGCTGTATGATGTGGTTGACCTGTCATATTCTTCCGGGTATTAACGCTGGTTATAAACAATAAACTAGCGTTATTCAACCATAAGCTAACTCGAAACGATTGGACACGGTGTAGACTCTAAGTGGAAATACAACGCATAACACTCGCTCAATCGTTATAAGAACCAACAACAAAGAGTACATCAGAACGACAAATGAAATCGTAACAGTTATTAACCCTGGTTGATATATGTTCCATAACTTAATACTAAAATGCTACAGTTATACATCTAGGAGAAATAATGATGTATTATTTTATTTCAATATATGTAATCAAGAAGCGAAAAGCGTGACTATAAACTGTAGATGCCTTACATACGCTTCACAAAAGATATACAAAGATACACTTTTCATTTCCTCGGCCATATGCGAACAATGTGATATTGACATTCCTTTTTACTCAGTTCATTCTGTAAGGAGGAAATGAATATTCACAAGCGTATTTACGTTTATCAGAAAAATTGACACTTAACAGCCGAACAAAATGGGCAACTGTTTATTTACCACATTCCATAGTCATTTGTTGAAAAGAGAGGTAAACATTCATTCAATTTATGATTGCATCTTTATTATAACAAATATGTGATTTACTGAATACTTTGCCGCACCCGGCAGTGACAAATTTTGGATTTGGTTGATCTGCCTTTGAATAATCCATTACGACTTAAAATCAAATGCTCACTCTCACTATTGTGTACACGTCTTATTTCGTGTAGTTTCCTGACCGCTGGTGTGATTATACTTTCATTTTTATCTTATTTCTCCTTCGCAAGTTTTCACTTTTTGTCGACGGCGGCCGCGTTTGTTTAAATTGTTAATCTACGCTACCTCCGTTGATCAAAAAGGTCAGGATTCGTAAAATAAAAGGTGTCTCATCGTTCCAAATTCATTCGTTTTACATCAAAGTTAAGGCTTCGTTTAAGGCCTTTTAATAGCAGATTGTTTCCAATATGGCTGCCATTTATTTCTGCAACATTTCCTTTTGAGGCTGTCATAAGCAATGCTATCTTATTGAGTGGCACACGCGTTCTGCCAAACTAAGGCGTGGCAGGGTTTCTGCAGAAGTTGAACAAGCACCAGAATGCTTCGTGTCGGAGATCATTCCCGTTTAACGAGTTCATAAATGTTATAAATGTATCAGAATAAAATGTTACTGTTTAACTAAACGATAGAAAATACAGAGAATAAACCGCAATTATAATAGTACTTATTTAAAATAACAGACATTATTTTCCTTGGTACGTTAATATAAGGAAACGCTATGTTTGGCCATTTTCTACTTCAAAATTCATTTTGATTAATAGACATAAACGCTTACCTGCATGTCCATTGTCAAAGGGCTAAAACAAACTTGAGCAAGTCACACCGTCTTTTTGAGTTATCTAGCTAACTAGTACTACTGATGCGTATTTGTAACCTTAAATTGCCTATTCCAAAACACCTCAGCAAAGATCATAAACTTAATGAATACTTCCTATATAAAGTACGATAAGTGCGGGGATCTATGGTTTGTTTGTTCGTTGTATGTATCGTTTTAAACATTTGAACAATAATATATAATTCCATGTGTTTAATTGTTACGAAACTTAACGTTAACTAGAATAGTAAACTGCGTTCGACTATCGTGATATTTCAACTATGCATAGGTAGTAAAAAGGTCAACGTGGGGTCAAAGTTTGGTAAAAGGTGAAAAGTGTCGCAGGAAACCCTATAATGGTTCGAAATTACGGATATAAGGAGCGCAGGAAACCATATTCGGGTTCGAAATTACGGATATACGGGGCGCAGAAAACCATTTTCTGGTACGAACCTCGCTCGCACCCGATATAGATTCCTTTGCCCCGTATATCCCATTTGGGTCACCTACTTACCCCGCAACTTTTCTATTTATTGCATTATGTTCACACAGGCATTTTTTATGGTTATATTTCATTATATTGAATGCTGTCGAAAGCTCACCAGTCAGATGACGATTAGGAGATTTAAACTCAGTATGGACAATTTGAGCAATAAACACAATTATGTATATAATATTTGGATTTCAATTTTCCCGGAATTTTCAACTATACATAGGTAGTAAAAAGTTTTCCCGGAATTTTCAATTTTTTTTGGCCTCTTGAGAAGGACATCAGAAGGGGTTTCTTCAAACTAAACCGTGTCAAATGTCGAAATGGAAACGTATCCACTTTAAAAGAGTGTCTTCACAAACAACTTAAAATATAATTACTTTAAACCTAAAACATTTTTTAAAGGAGAAACTCAATCTTAAGGTAAATTCGATAAATCAATTAACCGATATTGATCTGTTCCCAAGGAAGAAAGGAGATCAAGGTTCGAGCAAAAGAAAATTGATAAAGCATAATACACTTACGCCTAATTTATCAGCTTAAGTGTTAATGGAAAGAAAGTTTTAATTTGAATATCCTTAAAATTAATCACTAAATTACATTGTTGCTAAATAAATGTGTATTGTTCTAGCAATATGTATACTTACATGTGGTTTTTGACACCACTAGCTATTCCTTTTCTTACATGTGTGATTTTGGCACCACCAGCTATTCCTTTCTTACATGTGTGATTTTGGCACCACAAACTATTCCTATTCTTGTAGCAATGCAATTCTTTGTTTTAATTGCAAATGCTTTTTGAACAATAACGTATTTAAATTTTCTTCAGAGAAATTGTACATTACTCGTTTAATACCCGAACCTCAAAAACAGATAAAACTTATCTTTAAAAACAAACTAGTAAAACAAAATTGGCGATTCAATTTTAAGGAGCTCTATTTCACCACAGCATGAAGCCCTTATGGTACATCTATGTTATTGTGACTACTCGTTGTCCGTTATTGTTCGAAGAACGTTCTGATTACGATATATCCGACTTTGTCTATTTCGAAAAGTGTTTTATCAGTATACATACTATAAATTTGACTAAAATTGTCTTCTATCTCTCGGAAACTTACTATGCGTTTGACCAAAAGTGTATGCTACCGTTCGACAACTTCCTATAAGTTTGTCCAAAGGTGCCTGTTTCTCTTGACAACTTTCTTTAAGTTTGTCCAAAGGTGTCTGTATCTCTTGACAACTTTCTTTAAGTTTGTCCAAAGGTGTCTGTATCTGTCGACAACACTCTATAATTTTGTCCAAAGGTGCATGCTGTCTCTCGGCAACCTTATATATGTTTGTCCAAAGGTGACTGCCATATTTCGGCATTTTTCTATGAATTTGTTTAAAGGTGCCTGCTTTCTTTTGGCAACATTTAATATAATTTGTCCAATGGTGCCTGCTGTCTCTCTGCAACTCTCTATAAGTTTGGCCATAGGTGCCTTCTGTATCTCGGCAAAGTTCTATAAGCTTGTGTATAGGTGACTCCCATTTTTCTGCATGTTTCTATGAGTTTGTTCAAAGGTGCCTGCTTTCTTTTGGCAAAGTTTTATATAATTTGTCCAATGGTGCCTGCTGTCTCTCTGCAACTCTCTATAAGTTTGGCCATAGGTGCCTTCTGTATCTCGGCAAAGTTCTATAAGCTTGTGTATAGGTGACTGCCATTTTTCTGTATTTTCTATGAGTTTGTTCAAAGGTGCCTGCTTTCTTTTGGCAACGTTTTATATAATTTGTCCAATGGTGCCTGCTTTCTTTTGGCAAGGTTTTATATAATTTGTCCAAAGGTGCCTGTATCTATTGACAACTTTCATTAAGTTTGCCCAAAGGTGTCTGTTTTTGTCGCAACTTTCATTAAGTTTGTCCAAAGGTGCATGCTACCACTCGGTACTTTTCTATATGATTTTCCTAAGGTGTCTGCTGTCTCTCGGCAATCTTCTATAAGTTTGTCCAAAGGTACCTGTTGTCTCTCGGCACCTTTCTATAGACTTGTCCAAAGGTGCGTGCTGTCTCTTCAACTTTCTATAAGTTTATCCAAAGGTTCCTGCTGTCTCTCGGCACCTTTCTATAAGATTGTCAAAAGTGCCTGCTATCTCTCGGCAACCTTTTATAAGTTTGTCCTTAGGAACCTGCTGTCATTCGGCAACTTTCTATAGGCTTGTTCAATAGTAACTGCTATTTTTCTGCAAATTTCTATAGGTTTGTCCAAAGGTTCATGCTGTCTATCGGCAATGAAGGCAGCGGACAACAGTTTGTTGTACAAAATGGTCGGTGTGGACAAATGTTATACATAATGTGCGCTCCGTTCATATTTGATGAGTGCTCTAATAATATATGCATTTACTAGACAAATGAGGATGGGTGCACCAATAAAATATAGGAATAACGGTAGTTATATAAGTAAAAATGGATGCATACATATCTATTTTAAGTCAATGTGGGTATCTCCGGATGTTTGTGAAGGTCACGTTCACTGACCAATCGAATCAATTTTACATTTAGGTTTAATGTTTGATAAACAGTAACCTTTTGATATTTAGACTTAGGTTTGCTACTGAGCTTGTTTCTGTAGCTTTTCGCATAAATATTATCAATCAGCGTTGCTAAATGCCGTTTTTCCGAACCTTGTGACAATGGTGTTTTTGCTCAGGGATTATAAACCAGTAAAAGTTAACAATGGGTGTAGATAATGCAGTGTATAGAGCTCGCATTGGATGTTTTGTGATGCCGCATAAAGTGAGGTGTTAAATGAAGGGTATTTTTGTGACTAGAAGTGCATGTAGTGGATTATTAAGACTTGTTTTGGCGTGGTCAATACTATTTGTGGTGGGTGGAGACGTGGAACTCAATTTCTCAATTTGGGACCTACACCAGGGCCTGCCCCAGGGTCACAGCGGGCTACTCGACAGAGCATACTCTCGTTCGCATCCGTAGCCGGTAGCCAGGATTATGACCTCTCGCCACCGAGGGGTCGGGGTAAGGAGCCAGCGCGCAAGGCCCGTCAGGCCAAGGCGGGAAGTAATAATGAGGATGTTATGTCTTTCCTACGTACCATGAAAACAGAGGTGAGAAGTGATTTGATGTCTATTAACAGTAAAATTGACGATATAAATAGCACAATCAGTAATTTACAAAAGGAAAATGAATTCTTGAAAACTGAAAATTTAGAAATGAAATCAATTCTGAAGAACTTGACAATAAAAGTGGATAATGTTGAAGGGGCCTCACGCAGGAATAATCTACGTTTTATTGGTATCGAGGGCGACATGAATGAACATTGGGAAACGAGCGAAAGCAGAGTCAGAAACTTTATCAAAAATGATTTATCTTTGCCTGAGCTAGAAAATTCTGAGATTGAATGGGCTCATAGGGTGAAAGGGAAGGATAGAAATAAGTGTAGTATTATTGTGAAGTTCGGCAAGTACAAGGACAAAGATATCATTTTGAACGAGGCCAGAATTTTACTCAACCGAGGTTCAGGATACGCTGTGCACGAGGACTACACAGAACGTGTAATGAGCCATAGGCGAGAACTTTCGAAACGTTTGGTGGCAGGGCGCAATGATGGGCGGTTCGCAAGGCTTAGCTTCGATAAACTGATCGTTGATGACAGCGTATATAAATATGACGAGGAAAGTAAACAAATAGTGCGCATCGGCGCTGCTCGTAGGCTGCCGGTAAACCGGGCTCCGGATACACGACCGATTACTATTACAGGCGACGAGCCACGATACCGGGATGGGAGTCGAACTTCGCAGGATGACAATGACTCATCGGATGAAACCCTTCTTGGTGCCGTCGGCGGTGGAGGAATCGACTAGGGACGCGGCCGAAGCCCAGAGACAACAAATGACGATACAATATTATCTATTTGTACATGGAATATATGTGGATTACATAAATACACCAATGACCATGAAATCCATAAATATTTACAAAGCTTTGACATAAATGGATTAGTTGAAACCTGGAGTATTTTTAAAAGTGAATTTGATATTTTTTGCACAATTATTGCCACTTTGACCATATCAGAACAAATCAATCTAATTGTTTTCGAAATAATGGGGGCGTTAGTGTTTTTGTTAAATCGGGCTTAGTTGAATCGGGTCTTATTCGTCAAATATGTAGTGATTTTGAAGACGGTCTGGTCCTTTATATTAAGTCAAGCATGTTTGATTTAATAAAAGACTCTACATTGTATATGTTTCGCCAGAAAGTTCACCTATATCTGATAGATATATCGAGAAAAGTGGCATTGTATTGCTAGGAGATAGGTTAGAGTTTATCAAGAATCAATTTAAAGATTGTTACATTTATTTAGCGGGCGATTTTAACGCAAGAACTAAAGATTTGCTGGACTACATTTCTTCAGATAACCTAGATAATGTGTATGGATATCATGTAGATTACGTTGGCGACACGTTTGAACAACCGCGTAATAATAAAGATCTTGGTCGAGTAAATAATTTTGGTAGATCATTAATCGATCTATGTTGTATTCACAATGTACATTTGTTAAAAGGTAGGTTACATGATGATACTTCAGGGGATATAACATGTTTAGTAAATGAGGGACACAGTGTTGTAGACTATCATATTATTGCCTCCGTATATTTCATACTTTAGCGTCATGAAGCGAGACGAATCGGACCACTTTATACATGAATACTTTCAACGCGCAATTTAAACTTCGCTTAATCGACTGTATGAATCAGGGATGTCACGATACCGTTAATTCATCTTTAAGATGCGATCTATATAAACATGTTAAATCCTTACTAAATCCGGAAAAATATCTTTCCATAAACTTGTCACATAAATTTGTCCATGCGCTCGCGCGATATAGGTGTTCAAGTCACCGGTTAAATATCGAAGTTGGCCGACATCTTAACATAGACAGAAATGACAGAATATGTGTGTCCTGCTTAATCAACGAGAACAGGCTTTTATTAGAATATGAATTTCATGAGTTTTTCATATGCCCATGGTTCTCTACTGTAAGAAATCAGTTTTTATTTAGCTGGTACACGGGCCGATCTGACCTACATGCATTTTACAGACTCCTAAAGTCAGATAATAGTTTTGTTATTCGACAAGTGGCAAAATTTATTTTTTACTTGTTAAAAATGGCAGATTGAAATTTGTAAACAATTTGTATTAAGCAATGACACCATTGTATTGTATTTAATGATGTATATACTATAGTATGTATTTCGGGCCGCAGGCCTTTATGTACTGAATAAAGTTGAGTTGAGTTGAGTTGAGGTATGGTAGGCTGAATTGAAGTATATTAGTTACTTTTGAAATAACAACTGAGGTTGAAATTGAAAGTACATCTGCAATTACTGTTTTAATTACATTGCTAGTTCAAAGAGTTAGTTAATGATGTTTGATGACAAATATATCTCTATAAGGCTTAAAATTCACATCAAGGCGATACATTTATTGTCCACGGCACATATACATATACCCGGACACAAAAAGTGAACACTGTATAACATTTCAAAACGCTGTCTTTTAAAAGTCGCCACTTCGTCGAAGTTATCTGACAAAGATCTACTGTATTGGGCGTCTAAGCGTTATCTGACAATAATCTACAGTATTGAAACCCGATAAAAAGTTGTTTTCGCATCCTCTCTATACTTTATCTGCTCATTTTTATCAGACAACTGAAGTGTTAAGCTATTGTTAATCAATGCCTTTTTTAAAGGTATTCACTCACATAATTTTTCTTACTGTTAAAACAGCGTCGATTGAGTTACTTTTAAGAACAAACACCAAGCAGCAACCGAATTCCTTTGATCGGAAGTTTGCAATTCCAAACCAAAAATAATTTATCTTTAAACAGCTGTGCTGGTGTTAAAAAGCCTAAAATAATTCAATTTTCATTAGAGTTGCTAACGTTTTTCTTTCTGCAACGTGTTAAAATAATTATTTACGACAGAGCACTAATGTTAACCTTTGCTGATGTTTAATCATTGAAAGAAGCAATTTATTATCCCACAAAACGTAAACTAGTCCATTTAAAACTATTTTTACATATTTTAGAACAGATGAGGAGGAATGTAAATACTTAACCCGATGACTTGGCTGATATTATGAAACAAAAAGCCAGACTTATGTGCATTTTATCAAACAACATCTTACATATTTTAGAACAGATGAGGAGGAATGTAAATACTTAACCCGATGACTTGGCTGATATTATGAAACAAAAAGCCATACTAATGTGCATTTCATCAAACAGCATCTTTGTTCTTTTAACGTTTTAACGAGAGCTACCTTTTGTGTGCAAATTCTTACCAGAAATTAGCAGTACGGCCCTGACTTTGGTTAAATTGAGGACATAAGGAAAACCTGCATGAGGGGCGTGCTACACAATGAACAGGGAAAATGTGGAGTTATTGTTCAAACATAATGAGTAAATCTTATTGATAAAGAAGGGAGCTAGCAATCATTTCAATTTATTTTAGGAAATTGTGGATGTTTCCATATCAATTTTTGGAAAATATGGGTGTATCCATAATTTTTAGGTCACGTTCACTGACCAATCAAAATGACCCTTACATTCAGTCATAAACTGGGATATTAAATGCCGGTATTTGATATCGATGGAAATGGTATATTAGGTTAAATGAATATTAGTTTTTTGAAAACAAAAAGTTGGAGTTGAGTTTTAAAGAAGCTTAACAAATATCAGCATTTAAAAGTGTTGCTTCTATAAAAATGTGTATGCCTTTGTATTAAGATGGTTTGTTTACGTAAGCAACTGGACGAACTGTTGGAATAAATCGATGTTTAATAAAGTGGCGATGTTACTACTTAATTCCTCTGTACTTAAATTCATTAATTCTCATTCATTATTCTTGCTTTTAGCATTTTCTTTGTCACTGTGAATGCCGCATATATTATAACATGCTTAATTAACGTCCACGCGAAGATGCACGTAAACGCGCCAAGGAAGTAATTTAGACGTAACGACATTTAAACTTCACGTGGAAGTTCATTATGCATGTTATACTATAAGCATGGTTGTTTTGTATGAATGTCCGATTTAAATCCCCTAAAAAAACTAATCTCAACACATTTTGATAACGTTTCATAGCCACTAATTAGTGATGAGAGGTTTTGATTTAACTGTCAGAACTAGGACTTTATAATGTATCCTAACGTTGGCTGAACAAATTACAATTTTCGATTATTTGATTGATTCATATGCTAAAAAATGTCCGAATTTGGATAGCTCGATTTTTGAAAGATACAAATGTTGGTTGTATTGAAAGAAGATATCTACCAATGGCATTAAGAAGAAAAATTTTTGGTACCTTACATCATTTGACCTCACGAAATTACTTGTATCGATGTGTTTGGCATTGCATTCAGTGAGAAAGGCAAACCAATTAAGCAACCAATATGATTCTTGACTATATGGACGCCTGCTGAAATCCAATTTAAAGTTGTCAGGCTAGCGCACGCGATCCAACAAAGGCGAATGGGGTTCTACTGTTCCAAGGGGGAACATGTGAGTTAAGTGGGTGACCATCAAGCTGGACAAGTGGTTTTTTTTCGCCCTCGCAGACCGCAACAGATGACCACACTCTTGCGCAAAATCGTGCCAATGAAACTTTCGTTCAGGTAACTTTCTTATCAATCGTTCAAAAATTAGATGCTGGACTTTTGACGTTTTGGTGAATTTCTTATTTATACTCGCACACAGAAAGGCCGATTCGGCGAGTGCCCAGATAAGATATTTAGTCATTTAAGGTTTTTGGAGTTTAGTGCACAGACAGAATGTAAGTCTGGTTAGAGCTACCCTGGTTCTTTAACGTTCACTTGTGAATAGCACTGTGACACGATACCCCCATTTAACGTCCCTCCAGAAGACGATTTTAAGTGGTGCCGAGGGGAAACGAACATTCGACCTCTGGATTGACAGTCAATTGTGTTACCACTAGAACACGGATCCGCCACAACTTCTGACATCCCCTCAATAACATTTTATACATACTTGTACACCCGTCCAACCAGATTGGACCGATCATTAAATTGAAGTCAATGTCGCAAATTGTAGTTTACAACATCAATTCGCTCTTCGATATTATGTCTGTGACTACGAAAAAAGATTTAAGGAAGATTGCTCGAACTTAGTTAAGTACTCCGTGGCACCATTCCACAGTCGACCATATAAAAATGTGCGAGTGCCAATAATAAGCAAAAAATATTTGAACTACTTTTTGAATGACCCTCGAACGTGTTATTCTTTATCTTAACCGAATTTGAAAATCACGCTTTTCGACAGTGATCTGGAGTATTTGAAAGATGCGGCTCTGTTTTGAATTTTACCATTCATAACGAACCTCCTGATAGAACGGATATATTGTTAGTGTTTTTAACATAATCATTTTGGTGCCTGAAAATGCTTGAAAATAATATGACTTTAATTCGAAATTAAAATTCGAAAGCATAAACATGCCTTATATAGACAGCGGTGAAGAGTCATTCGTTATAAAAAACACACATTTATTCATAAAAGGTACAGATTTCGATGTGGAATTCTGGAAAACGTGTAATAAATAGAGTACATGATTAAATTGGGATCTGTGGATGGTATGAAAATAGGTACTATTTTGAAATAGTTCAATGCCATTTTAGATGGTTTTATCCTTTATTGGTGTTTCGGTGAGGAATACTTAAAACGCCCAAAGATTGCCGAATGTCAATTATAGAATATTAAGGATAATGTTTTCACTGTAGTAACCCGACTATCTTTAACAATGTATGAATATTATAAACAGTTTCCTACACCCGGAAGCCAGAACTGGCTTAAGGGGTCAGTTGCTGTTAATATCACCAAAAGAGGACTGGCACCGTTTGCTTTTAAGGTATGTGATGACATTCGCGTTGAAAAGTTAAAATTGGCAATAAAACAACATTTTCCTGACCTCTGTGGGAATTGCTCAATTGTTGAAGCTATACCATGTGATCCGAAAAACAACATATGTAATGCAGGACAATGCCGTTTTCACAAGGATCGTGTTTTTCGTCCGTGCCTTATAGTAAAATGTAACGATTATCGTAACACTGTAACCGACAAAATCCAGAAAGGTATCGATATAGGTTGCATCTGCAATAGCTGCAAAATAACTGAAATTGTATCGTGTAATCCGAGAAATAAAGTCTGCAATTCGGGAAGATGCAGATTCCATATGGATCCAAATACGAAACTAAACATTCATACAAGGCGATGCCCGAATAACATTTGTGATACGCTCCGAAATGCCATACAGCAGACACACCGATTTGGAAATCCATCATGGAAGAACACCGATGCAAGGAAATGGTGTGTAAACGCTTGGGATATTGCCAAGTGCTTTATGCCTCCAGATGGCTACGCAAATGTGGACAATGAAAACGACACTGACTTGAACGGGATAATAAGTGTCTACATCAACTCTGACGAATTTCAACAGTATTTTACAGCTGACCTGTCCTTTCCGAAGAACATCTGCGACAAGGTATGAACATGTATTGCTTCATCATTGTCATAGTTACTACGCCATTCCATCCCTTAATTCAAGTACATGTATCAACACTGGTGTCGGATCTATCTTTAACAATTGAAGATGAAATGTTATTCCCATATTAAAAAAAATCATTAAACAGTAATTATTATAACTACAATAAGTATATTCTGATAATTGGTATAAGATTGATCTTTTAAATTTGAGGGTGCAATAGAGAGAGAGGCATTTATAGGAAAGTATCATGAATTTAAATAATGATCTTATGGTTAAATAGTTGGATCTAACTCGATCAAAATCATGAATTCATGTTTCCCTGATTGCTTTTGCCTGCAATTATTGTTTTCTTTTACAAGTGATAACATTGATTTGTTAAAGATTTATTAAATTATTTTTAAACACGCATTCAAATAATTTGGACAAATGAAAAATATCATGTGAAGTTTTGCGCAGATGTTAAATTAAAACAATAGATTTTCCTGTTCGAACGGTAAATTTCTTCAAACATCATGATTGTACTGATTGTGACGAGTAAAATGCTGGTTCTAACTAGCATCCAGTTAGGACAAAATTCGTCATCTTACTTTCAAAGTGCATGTTGGTTTTTATTTCCATATAGGAGAAAAAGGTATCAAAAACGCCAAAATGCACCTTTTCGGATTAGAATTGATACCCACATCCTGCCAACACTTTAAACCAAGTAATGTTCGGTTCTGAGGATGGGGCACAACTTTTTAACATTAATATTGTACAACATTCACGATTGTGAACAAAAATATGATTACTTATACTAAGTCACTCTCGTTGGCACGATGCTGCGCGAGAGTGTGGTCTTCAGTTGTGGGAGATACCGGAGTACCCGGAGAAACCCACTTGGTGACCACTAACCAAACTCAAATGCGCCTAGGCCGGGAAGCGAGTCCGCTAACCAATGCGTTAACCGGGCAACCTGTTACTCCCCTATGTTACGCCCCCCCCCCCCACGTCAAATCCTAGAGCCGCCCTTGGTATAATCCTTTGTTGCAGTTGAAATCAGATTTAATACTAATAGCAAAATTCTTCGTTATACTGTATGCAGCATATGTCTTATTTATATTTTAAACAAATCATTTACTATCATCGGAATATCATCTTTGCGATTTGTTTTCCTTAATTACGGAATGTCAATACGATTATTTCAAAAGATTATTATTATTATTTATTTATTTATTAACAAAATTATTATTATTATTATTATTATTATTATTATTATTATTATTATTATTATTATTGTATGTACATAGGACAATCGATGAACACATTGAATATTTTTTCCATTTACAAAAGTATATCACTGAATTTTCTGTTTTGATCAAAAACAATATTTCTTCAATTAAACAAAAGCATACTGAAGTTATATTGTGTAAATTTGGTTCAATTTAATATAATAAAACCGGGAATATAGTATTTACCTTATCTTTTCAATGAAAGCATTTCTCTTTTAAACTAAATAATGCGTTATACACACAGACAGCGATTTTATGACAAAAAATTATCATGTACACTTTCATAGGATAGTTTTGTGATGCATACTAGTAATTTGCTTTTTAAATAAGATAATGATTACTTTTTACAGTAACGCAATATGACGACTTAGTAGGAACAAAACTAGTTGGTGTGATACGACTGAATCATTTATTTCTAATAAGATCATACGAACAAGCGATAACATTTAAATGGTCTACAAAAAGTACCCAATTAGTTGGTCAGACACTGTATATCTACCAGTTCATCTGCAGGCGCGGATCCAGAATTTGGCGTTAGAGGGTGCGTAACCTTGGGTTGTAATTTTAACTTCGAACCGAATTTCTTTGGTTTAAAGTGCACGGCGGTGGTTGTGGTGGGGGTGTACTTCTCCAAGAGAAAAATAACAATTTCAAATTTCTAGTACGAAATAGTAAATTAATTTCTTGGGCGATTAAAGAGTGGGCGCGCGCTGGATGCCTCCCCCCGGACCCGCGAGTGACATGTTCAAAATCAATAACGGCGGACTGCTGATAAACTGAAATAAATTTGCAAATTTGAAGTACTTATACTGCATGCTCATTGGACAGATAAATATGTTGACCACTCAAATGTTTTTAGGTATCACCATGTTCTGCAGTTACGTAAATCTTGATTCAATGTACATAAATATACCCGTGGTTATGAGTTTAATACACTTTTGTTTGTTCAATAATTTGTGTGCTTCCTTTATGCTTGTGCCACTATAGTAACAGTGCCGATAAATGGAGAATAAAATGCACGAGTCAAAATTAGAAAAACAAAGGATGCATATATATAAAACTAAAATAAGAAGTGAACAATTTTCTATATGAAAATCAAGTATTGTCAAAATGACTATAAGGTTTTTGGCTTATTAAATAATTAAGTGATTTAAACCTTCATCAGAAGCTTACGAAGCACATTTATTATTAGCTGATGGCGGTTATACGCTTAGATTGAAATTAAATCTACGTATGAAAATGTTGATAAATGAAGTTTACGGCTGGTAAAACAATACTTTAGGTACTAGTGCCTTGTTTTCGTTTGACAACTACTTTTGTCACAAAGTCACTAAAATACTCTTTTATTTCTATGTAATATACATATCTTAAGGCAAAAAAAAAATATCTGTGTTTCCGGTAACATGGCGAAAAAAAAATAGGGTCGGTCGGTCGGTCGGGATATTTTTGTTTTTGTTTTTTTGTTTACAGTTTCGATTTCATGCAAAACTCTGTTGCATCAAATCAATTAAATTATATCCAAGCTTTCCATAATTAACAATAAAACAGAAAAAAACAGCTTGTTTAATGTCTGAAATCATTTCTTTGCCTTCGACTACCGTATTTTCCCGCCAATTTTGCCCATAAAATTGTATTTTTTGTATACAATACTCCCTAATAAGACGCGATCGGTTTTTAGAACAAATCCAGCACTTCAATTTCTACAAATCTATAATGATGTTCTATCGAAACAGTCATTTACCAACTAAATTTGTTAATTTGCTTGAAGAAAATTTTCTTGTCGATTTTCTTGTCAACTGTTTAGGCTCTCTTATGTGGATGTAGGAAATAATAGAACAAGCAAACGCGGATATTTATTTTACGTACCTTATTTAATTATTTATAATTTATCATTATTCTCGTAACAATCAAAGTTTCATTCATATTCGTAGTGAATTCAAACATTTCGGTCATTGTTTTAAGATTCCCAGACGAGGATTATTGATTATTATATTTTTTCAATCGTATGGTATTTTCTTACCAGCCTTGACGAAATACTGGCAATCAAATGGTATCATACGGTATCCAACCGACCGATTTAAATGCGTTTCCTTACGTCCATTTACACTCTTCAATGCGTCACCTAACGTCCATTTACACACTTTAATGCGTTACCTTACGTCCATTTACAATCTTCAATGCGTTACCTAACGTCCATTTACACTCTTCAATGCGTTACCTAACGTCTATTTACATTCTTCAATGCGTTACCTAACGTCTATTTACAATCTTCAATGCGTTACCTAACGTCCATTTACACTCTTCAATGCGTTACCTTACGTCCATTTACACTCTTCAATGCGTTACCTAACGTCCATTTACACTCTTCAATGCGTTACCTAACGTCTATTTACAATCTTCAATGCGTTACCTTACGTCTATTTACACTCTTCAATGCGTTACCTTACGTCCATTTACACTCTTCAATGCGTTACCTAACGTCCATTTACACTCTTCAATGCGTTACCTAACGTCTATTTACAATCTTCAATGCGTTACCTTACGTCCATTTACATCCTTCAATGCGTTACCTTACGTCCATTTACACACTTCAATGCGTTACCTTACGTCCATTTACACTCTTCAATGCGTTACTTTAAGTCCATTTACACTCTTCAATGCGTTACCTTACGTCCATTTACACTATTCAATGCGTTACCTAACATTCATTTACACTCTTCAATGCGTTACCTTACGTCCATTTACACTCTTCAATGAGTTACCTTACGTCAATTAACACTCTTCAATGCGTTACCTTACGTCCATTTACACTTTTCAATGCGTTACCTTACATTCATTTACACTCTTCAATGCGTTAACTTACGTCCATTTACAGTCTTTAATGCGTTACCTTTCATCAATTTACACTCTTCAATGCGTTTCATTACTGTTTACCTTCGTCCATTTACGCACGTCGCACCTTTACATTACGTCCATGTGCACACTTCATAACTTTTCCTTACGTCTATTTTCGATTTACTTTACGTCCATTTAGCTTTCGTCAATTAACGGGCGTCATACCTTTGGATTACTTCTAATTATGCACGACAGACCTTTTGTTTACGCCTAGTTAAGCTAGTATACATTTGACTTACGTCCATTGATGCATTTACTTTTTTATTTCATAAAGGTCCGCGATGTCGGAAAGAATATTCGCCATGCGCCCGGATTGGAAGTTACTGACGATGACTTGAAAGTTTGGCTATCTGATCTGAAAGCATTGTTTTCTGACCCAACATTCAAGAATGACAATCCCCTTGCAAAAGACGCACTAGACCAATTGCAACAGGTAACACGTTCATCAATATTTAATATCTCATATCTAAAAGCGATGAGTTGTCTGTGGCGTCCACGAAAGAAGTAAATGCATTTATGTGGAGTCTTTTTAAGCAATACATCATATGCAACTTTTAAAATGTAGCTATGTTTAAGATAAGTGGTTGCCCGTGTTACTAAATGATAATTTACACTACGCTGGTTGTCATTTACCCATTCAATTGACCAATAAAGGGATCATATTTTGGCAATAAAGAACGCCATTGTTTTATAATCCAATGGATTACTGTGATAAACGCTGTCAAAAAATCTCTACAAAGTGACTAAGCATATCGATGCTCCCATTCGCGTCATTGTAAGTGACAAAGCGAATCAGGGACCACATTCGCGTAATGGTAAGTGATTAGGCGGATCGATGCTCAAATTTGCGTCATACGGATCTAGGCAACCTTTCGCGTCATGGTAAGTGGCCAAAAATAGCAATGCTGCCATTCGCGTCGTGGTAACTGGCAAACGGGATTGGGGCTCTCTTTTGCATCATGGGATGTGGCAAACAAGATTGACGCTAACATTCGCGTTATGGTAAAAAACCGAGCGGATCAAGATTCCAATTTAAGGCATTGGTGAATGACTAAGCGGGCCAAGGTTCCAATTCAAGATATTTTAAATGACCAAACGAACCAAGGCTCACATCCACGTCATGGTAAATGACCGAGCGGATCAAGATTCCTATTCCCGTCATGCTAAGTGACTTAGCGGGCCACAACTCCCATTCACGTCATGGTAAATGACCTAGCGGATCAAGACTCCCATTCACGTCATGGTTAATGACCGAGCGGATCAAGATTCCTATTCCCGTCATGCTAAGTGACCGAGCGGGCCAAGACTCCTATTCATGTCATGGTAAATGACCTAGCGGATCAAGACTCCCATTCACGTTATGGGTAATGACCTAGCGGATCAAGACTCCCTATTCCCGTCATGGTAAGTGACCTAGCGGGCCAAGACTCCCATTCATGTCATAGTAAATGACCAAGCGGATCAAAACTCCCATTCACGTCATGGTAAATGACCGAGCGGATCAAGACTCCCATTCACGTCATGGTAAATGACCGAGCGGATCAAAACTCCCATTGACGTCATGGTAATGGTAAATGACCGAGTGGATCAAGACTCCCATTCATGTCATGGTAAATGACCGAGCGGATCAAGACTCCCATTGACGTCATGGTAAATGACCGAGCGGATGAAGACTCCCATTCCCGTCATGGTAAGTGACTAAGCGGGCCAAGACTCCAATTCATGTCATGATAAATGACCGAGCGGGCCAAGACTCCAATTCACGTCATGGTAAGTGACCGAGCAGGCCAAGACTCCAAGTCATGTCATAGTAAATGACCGAGCGGATCAAGACTTTGTTTTTCTTTTGTTATGCGTTTTTCTTTTGTTATGCTGCTGCTGCTGCTGCTGCGGCTGACAATGATGATAATTATGATGATGATGATGGTGGTGGTGGTGGTGGTGGTGGTGATGATGGTGGTGATGATGATGATGATGATGATGATGGTGGTGGTGGTGGTGGTGGTGGTGGTGATGATGATGATGATGGTGGTGGTGGTGGTTGTGGTGATGATGATGATGATGATGATGATGATGATGATGATGATGATGATGATGATGCTGATGATGATGATGATGATGATGATGATGATGATGATGATGATGATGATGATGATGATGATGATGGCGGTGGTGATGATGATGATGATGATGATGATGATGATGATGATGATGATGATGATGATGATGATGATGATGATGATGATGATGATGATGATGATGATGATGGTGATGATGATGATGATGATGATGATGATGATGATGATGATGATGATGATGATGATGATAGCTATGGCTATGATGATGATGATGATGATGATGATGATGATGATGATGATGATGATGATGATGATGATGATGATGATGATGATGATGATGATGATGATGATGATGATGATGATGATGATGATGAATCCCTCAGGGTTAAGCCAAACCTTAAAAAATACTCGGTATGTAAGTATGTAAAAACAATAATCACCTCAGTGTTGCGCCATAACTGACCTAAGTGCTTCTATATAGAAACATTGATCACTTCAGTGTTGAGCCATTGCTGACCTAAGAAAGGGCAACACCATTTATAGATGAGTCAAACATAGCAATAATGGTGATAGAAAGGGCAACACCATTTATAGATGAGTCAAACATAGCAATAATGGTGATGGAAAGGGCAACACCATTTTAAAGATGAGTCAAACATAGCAATAATGGTGATGGAAAGGGCAACACCATTTTATAGATGAGTCAAACATAGCAATAATGGTGATGGAAAGGGCAACACCATTTATAGATGAGTCAAACATAGCAATAATGGTGATAGAAAGGGCAACACCATTTATAGATGAGTCAAACATAGCAATAATGGTGATGGAAAGGGCAACACCATTTATAGATGAGTCAAACATAGCAATAATGGTGATGGAAAGGGCAACACCATTTATAGATGAGTCAAACATAGCAATAATGGTGATGGAAAGGGCAACACCATTTATAGATGAGTGATGGAAAGGGCAACACCATTTATAGATGGGGCAAACATAGCAATAATGGTAATAGAAAGGGCAACACCATTTATAGATGGGGCAAACATAGCAATAATGGTGATGGAAAGGGCAACACCATTTATAGATGAGTCAAACATAGCAATAATGGTGATAGAAAGGGCAACACTATTTATAGATGAGTCAAACATAGCAATAATGGTGATAGAAAGGGCAACACTATTTATAGATGAGTCAAACATAGCAATAATGGTGATGGAAAGGGCAACACCATTTATAGATGAGTCAAACATAGCAATAATGGTGATGGAAAGGGCAACACCATTTATAGATGAGTCAAACATAGCAATAATGGTGATGGAAAGGGCAACACCATTTATAAATGAGTCAAAAATAGCAATAATGGTGATAGAAAGGGCAACACCATTTATAGATGAGTCAAACATAGCAATTATGGTGATAGAAAGGGCAACACTATTTATAGATGACTCAAACATAGCAATAATGGTGATAGAAAGGGCAACACCATTTATAGATGAGTCAAACATAGCAATAATGGTGAAAGAAAGGGCAACACCATTTATAGATGAGTCAAACATAGCAATAATGGTGATGGAAAGGGCAACACCATTTATAGATGAGTCAAAAATAGCAATAATGGTGATGGAAAGGGCAACACCATTTATAGATGAGTCAAAAATAGCAATAATGGTGATAGAAAGGGCAACACCATTTATAGATGAGTCAAAAATAGCAATAATGGTGATGGAAAGGGCAACACCATTTATAGATGAGTCAAAATAGCAATAAGGGTGATGTGTTGACAGGAAAGCTATACAAAGCCTACTTAAGACTACCTACAAGGCAGGAGAACAGAACCAAAAGGCTACCTTACAAAATATTAAGCTATACACCAGACAAGAAATATAAAGACAATATTTCAATGGTTACGTGCTAATATGCAAACATTATTGCGAAACAACCGGAATCTATAATAGCATGTAACATAAATCTGACAAATAAAACTACACGTTTACTGTTATTGCAATACGATGATGAATTGCTTTGACTTTTTAATAAATCTAGAAACTTGTTTGATCGAATATATCGTATAACGATGTTGCAAGAGGGTCGTCCATGAATGTCAATTACTTAGTGAGGTAAAGTGTTAGATATTAATATTAATTTGAGTACCTCAATCAACGTTTATATTCATTATCAATTAACTTTCCAAAATGCATTGAAAATTACTGAAACAAATGCACATCATGCTGTTAAATGGCATATTATCTAATAAAGGAAACACTGTGTAAAGATATTTACATTCTAAGCGATACACCACATGTACTTGTACATGTAAGTGTAGCCATGGGGAATTAGGGAGGTCGCGATACACATCGTGTATGTGTACATATACGTGTAAATATGATAAATTATGGAGGTTGTGATACACATCGTGTATGTGTACATCTACGTGTAACTATGATAAATTAGGGAGGTTGCGATACACATCGTGTATGTGTAAATCTACGTGTAACTATGATAAATTAGGGAGGTCGCGATATACAACGTGTATGTGTACATCTACGTGTAACTATGATAAATTAGGGAGGTCGCGATACACAACGTGTATGTGTACATCTACGTGTAACTATGACAAATTAGGGAGGTCGCGATACACAACGTGTATATGTACATGTACGTGTAACTATGATAAATTAGGGAGGTCGCGATACACAACGTGTATGTGTACATCTACGTGTAACTATGACAAATTAGGGAGGGCGCGATACACCACGTGTATATGTACATGTACGTGTAACTATGATAAATTAGGTGGGTGCGATTTACCACGTGTATGTGTACATCTACGTGTAACTATGATAAATTATGGAGGTTGCGATACACTACGTGTATGTGTACATGTACGTGTAACTATGATAAATTAGGGGGGTGCGATGCACCACGTGTATGTTTTATTGTACGTGTAACTATTATAAATTGATAAATTAGGGAGGTCGCGATACACAACGTGTATGTGTACATCTACGTGTAACTATGATGAATTATGGAGGTTGCGATTACCACGTGTATGTGTAAATCTACGTGTAACTATGATAAATTAGGGAGGTTGCGATTACCACGTGTATGTGTAAATCTACGTGTAACTATGATAAATTAGGGGGGCTGCGATAACCACATGCATGTTTTATTGTACGTGTGACTATGATAAATTAGAGAGGGGGTTGCGATGCACCACGTGTATGTTTTATTGTACGAGTAACTATGCTAAATTAGGGAGGTCGCGATACACAACGTGTATGTGTACATCTTCGTGTAACTATGATAAATTAGGGGGGCTGCGATCCACCACGTGAATGTGAACATGTACGTGTAACTCTGAGCAATGAGGTATGTTGCGATGCACCACTTCATTGTGTATCTGTACGTGTAACTTTTATAATTGGAAAATAGGGAGGTTGCGATACACCACGTGTGAGTGTGAGTGTACATGTACGTGTAGCTATGAGAAATAAGCGGCGTAGACTGCGCTATGGCTCATTTAAAATGGTGAAGAAATAGTAAAGCTATCTTTGTTTAATTAGTCTTCATCCGAAGCAAAATATTATAACATATATATTATAATAACATGCGCGAAACACGTTTTTGTGTATCTTAGATTGACCCACCAAATATGAAACAACGTATCCAACTATCCACCTTAATATGCCTCCCTTAAAAATACATGACTTCATAAGAAATCAGTTTCCATTATCTGTTTTAATATCTCACTAAAAAAATATAACTTGATGTTGCAAGGCTCGGTTGAAATTATCACAGCCCACTAAAACCCGCCAAATATCGTCACTTTCCCGCGCTAATCAGCGAACCCTTCGAAGTTGACCAAACCAATCTTGGTCAGGGTATTATGAGACAACCCTTCACGATATGTTTTATCACTAGCGGATACAGGGGGTGCACCCGGCTCGCCCCTCCCCTTAAAAATAGTCTAAGTTTACTTTTTTGTTTCAATAAAAGAGAAAATAAACAATACAATACGCTCAAAATGCACCATTTCGGACTATGAATTGTTAATTTTTTCTTAGGGGAGTACCCTCAAAAGACCCTGCCAACAATTAAAACCAAGTAGATTTCGGCCCTAAAGGAGGGGCGCAAGTCAAACGGTTGCGTCCCCTCTAACACTGAATTCTGCATCCGCCCTTGTTAATATACACTACCAAACACAAGCAACTCCCTTTGTGTTGACGAGACAATTTTGTTAAAAAAATACGAGTAAATAGAGCAACAGCGACATACACACAATTTAATGGAATTTTCGTATAAACAGAGTTAGACAAAACATAGTTTTCCTGCCTGAGAATGAGGAGCAATAGGTTTCCTGCTTGAACTTCCAATGTCGACTAACCATTGATCAAAGTCCCTATTATTCAATTGTCAATACATGTATGTGTTCCTGTAAATTAAAAAGGCAATATACTGATAATGTACAAATGAAAGTATAACGATTATGAATAAAACTTATGTACAATATTAGCATGTCTAGAGACTGTAACGAAAGTTTTCGGATTCATAATATTCAATGGTATCTATTGAAATATATGTGTTTTCATATTAAAACATATATGATTTTATAACAGACTTACATGTATAGTATACAGTAAGATAATAATATAAATTAAATAACGTTTATAAATCCGACACTAAATGAACATTCATAGCCATAAAACGGATATAAAACGTGTGAGTAAAACGTAAATCAGCCTAGAGGACAGTACAGCACAATATGCATTTCCATTGGTTATCCTTGACCGCAAGGTCTAAAATAATACATACATACAATATAGTATCTTCTCAAAGGGGAAGTAACCGCTGCACATATTTCATAACTGTTGAGTGTGTCGTATCAAAAATATAAACACATGTTTTGATTAACAGTGAAGATATTTAGTACTTCGAAAGACGACAGCATGTGTGAAATGTAATTTAGGTAGGAAAAATAAATCATTACTGTTCTTAGAGGTCGTACAATACATTTTTTCATGATTATGAATGTAATTTGTTTATTGTCATATAATTTCGCGATACTCATTTTCTGGTTCTTGATCAGGGACAGTGGTCTCAACGACTTTACCCTGGTTTGGTTATAAATCCCTCATATCCAAACAGACATCCGCTTATTTAGCAGAATTAATAATCACCAGCTGTTAGAACCCTACATAATGAATAACACACAACCTGGTGCTTTTAATTGCAGTTGTATTGCTCAATATAAAATTCCTACAAATAACTCTGCAATTTCACAATAGGCTACATTGAATTAATGTTCCTTTCCTCCGATTTACCTTAAATTAAGGCAGACCCTACCCTTTTAAATAGTGAGTTTCAAAACAAAACTTAATTTAAAAAAAATAATTAATGTTTGAATATGTATTTAAAACCTTTAAAGCTGTAATTGTTTAAAGCTGTATAACTTTGACACAATTTTTTAAAGATGACAATAACATTCGTACATTTGTACATAAAACCTAATAAAATAAAAGGCCTACCTTCATGTACATTGAAAAGGATGTAACCCTAACCAAACCATTTCATTCTTTTTCTTTGGCCTTAACAAACTATTCTGTTTTTAGATAAAAGACAACAATGGACAAGAGAGATGACTTTAACCCATATTATGGGATAGAAGAAGTTCAGTTCCGATTTTACACAACAAAGGATGTCAGGGCATTGAGTGTGAAGGAAATAACAAATGTGGAGACCTTTGACACCCTCAACCATCCAACAGTTGGGGGACTGTATGATCAGGCACTGGGTAAGCACTGCAGCAGGTTTACATTTGTACTTCAGAGCTTTCTTTCAAGTTATTTGGAACTGATTTTCGGCCCCATTCCACACCTTTTCCCCCAGTTCTGACTGAAATTGGACCAAAAATTGACTTGTAGGCATTTTTCTTCTGCAATAAGCTTTCAGAGGTTAGAATTCAGTAGTATGAATTTGTATCTTAATTATATGTTGCAAAACAATACATATTTGATATAAATTATGAATAAGCATTACAGCATGCATTAAAAAAAAAATATGGAAAGATTTCCCTTTGGAAGGGGCCCAACCCTGTTCTCCTACAGTGGAAAACTTTTTAACTTTTGAAGTTGATTGATGACATTTTTGTATCAATTTGATTTAACAAATTCTGATATATTAATATTTAATTTGTACAAATGTTTGATATACGTGTGATTTATTATTTACTTTTTAAATACTGTTATCAGAATAATCTTTGCAGCAAAAGCAATTGGTGTTAAGACAAATCTTATTGAAGAATCATTCCCTAGCAAATAGTTTATTTCCAAATAGTATGCAAATTGTTTGTGTTTAGTACTTTTCTGTTTTATTGTCAATAGTTTAAAAAAGAAACTCTGGTATTCAATCTAATTGAAATTCACTAACAGTTAACAGCAAATACTAAGGGATAAAATTTTAACATTTCTTAACAAAAATGTTCCAACCTCCAATTATGTTCAAGTTTGAATATTCCAGGCCCATCGGATGAGCATGATGTCTGTTTTACCTGTAACCAGCCATCCTTGCATTGCCCAGGCCATATGGGCCACATGGAGCTGGCCATGCCAGTCTTCAACCCTCTTCTCTTTATGACCATGCTACAGGTATGTATGGCCACTATCAACCTAACTTAGTTCTGCCACAGCCATATGGGCCACATGGAGCTGGCCATGCCAGTCTTCAACCCTCTTCTCTTTATGACCATGCTACAGGTATGTATGGCCCCTATCAACCTAACTTAGTTCTGCCACAGCCATATGGGCCACATGGTGCGGGCCATGCCAGTCTTCAACCCTCTTTATGACCATGCTACAGGTATGTATGGTGCCTAGCAACCTTTCTTAGTTATGCCCAGGCCATATGCGCCACATGGAGCTGACCATGCCTGTCTTTAACCATTTTCTCTTTATCAACATGCTACAGGTATGTATTGCATCTACCAACCTTACTTAGTTCTGCCTCGGCCATAAGGGCCACATGGAACTGGCCATGCCTGTCTTCAACCCTCTTCTCTTTATGACCATGCTACAGTTATGTATGGTGCCTAGCAACCTTACTTAGTTCTACCTTGGCTATATGAGCCACATGGAGCTTGCCATGCCTGTCTTCAACCCTCTTCTATTTATGACCATGCTACAGGTATGTATTGCGCCTACCAGCCTTACTTAGTTCTGCCTCGGCCATAAGGGCCACATGGAACTGGCCATGCCTGTCTTCAACCCTCTTCTCTTTATGACCATGCTACAGTTATGTATGGTGCCTAGCAACCTTACTTAGTTCTACCCCGGCCATTTGGGCCACATGGAGCTGGCCATGCCTGTTTTTAACCCTCTTCTCTTTTTGACCATGCTACAGGTAAGAATGGTGAATACCACCTATGCAGTGATTTGGCATAAAAGTAAATACTTTTTGTGCTTGGGTGAAGATATTCCATGACTCATGAAACAATGAAACAAGCATCACGTTTTCTTTGATTTCTCTAGACACTACGGGCCACATGTTTCACCTGTCACAGACTGAACGTCGACCCGATTGCCTGCACACTGTTCCTGGCCGAGAGCCAACTTCTCGAGGCGGGGCTTGTTGCCGAGGCCGCCATGTTGTCATATAGATTCAGCGAGGAGGATCGCAGTGAAGATCGTAGCCAGCATAAACAGCTAATTGAGGAAACTGCTAAACAATGCCTGCAAGGTTAGAAGTTTTAATAGATCTATTCGCCCTTTGGTAGTACACAAAATTTAAGAGTTAAAGCATATTATTTATTTATTGCAGGAAATCTTGTTTACAAAAATGCTTAACATTTCAGAAAAAGCAAGTAAAATGCAAATTCTATTTGTGTCTTTTTGAAAGGAAAAGAGTCAAGGATTGGCGAAGCCTTAATTTCATAAATTGTTAACTATTTTAGAAGTTAACTCAGTTATATGAAACATGTCACTGAGTAATTGAATGGGTACTAATATTATTTGCAATTTAATGGTTACCGGTATGAATGGTAATGATAAATCGCAATTAATGGCAATTAGATCATATTGACTATTAATTGCAATTAAATGATTTTTCATTATTTATGGCAATTTAATGGTAAACGCTTGTCAATTCAGTGATAGAGACTATAAAAAGTTATTTAATGGTTACTAGCCATAATGGTAAATTTTTAGGAAAGGCACGAGAACAGGACAAAAACAGTCACAGTTACAAGAATGTCGAGGCCGTCAGACAGAGCATTTCCAGCATCTTCACCAAAGTTCAGATGCGCAAAAACAAGAAGTGTGCTCACTGCCTCGCCAAGAGAAAAACACTGAGACATGAGGATCGCTCCAAAATTTTCCTGGTTGGAACCCTTGCTGATGCTCCTAAGGAAACGTATGATTGATAATCATTTTCTATGGATTTTTTCTTAGATTTTTTTTCATGTTATGAATGATACAATTTAATTTGATAATATTTATGTTTCATGCTGACTGTTTTCCTTGGCGTGTTACATTGAAGTATTTCAAATTATTTAATGCTTTGATATTCGGCAGACAAACATTAATGACACCCTTTTAATCTGCATTAATTATTTAATCTACCATAATGGAGATACATTACATGCATGCTTGCATGGTCTTCTCGGCTGTAAATGAAAATATGTAAAATAAATAAACTCCAATATTGTGTTACTAGGGGAAAAACAAAGGTCACAAACAACCAGACTGGTGATGATCCTGAAGATGATGGCGATGACGAGGAAGAGGGGGATAACTCGGACACCGAAGAGCCCGCCAGGAAAAGGAGTAGACCAGGTTGAATATATTGTACCAGTCCAGGCCCCAGTTTCTCGAAAAAATTCTCAAGTTCTTACTCAACTGTTTACACTTTTTAAATTGTGTATGTTTGGTAAATGGAAAGGAAATAACTTTTGACTCTTTTATATTTTGAATAACTTTGTATTTCATATAATTTTAAACATATTTCCTTAACATTGTCATCAGATTTGCAAAAGAAAGTAAAGTACTAATAAGTAATTGCTCAAAAACATTTTTGTTTAGAACATAATTATCTTTCCGTTTTTGTTTACAAAAATCCAGATCAATAAAATCTATGAGAGAATATCATTTTGTCTGAGTAAAAATATACACAATTTTTACACATGCTTGGCTTTTAAGTGCTAAAACGATTTAAGTAAGGTTTTTGAGAAATCACTTCAGAATATTCGAGAAAGTGGGACAAGATGAATTGTTAGAACTTCAGTTTTCAACCTAAAGCCTTAATTTTTATATATCGTAGTCATTGAAATTAGATGGATGAATAAGACTTAAACTTGGGCATAGATTAGTTTTACAAGCCTTGATTTATAAAATCAAGATTTTCAGCAATCTTTGAAAGCATTTTACCAGTGAAGAACTTGTTAGCTTGTGTTTTTCAACCACTGCTTAGGTAGAACACCATGAACATATTTAAGCCTGCATCTATGAAAATCACAGAATATTTGTACTTCTCTTAAGACAATTTTTCTTGGATCTCACCATAAGGGTAGTGTGAATTTAAATCTAGGCTGCTTTATTTTATTGAATTCTTGAGTGGTCCATTAAGAAGTAAGTATATAAAATTGTTTCATTTTCACTATAAAAAAGGCTATAAAATTGTTGATGATATTGTGGCAAATATGCTTTCGAACCATATCACATTAAGGATCAGGTTTCTGTTCAGGTATTTATTGAGGTCAAAAGTCTTGGTACTTGGCTTTTTGATAGCATTTCTTGTAAAAAATCTTTCGTCATAACACAATTTTTTTTTTAATATACTCAATTGAAACTTGGTTTGCACCTTGCCATACACTGTACACACATGCAACGCAAATAACTAAGGCTTCATTAATTGTCAAGTTATGTCCCTTTTGATAAGCAATAACATTCAGTCTGTGATTCTGTTAATATAATTTTACAACCAAACACCTTTAATTGAAAGATTGCTAAGGAATATGGGACCATCTTTTCAATGAAGGTTTTGTTTAAACTTATTTATTTTTACAACAATTTGATGAACAAGTAATTGCATCTTTTATTTATTACTTTAGTTGGCACGATGTTGTATAAGAGTGTGGTCTTGTGTTGTTGGGGAAACCAGAGTTTCACCACAATTTTATGTTTTACCCCGTACAGTGGTATACATGGAAGCACCTGTGAATGTACATGTTTTCTTGAGACTTCTGGTTTTCCTCATTACTTTGACTGGTAATAAATAGGCCAGGGATATGCAATGATATCAATAAATTACGATATATGTAATCATTATGTTAGATTCAAGCTGCACTCTCATAGATATACTGTTTTTACAACTTTTTTATTTTTTGTTTTGAAAAGAGCAAATTTTTGCGTAAATATATAGATCTGCAAACCAATGATAAAAGATTGCAGGCAAAAGATCAGATGGCGGATTTTCATATTTCCGTTCGAAACAAAATGTATTATGGCTTGAAGCTTTACTTCGGTTTAAGAAAAATGCATAAAACATCAATTTTTGAGCTTTAATATAATCATCTGCTCGTTCCAAGACAAAAAAATGTTATATCTGTGAGATTGCAGTTTTAAAACATGAAATTAAATTAATTACTATGCATTATCTATTTATATTTAAACGAAAAATCGGGATCATATAACAATAATGCTTAAAAATATCATGATATATCGCAATATGTTTTTGACTACAATATCCATTGTTCGTAACAATGTCTCATAGAATTATAATCTATCTTTTTAGATGTGATAAAATCTAAACAGAAGGGAAGCAGCGTGTCGAACATAAGTATGATCACTCCATTGAAGTTACGGGACCATTTCCGCAAGGTGTGGTCAGCTGATGGAGTGGTTCTACAGGAAGTCTACCCCGTACTGAAACACTCGGGCCTGGAGTTTCCGACTGACATCTTCTTTCTGGAGGCAATTCCTGTGCCACCTACAAAGTTCAGACCAGTCAGTACCTCTGTTGGATGCAGCTTTGTTGTAGTTTTTTTCAGGACATGTAGCTTCTTTCTTTGGAAGAATTGTTAGAAATGTGTTAGCATTTTTTGGTACGATATAATTAATGTTCTTGGACAAATTTAATAACTATGATCAGTGTAAGCCTAAAATGGGACAAATTGTCAACTACGCTCATACAGACAAACATCACAACTAATATAATGGCCAGTGTTCGGTTTTTTCTTTGGGGGGTCTTTATGTGTCCAAAATTTAACCCCCTACACCTGATAATAATAAATAAAATAATAAAGGATCATTGAGCTCTTAACATTGAGCAATTGCAGCAATATAGTGCCATTCATGAATATTACCATAGGGTTGTTAAATTTAAGGTATGAAAACAAGTTAAACTTTATATGAATCATGTTAGTATTTTTCCCCTTTTTGCCAAAACGAAGCTATATTTCTGCTATCAATGGGCCCCGCCACCAAAGGAAAAAACACTAAATGCTTCCAGTGTGCACGGGGAATTGTGGAGCTTATTTCAAAATATCATAAAATTACGTTGATTAGTTTCAATAATCATTTAACAAAGGAATTAAGATTTTAATTTTAAAATTTAAATAAGCCTAGTTTAATATGTTCTCAAATCTCTTTGTTTCAAATTATATTTCATTATGACCAATAATTAAAAAAATCTCAATATTACACTACAATACATTCATTTATAAGATGGTCCCCACATTCCTTGCATGTTGATGTACTGCTGTCTATTACTTAAACTTGGCATCGCAATCTTTCACACAGATCTCAGAGATGCATGATCAGAAGTACGAACACTCGCAGACGTCAAACCTGCTGGCGATACTGAAAGATAACTCCCTGGTGCGTGACATTCTCTGGGAGATGGAGAAATCCTCCGCAGACACGCAGGTCGGCCCCGGCAGCTTTTCCGTGAGTACACTAGCTAGTCTGTTGTCTCAAAGGGAAGTGGAGGTTTTGTTATACTATTGTTATCTTTGTTGTCATGCAAAATTTGTTTTCTGCAAATTATAGCCTAATGCAATGTTCTAAATGCCAACATATGCTTTTAACCAAATGTTAACAAAAAAAATCAAATTTTCTTAGAACAAAAAAAACTCTTTTTTTTCAATTGAAGAAGTTTTTTTTGACAAATCAATTGTTTATTGCTGGGTTTTTTCACATTCAAACTAGCTAAATAATACATGACAAATAAAACAATTGATTTTTTAATTAATAATATTACTACTTGGATTCTCCAGTTTGAGAAAGAGATCATATAAAATGATCATATGGTTATTAATATAAAAGATCACAGAATCATCCAGATTATTACAAATTGAGCTCAAGATATTTATCTCCATATATAGCACACATATTTCCGATGACAGTGTGCATATGTGTAGCAAGCCCCGTAACTTGTGTTTACATTGTCTTTTCAAGAAGAAAGCTACCGTAATAATATTCATAATTTCTGTGTTTCTTTTCTAGCAAGAACTTAACATTATTCCAGCAAAGACGCTGTATGAAAAGATTGAAATAATGTGTATTATTTCTGTGTTTTGTTTTTTCCAGCGTGAACTGAACATTATTCCGGGGAAGACGCTTTATGAAAAGTTGAGTGCCGCTTTGGCTCGACTACAGATGATGATAAACCGGTTTCACGACAGCGAGGCTGACAAGTCACTTACTCAGGACAGCAAAAAAAATATTGGCATTAAACAGGTACAAGCAAGGTCTTTGATAACCCTAGCCTGTTAATGTCAAGGCTGTGTCAAAATGTCTCTTAAGTCTGAAAAGTAGTAACTATCATGGACTTGATGCTGATACTTACTAAGCAGCATTGAAATATTGAAGGTTTCAATAGCTTTTGACATAACCTTATAAATAAGCCTTATTATCTTCTTCTAGATCTTTGTGTTTAAGTGTACATTTAGTGGGAATATAGAATAGTTTCAATGTTTGTTATGTTATGTATTCCTATTGAAAGATTTCTAAAGATTTCATCTTTAGAAATTTGTCTTTATGTAACATCATGACCCCATTTCTCCAACATTCTTATGTGTAACTCACCTAAGAATCTTATTTCATTAAGCCAAAATTACTTACTTAAATATGATTTTATAAAACAAAAAGAAGTTTATCTTATATAACAAACATTATTTCCATTAAAAGCCCCCAAAAAGGAAAATATAACTCAATTTATACCAAATCATAAATATTTTGCTGTCGGAGCTTGATCCTGTTATTAGGGATTTAAGATATTTCGAGAAATTTGGACCAGGTTTCAAGACTTCATTTATTAAATAGATATTTGTAATCATTTTTTGAATGATTTAAAGGTCATTTTTACACTTAAGTAAAAACATAAGTGTAATTGTTGGATTTTTCAGGTGCTTGAGAAGAAGTCTGGTTTGTTTCGCAAGCACATGATGGGTAAACGTGTGAACTTTGCAGCACGTTCAGTTATCTCCCCTGATCCAAATATCAACACAAACGAAATTGGTATTCCCCTCGTGTTTGCCAAGGTGCTCACGTACCCTCAGCCCGTCACTCCCTGGAATGTCCATGAACTGAGACAGGCGGTCATCAATGGGCCCAGCATCTACCCTGGGTAAGGGACACACTAAAGCCTAAAAAATTGACATGGTGTTATTTATTTGTTTCATATAAGAGTTTGTGACTATTGAACGTAAAAAGTGTGTAATTCCCATTGAGTAAGCACAAAAATAAGAAAATAAAATTAAAATATAAGTTTTTAATGAAACTTGTCCCAGGTCCTTGCCAACACCACCCCTTCACTGAGCAGCTTCACCCAATCTAATATCTTATCATTTTGTTTTCTGCAGTGCAACCCACATTGAAGAGGAGAATGGTGGTGGGACCCTACCGAAAGGGAACCAGCCAATCCAGCGCCAGGCTATGCCAACTCCCTATCTACACTCAGCAAGGCCATCACACTATCTAATAACTCAACATTTTGTTTTCTGCAGTGCGACCCACATCGTCGAGGAGAATGGGCGTGTGACTCTACTGAAAGAGAACACGCCAAACCAGCGCAAGGCTCTCGCCAATCCCTCTTTACACTCAGCAAGGCCATCACACTATCTAATAACTCAACATTTTGTTTTCTGCAGTGCGACCCACATCGTCGAGGAGAATGGGCGTGTGACCCTACTGAAAGGGAACCAGCCAATCCAGCGCCAGGCTCTTGCTAACTCCCTCCTTACACCAAGTCAGGTTGACGTCTCCAAACCCATCAATGGAACAAAGAAGGTACACTCAGCATTCAATAAATATAAATTACTCTTGTTGGCATGGTGTTGCGAAAGAGAGTACTTGGTCTTTTTTGTATCTGGAGTACCATAGGGAAACCCACTTTTAGTGCTAGATGAACACCAGCCCAACTCTCTTGATTGCAAGCTGAGACTCGAACCCAGTGCAAATACATGCGTGTGTGTTTGGAACATGTTCGTGTATTATTGCAAGCTATGGACATTTCTGGTCATCTCTGGATTGTTGTTATGGAAAAAACTTTCATGCTTTTTCTGTTTTTGTCTTTAAAAAACAAATATGTCCAGAAAAGATCTCAATTCCTCCCAGCTCCCTAAGTCAGTGCTTTTGTTAACATTAAGGTCACTATGCTGCACTAAGGTGTTGTAAGTTTATGAGCTTACATGCCAGTTAAGGGTAACAGATTCCTGAGGTAACTTTACCTTATAGTGAACAGATATGTGAGTAAATTGTTTGTTAAAGGTACCAGATACTATGACGAAGTCGTTGGGACCTTGGGAAATATTTCAAGATAACGAATATTCGATATAACTGAAGTACAAAAAGTGAATAACTAAACCCAACACATTAAGAAAAGTTTGACATAACCAATACATGAGATAACAGAGTTTGACATATTTTTCGGCTTAAGAGTTTCGGCTGTACATATATTAAGTGTATTTTACAGGGAACCGATACATGATTTAATTGTGAGGTACTTTTACTTTACAGTAACAGATGGGTGAGTTGATTTTTTGTTACAGGTGTTGAGACATTTAAAGAATGGGGATGTGTTGCTGCTAAACAGACAGCCCACACTTCACAGGCCCAGTATACAGGCACATAAGGTGAGGGATATGAGGAACATTCTATTAAGGAAGCCCACAGCTGCAAAATCATATAAGGATTGATTCATATTTTTATGCCCCCTAAGGTGGGCCTATTAAAATCGCACCGTCCGTCTGTCCGTCCGTGTGTCGGGCTCAATAACTCGTGTCCGGGCTGTAACTTTCTCTTGTATGGACAGATTTAAAAATAATTTGCCACATGTGTTCGACATACGAAGATGACGTGTTGCGTGCAAGACCGTGTCTCTACCTCTAAGGTCAAGGTCATACTTAGGTGTTTATTCACAATGGAATGCTGTATACAAGGACATAGAGTATAGGTTGTCGTGTCCGGGCTGTAACTTTCTCTTGTATGGACATATTTTAAAATAACTTGCCACATGTGTTCGACATACCAAGACAATAAGTTGCGTGCAAGACCCGTGTCCCTACCTCTAAGGTCAAGGTCACACTTAGTGTTTATTCTCAATGTATTGCTGCATATAAGGAAATAGAGTATAGGTTGTCGTGTCCGAGCTGTAACTTTTTCTTTTATGGACATATTTTAAAATAACTCGCCACATGTGTTTGACATACCAAGATGACGTGTCACGTGCAAAACCCTTGTCCCTTCCTCTAAGGTCAAGGTCACACTTAGTGTTTATTCACAATGGAACGCTGCATATAAGGACATAGAGTATAGGTTGTCGTGTCCGGGCTGTAACTTTCTCTTGTATGGACATATTTTAAAATAACTTGCCACATGTGTTTGACTTACCAAGACAACGTGTCGCTTGCAAGACCCGTGTCCCTACCTCTAAGGTCAATGTCACACTTAGGCGTTTATTCACAATGGAATGCTGCATATAAGGACATAGTGTATAGGTTGTCATGTCCGGGCTGTAATATATTACAGTGACCATGCATTGGTCTCATGTGGTTTTTCAAAACATCAATGACAAGTAATTAGTGTTTTTATAATTATTCCACTTGTTCATAAGCATTCCTTGCTTTATATTATTATGAAATGGTGCATATATGCACATAGATGTCATAACCCGGCTGTAATTTTGTCATGTATATGACAGATTTACAACAAAAACTTGGCACATGTGTTTGGCATATAAAGATTGTGTGTCGTATGCAAGATCCACATGCATACATCAAAGGTCAGTGTTTGATCTTTAACATTTCATGTACTGACCTTGTTCATAGATCACTGTCACATTCGGGGGCATTTGTCACATACTGTGACAGCTCTTGTTTATGCAATCATTTATATGAACCTTCGGCAGCGATTCTTTCAAAAACATGAAGCGCAAGCAAAAATTGCAAAATCGTGGCCAAGTGTTCATACTGCATCAACAGACGAAAAATAAGAATAAATTCTTATCCTTACATTTCCCCTTTTCATAACTTTACTTTTTGTGATAATAAGGATTTTGGTTTAATGTTTTTTGTGTTTATTAAGAATATTATTTAGTCATGTTTTATAATATTATTTAGTCATGTTTTATAAATCATGACCAAGGTCTTTCAAGATTAGGAAACTCTGCCTACAGAGGTCACGAAAGGTCGACCCGATTATGCAAAATCAATATTATTGTAGAGAAAATCAAGTGCAAATGTAAATGTATTATTTTAAGTCCATACATTAATGTATTTACACATTCATATGAGATTAGTCTAATGCTATCTTACAAACCTTATGATAATAAGGATTTTTTTAACCTCGTCTTTTTAACGAAGAGGTCAAATTATTATAATAGCCTTGTTGTATGAGGGCGACGGTGGCAGGGTAAAAACCTGTTATCTTGACCATAATTCTTGGAACACATGTTGCCAGAGACAATAATTATGTAAGTGTGTAGGAAGGGTCATAACTCTTGCAAAATTAGTTATAAGTTATTGAGTAATGCCCATTACCAACTGAAAAAGAATGATATGTGGTGTTCACTGTGTGATTAAAATGATTGTGTTTTGGATGGTATTTGTGGATCACATTATACTTAAGCCCTGTATTGATGTTTTGTTTTTTCTCCTGATCAGGCTCGAGTTTTGAGTGGAGAGAAAACATTGCGTCTTCACTATGCCAACTGCAAGGCATACAATGCAGACTTTGATGGAGATGAGATGAACGCCCATTTCCCTCAAAACGAGATCGCCAGGGCGGAAGCCTACAATATTGGTACGTAATTATTAAAAGTTACTTCTGCTGTACATGAAATTAAGGCTAATTGTCATAAAAACAGTAAATTTACATATTCACAATAAGAACTGTTGTATAACTGGTGATATTTGAACAGGAACTCAGAAGTTTCGTTAGCTTTCAACAGCCTATCTCTCTAGTCGTTAGAACTGTTCTAAGAATTATGATCAACAAGCCCTTGATCCTTGTATAAAAGTTTAGCAAAGTTATTTCTGCTGTATGTGAAATCAAGGCTATTATTCATATAAACAGTAAAATAACATGTACACATTGAGAACAATGGTATTTCTGATTATATTTGAACAAGAACTTTACTTCAATAGTTTGGTTAGCGTTCAACAGACTATCTCTGTAGTAGTTAAAACTAGTCTAAGAATTATGATCAAAAGCCCGATTCCTTGGATGTAAGTTTGGCTTTGAATATTGTTACCAGCCGTGCTATGTAAAATGTCAATTTTTATCAGGGCCTGTGCTAATTTGGCAAGTCCAATAATATCTGTCACCTTATGTTATACCGGTAATTGCATTGTTGGCAATTTTTGTCCCGCACAGTGAGTACAGACTTTCAGTACCTTGTACCCAAGGACGGTACGCCATTGGCCGGACTCATCCAGGATCACATGGTGTCTGGGGTCACCCTTACAATCAGGGGCAGGTTCTTTTCAAGGTAAAGCTTTAAACATTTGGAGTAGTCAAAATTTAGCGCATTCTACATGATAGTACAATTAAAACCACTGACAATGTATAGTAGCATTTATTATTTCATTATAGCAAATACAAGATAAATGTATTTTAAAGTGAGCTTTTCGAAAAAAAACTTATCTCTAGGCAAAAATACCTTGATGCTGTGTCATTTGTATTACATTTTGTGCCGACATGACCACAGCATCAGTTACCCAGTAATCCTTACGAAGGAAGTTACCTTATTTTTTATCATTCAGTCATGATGAGACTTGGTGACAGTGTTTGAGGACTTGATGTCTCTGTCAGTTTCGATTGTGCGATAAATCACCTGTATTATCAGTTATGCTTCCTTAAATATTAAGAAATAGTAAATTATGCTGCCAATTACTAAGTATATAATACCTTATCACAGTGAAACTTGCTGATGATGTTTATGCCCTGATATGTCCGGTAAGTTTGATTGTGAAACATTTGTAACACATATTTCACATAAAATAATATAAAATCATCTTTTAACTTGTCTTTAATCTAGAAGTTAAAACATGCACATGATCATGTCATTGGACCTACTTATTGTTCCAGGTCGGACTACTGTCGATTGGTGTATGGGGCCTTGGTGGATTGTCCCGGGCGACTGAAGCTCCTCCCACCTGCCATCTTGAAGCCCCATCCCCTGTGGTCGGGCAAGCAGGTGCTCTCAACAGTTGTTCTGAACATAATACCTGCCGACAAACCTGCACTCTCACTCATCGGCAAGGCCAAGATACCAGAAAAGGTCAATACAAGTTATAATATAAGTTAATAAACTTAATACATTAAATTGATTTTTAATTTGAGTATAAGGTGCAATGTTGATTTGTACATAATTGCAAGAATATTATAGTTACTTTTTAATATTTATGTAGGTATAGGTATCAGTCCTTATATCCCTGCTTACTTTGTGTCAAGGTGTGTATACTCTAGAGAATCATTTGTGGAATAGGTGGAGGCAGATGTACTGAAAGCGGATATCAGCTAGTATGAGATGGGAGAGAGTGGTGTTGTGTTATGCAAAGGGGGAGCTACTCTGTGTGATCCTCTAGTAACAGGTGTTTCCACTTTGTCCTGTCTTTTCTTAAGAATGGGGGTGGGGTGGGGGAGTGGTGTTGTATATGCAAGGGGGAGCTACTCTATTGGATCCTCTAGTTATAATGTACATACTCTGTTTCCCAGGTATGGGTAAATGGGGGTGGATGGATGCCAGTACAAAATAGGGGAGGGTTGTGTTGTTAGCGGGTGTACACATACCAGATATTCACCAGTACAATGTATGAGTACAATGTATGAGAAAGCAGATAGTGATGTTGTTATATGCATTGGGGGAGCTTCTCTCTGGGACCCTCTAGTAATGTTTGTTTCTTATTTGTGCTGTGTTATCTCGGGTATGGGTTATGGCGGGTTTACATGTATCGGATATTGGCTGGTATGTGATGAGGGAGAGTCATGTTGTTATACTCTAGGGGGAGGTACATGTACTCTCTGGGATACTGGACTAGTAATATTTGTTTCTAATTTGTGCTGTGTTTTCTCAGGTATCAGTGAAGGCAGGTGTACATATGCCAGGTATTGGCCAGATTGGGATAGTGGAAGAGTGATGTCATGATGCGCAAAGGGGAACTACTCTGTGTGGTCCTCTAGTAATATTTATTTAACTTTTTGCTCTGTGTTTTTACAGGTTTGGGTGAAGGCGGGTGTTAACATGCCAGCTATCAGCCAGTACGGGATGGGGGAGAGTGATGTTGTTATACGCCAGGGGGAGCTACTTATTGGGGTCCTGGATAAGGGACACTATGGGCCCACACCATTTGGGCTTGTACACTGTAGTTATGAGGTATGTCAAAATTTGCTTTGTATAAACCAGATATTTTATGAAGCTTATTTTTGAAGAACCGGTAACTCATTGTTTATCATACTGGCCGAGTTACTGATGCAGGCTACCAGATCAACATATTATGTAGCAGCTTAAAAAGTAAGATAGCTGTATTGTTTGTTGACATTTCCTTGGGTGCCCTGTGACTTAACAGGTACTAACATCTGCTTAGAATACAATCTACATTCACAGCCAATTAAGTACTAGGCTTAATCGTAAAGAATTTCAACTTTCGCAGGTGTTAAAATGTTCGCCCACTGCCACTCATCCAATACACAATCCCTGCATCAGCTTTTGCGTTGACAATGTATCAGCTAATGAGGTTATTCTATGCTCGCTCCGCCAACTCTTAATCATTATGATTTTAATTCATGTCATCTAACTATTACATAAAGATATTCTTGTTAAAAACAATTATTCAGATTACTTCCTGTATTTCAATAGGAATTAAAAACAATTTACATCACATAATATTTCCTATAGCTCTGATTACAACCAAGCTTCAGCTCATTGTCTATTTAGACCCAATATCTATGGAAAAGATTCAATAATAACACAATGGCCCTATTTAATCAATGATCCTTTCTTACACTCGCTTTTCAAATAGATTTCTGTGTAATATTAATAAGTAAATAGGGAAAGTAATGGGGCTTTTTGTAAGTTTGAACAATTTTGGTCTTCCACATGAATATATCGTTTATATTGGTTGTCCTGTTAGCCAGTGGTTAGTGCACTCGCTTCTCACCTAGGCGATCCGGGTTCAATTCCCGGCCTGGGTGCTTGTGAGTTTGGTTTGTGGTCACCAAGTCCGACAAGTAGGTTTCATCCGGGTACTCTGGTTTCCCCAACAATACAAGACCACATTCTCACGCGACATCGTGCCAATGAGAGTGATTAATATAAGTTGCAATAGCTTGTTTCACAATCTTTGTAAAAATAAATAAGTTTAAACTACTGTAAATGACTGGGTATTAGACACCGTTTTTTCCCTCAGATTTCGATGCCAAAAAATGCCTGCGTATAATACCCAGTAACAATTTTTTTAACTTTTTTTCTAAAATTGATTTCAAGCCAAGAGTTTGTTTAGATTTATGTAGAAAGGGATGTTACTCACGTCATATTGATCGAGTATATACGAGTTAAAACGGCAGTTGAAGATCGGGATACGGTATATCATAAGACATTTATAATTTAAACAAAAATATTTTTCAATCAAAGTTATTCAATATTATTTTGAATAATAGATTGAATTGAACAATAATTAAACTTGCATATAAAAAAGCAAAGTTGGGCACTGTCAAAATATTTTTTGTCAGTTGTACGAGAAGGTGTGAAAAACTTGATTGCCTTTAACCTGTTTAACATACCAATACTACAAACTGTTGCGATAATGGTCTTGTTTTTTTCACACTTTGTCACATTCTTTATTCTTTTTTGTAGGTGTTGACATTTTGAGAACAAACCCATACAATATAAGGTTTTGGCATAACTTAACTTTTCATTTTCAACAGTTTTATCATTGTATGGTTTTAAAGATAACCGTCGCCATTTTCACGAAAAAAATAATTGTTGTCACTGTCAACAAACATGGTGGCCAAAAATGCCAGACCATTTGACATCTTTTCTATGCGTCTTTTAACCTAAAACATAGATTAAAAGTTTTTTACTTGGACTTTTTACAGATTTTTTTCCCTGCGTTTAATACCCCCTATCGTCTTATACCCAGTCATTTACGGTAACAATTTTCATTTTCTTCAGACATAATGCCTAACATTTGATTTGAATTTTGATCTTATGATATTTTGTCCTTTGCATGTTGGTAAGATGGCCTCGATATAAATATTTACCGGTATTTCTCCCGCAGCTGTATGGTGGTGGAGTTGCGGGCCAGATGTTGACCTGTTTTGGTCGTCTGTTTATGAACTTCCTCCAGCAGAGGGGCTTCACACTGGGAGTGGAGGATATTCTTGTCACCAGGAAGGTAGATAAAGCCAGAGATAATGATAATAATTTATTAACATCCACAATGAAGTAAGAAAGGGCGGATGAGCAGATTTTTGTATAAAAAACAACAACAAAAACATGTGGAACATTTAAGTATCCACGTTTTCCAGATTTTGACTTTTCCCTTCTAAATTTTTGTAAAAAACATGTATATGTGGAACATTTAAATATCAGTGCGTTTTCCCTGATTTTAAGGACACTAAGGACAACATTTTGTTTGATAAGAAAGCGTTATGGTATGTTTTTGACAGGTTGGGAAATGACATTCTAAAAAAAAAATTGGGCTTCAATGCCCTTTAGTAATTTCACTTTAACCTTTTGTGCTAGCATGATATTATCTCTTAATAGGTATTTGTCCTTTGAAAAAAATGGAGGAGAGAAAAAGTCATTGATGTGTGCCTTTGTTGCCTCCTATTTGAATTCTTACCCATTGGCAAAACACTTTTATGAATTTATTGTACATGCTGATTTCTGCAGGCTGACAAAGCGCGAGCCAAAATAGTCCGCAACTCTCCAAAGGTCGGTGGGGCTGTGGCTCGGAAGACCCTGGACATGGAGATGGGGACGGGTGACAGGGAAGTGGCCGATGCCCTCATGTCAGCCCATTTCACACCAAACCAGCAACGGATGAGAGAGCTTGATATGAATATGCGCAATCAGACAAACGACATCCAGAACTCCATTGTCAAGTAAGTTGTTACTTTATCCAAATGCGGACTAGGCCATGGAGTTAACATAAAACATTCTAACTGAATCTATGTTACTCTAATCTTACAGTTAATATTTTGCTTCCATCCCTCAAGGCACTGTTCATACAGTCTTTGAAGTCTTTTTTTTGTATATTTTGTGGTTGTTTAGGCAAATATTGTTTAGATGTAAATGTCCTTTGATGTTGCTTCTTCTTTAGTCTATTCAAGTAAGTTTATAATCAATTTTATATCATCAATCTTAGATTATGTACCTGTATGATGTTGTTATTAAAAATGTGCTAACACAGTATATAAAGACATTTTATCTGAAGTATCATACCTTCAGTCTGCTCTTATTCACAGGGGTTCAGCTTTGAATCAAATGTGCGATGCTTTGACAAATAGAGCTTGCCAAAATTAAGCACTCCTGTTACTGTTATCTCACACTTTTCCTCTGCAGTACCTGTATGCCAAAAAGCCTGCTGTATTTGTTAACTCACTATTTTCCCCTGCAGTACCTGTATGCCAAAAAGCCAGTTGAACTGTTAACTCACTATTTTCATCTGTATTACCTGTATACCAAATGGACTGTTGAAGCTGTTATCTCACAATATCCTCTACAATACCTGTATGCCAAATAGCCTGTTGAAGCTGTTATCTCATTATTTACCTCTGCAGTACCTGTATGTACCTGTTAACTCACTATTTTCCTTTATTGTACATGTATGCCAAAAGCCTGCTGAAGCTGTTATCTCACTATTTTCCTCTGCAGTACCTGTATGCCAAATGGCCTGCTGTAACTGTTATCTCACTATTTTCTTCTGCAGTACCTGTATGCCAAATGGCCTGCTGTAACTGTTATCTCACTATTTCCGTCTGCAGAACCTGTATGCCAAATGGCCTGCTGAAGCTGTTATCTCACTATTTTCTTCTGCAGTACCTGTATGCCAAAAAGCCTGCTGTATCTGTTATCTCACTATTTTCCTCTGCAGTACCTGTATGCCAAATGGCCTGCTGTAACTGTTATCTCACTATTTTCCTCTGCAGTACCTGTATACCAAATGGCCTGCTGTAACTGTTATCTCACTATTTTCCTCTGCAGTACCTGTATGCCAAATGGCCTGCTGTAACTGTTATCTCACTATTTTCCTCTGCAGTACCTGTATACCAAATGGCCTGCTGTAACTGTTATCTCACTATTTTCTCTGCAGTACCTGTATACCAAATGGCCTGCTGTAACTGTTATCTCACTATTTCCTCTGCAGTACCTGTATGCCAAATGGCCTGCTGAAGCTGTTCCCAGAAAACAATCTCCAGTTGATGGTTGTGTCAGGAGCAAAAGGTTCCTCCGTAAGTTTTACCTTTCCTTTAAAATCATAGATTTTAGCCCAATCTGACATTGTACAAAAACAAACTGTATTTTGATAGGCTTTTTGTCGTCATTTTTGGTTTCAGTGTGCAAAAACTTCAAACTTGGCCATAATATATCAAACACAGTTCAAAATACTCAAATGAAACTTGGTACACATTATGCCAGAGATAATACTCACATGTATAGTAAGGCCCATTACTCTGACTTTAATATTTGTCAACTAATGCCCCTTGTTCAACTCAATAAAAACAGATGGGCATTGACATTTACTGTGCTCTTGTTATATTATGTTTTCTAATCAATGGTTTCCTTTAAAACTTTAAATCAACGCTCTGGACAAGTATTTATGTCACGGTACCGATACCTATACAGGTGGTGAGGAGGTGTGTAAGTGGTCCGGTAGTTTAGTCGGTAGAGCACTCGCCCTGATAGCGAGGGGTCCCGCGTTTGAACAGCGGTCTGGCTGCACAATTTTCTCACCCTGTGACATTTGGGCCCAACGAGGGACCCGTGTTATATGATATGCCTCAAGGTCATTGCAAATTGACCTTTGTCTCCGAAATTCGAGGACGAATTACAAATTAGAGGGGGAATGTGTAACCGGGTATACAATATGTATATAGCCGCACTTATACTGTCCCGCTATAGAACTAGCTTTTATAGCGAAGCGGTAGAGTGTCCGCCTGCAGAGCAAGAGGTCGTGGGGTTGAACCCACGACAGATGCACATAGCAATTTGTGCAGTCTGTTACATTTGGAATTAGCTAGCTCTATAGCGAGACAGTATAAGTGCTGCTATATACACATCGTATACCCAGTTACATTTATTCTGAAAGACAATCTTTCTAAAGTATCTTTATAATCCCAAATTACTGTTCTTGTCTCCATGTGTGTATCCCCCAGGTGAACTGCATGCAGATCTCCTGCCTCCTTGGCCAGATCGAACTTGAGGGCAAGCGGCCGCCGCTCATGTTGAGCGGGAAAACCCTGCCCTCGTTCCTTGCGTACGACGTCACACCGCGGGCAGGAGGCTTCGTAACAGGGCGTTTTTTGACTGGAATTCGTCAACAAGAGTACTTCTTTCATTGTATGGCTGGGAGAGAGGTAAGAAATATACCCATTTCGTTTGGTGCCATTTATTATCTTAAAATTATTTTTCCTATAAATTTAAGACCTTTTTAGCGAAAAAACTATAAAAAAAAACTATGCTCATCAGAGGGAATCACAATAATTTGGATAAAGCAATGTATTTATGTTTATTTTTATATGCCTGTTCATAGAACGGGACTTATTACTGTTTTACCTGCAGCATACAGGCGTGCAGGTGGCGACCAGTATGTTATCCTCTGAATAATTTTGGAAGCCTGTTTTCTAATAAGCACCAAAATTGACATAAAAACCAAAATTTGTTTAAAAATTGTATTCAACAATTGGCATAATGTCTCGGACAATTTTAATAACCAGCCATATCCCTCTAGTCACTCAGGAATTTTCTCCCACCTCAGATAAGTAGATCCAATAATTTAACCATGCTAGAAATTCTTATCTTGCCCACGGGCGAAGATAAAATGCCCATATGGCACTCCTTTTTAATGGTCACCACATTGTAATTAAGTTGAAGACTGTCGTCTGTAGCATCATGAAAACCTTGGCTTGTGGCAATATGTAGAACGCTAACTAATTATTTCTCGCTTCAAATGTCACCAAAAACAGTTTTTACGCACCTTTCAAGAAATAATGCTTCACTCTCCTAAAATCTATTTAAAGACCGATTTGACAATTAACATTATCTGAATCACTACGCGCATATCCATGACAACCACGAATTATCGCATATCCATACGCAATTATTTTCACTAAGCACTGAGGTGGTAGAAAAAGCATCTTCCATAGCCGCTCGGTAAACCTCGTTTCCGCTAAACACCTTACGCTCGGGTCGGAATGAACCTATTTTACACTCTCGGCCATGGAAGATACTTATAATCTTTAATTATAGAAATTACCCCAAATTTTGTCTTCTTTTCAATTATTTATGAATCCTTTCTCCAATCATAACTTGATTTGGCCTGAATATGTGTGGGTAGAATATCTGGGTCAGGTAATTAGCTATATTACCTCAGTCACTCCAGAGTTATGACCCTTGAATTGGTAAAAGCTGAATTTACAGTGTCTTCTCTCTTAATATGGCTTTACACACAACCCTACACACCTAAATTAAGGATTGAAATAATTTTGTGACAATTGGCGCTCTTGTAAATTCATAACTTTCTTAGACTGGCACACCTTCACCATTTGGGACACACACATATATGCTATAAAAGCAAAACCGTCTTGTCATGGTATGTTGAACAAGAAAGAATCCTATATACCTGTACATTTGTTACCGGCCAATAGTCTTTACCTTTACATGTATGCCCTCTTTCAGGGTCTGATTGACACGGCAGTGAAGACGTCTCGTAGTGGCTACCTGCAGCGTTGTCTCATCAAACACTTGGAAGGCATCAAGGTCGGCTATGATCTCACGGTGCGGGACAGTGACAACAGTGTTATACAGGTACGTGGCAGCGGTGAGGTGGGGGGGGAGGGCTTATGGTCCTTGTCATTTGACTAATAACCAAAGCAAAGACAGCGTATGATTTGTGTACGGGCAAAAAATAATTAACAATATTTTGGCGCTTATCATTTTAACATGATAATTTGTGGCCAGGTAAGCTACTGATTGGAAACCCCATTTATAAAGGCTAATATTTTTTTATCTGTTCACAATTTGTATGTTTTTTTTCTTTGATCATTAAAGTCAAATGAGTTAATCATAATGCATTCAAATTTATACATTTCTCTTATGCATCTATCTTAACTGTGTAAGTTTAACATGGATGAAACAACTTACAATGCTTTTAAAGGGGCTAGACCCCAGATGATACAATTGCAAGAACAAAAGAAAATTGTCAAAACTTTTATAAAATTGACATTGGTGTGTACAACGCATTGAATCTTACTTACTGACGTATTACATAGATTACGACTCATGCATCTTTGCGCATTTTTTTTCAATTTGAAATTTATTACGGTAATCTTCCAGGTACATTCCAGTACGTTTAAAAAAATTGTCAGTATATTAATCTGTACTCATAAACAGATATGATATAAACTGAGAAACCATTATGAGCTATTTTTACCGGGGAAATACAGATGTGATTACAACATGATTGTTGCATTCATTAATTAAATCCTTTAAAGTGATGTATTATTGGCCTCCTACTAGCTCGCATTAACTGTTCTTGGCTTGTTTTGAGGAAATACTGTATTTGCTGATTTTTGGATCATCGGGTGTCTAGCCCCTTTAATGACTGTAATGAAATGCTTACAACTTGACACAGACACGTCATAATAAGAATCAGTACTTGCCTATTAGGCTTCCATTTACAGTGTTTTACATAAGTCAAGTGTACTTCTATTCCAGTTTAACTATGGGGAGGATGGGTTAGATCTTCACAAGACTGGTTTCCTGAAGCCCCGCCAGCTCCCGTTTCTCGTAGAAAACCAAGGTGTGATCTCAAGTGTGCAACCTCGCTGCTCACAAGATGATGAGGCACCTGGCAAGATCTCTTACCTTGAGAAAAAGGTAACGGTATTTAATAGGCTAATAGAAAATAATATTGTTGAATTGGTTACCAGACTGACCCTATTATAAGTTCCAGCCCTAATATAAGCAACTTTTGATTATATATTTGGCCTATCTATATCATTACTATACTTTTTGTTTATACTTTTTCTGATATTGGGATAGCCTTGTTACCTCAGCAACCTTTCAAGATATTTAAATGAAACTAAGACTAGTACAAATCATGTTATAAGTGACAATACACATTTGTGTTGCTCGGGGCCGTATTCAATAACCAACTTAGATTGAACTTAAATTTAAGATTAGAATCATGTTTTGATTGGCTTGTATATTTAGCTGACCAATAGGCTGAATGGAATCACTGAGGCATGTCTTAAGGATAAGGATAAGATCAATATTAAATACTGATTTGTAACTCTGGCATTACCAATTGAGGAGTTATGCCCCTTGACCAACTTTGAAGAATTGACAAGCCTAGGTTTTATTCTGTAAACACACATTAATATGTAGGAGTAAAATAATCGTACAATACCTGATACATGTTGTGATAGTGATCAGTCTCAAAATGAACGTCTTCAGATACAAAAATGGCGCAAAAAGCATGGCCAGGGGGAAGGGAAGAAGGTGCGAACATCGGGATTTCTGAGTTTCTGTCAGCTGGTAGAGCCTTCTGGAGAAAAGGCCCTGAAAGGGGTACCTGGCCGGAAATTGCGTGATTCACAGTTGTGTAAAATGTGGAAGGGCCTCAGTAACAAGGAGAGAGAAAAGTAAGTGGAATTTTATTCAGGCTAAATGGTTTTGATGGTAGATTTGTGGTTCAAATGCACACAATATAGATTGATGAAAAAAATGATGTTTTATTTTTTATGTGTTATTATGTTTCAATCATTTATTAAACTTTAATGATCAAAACCAAAAACTCATATGATTTGTGTAGAGATAAAAAATATTAGCAATATTTTGATGCTTTTTTAACTGCCAGGGTAATTTGTGGCCACAGAGCTAATAATTAAAAAGAAAACCGTTTATAAAGGCTTATAATTTTGGATCTGTACACAAATCATGCTCTCTTGTTTAATCATGCTCTCTTGTTTTGATCATAAAAGTCAAATAAAAGAACATATTAATGCATTATTTTTTTTTAAACCAACCTATTTTGTACAAAGTCTAATGAATGGGCTGTATTTCACCCTCCACTGCAACAAATATTTGAGGCTTGAATAGTTGATTTAACCAGATATACCGGTATTTTTATTAACCAATGATCAAAGCTTATTTGGGTATGACCTACAAACAAGATTTTAGCAGACTCACAAAGATGTGTATCCAACAAGCTTTAATTTTTGCATCGAAGTAGAAATTTTGGCCAAAAATTAGCAGCTTTGATTTGGAATTAACTGTTTTTGGCCCAACATACTATTTACTCAATGCTCAAAACTCCCTTATCAGGTACGGGCGATACCAAGGTCGGTGCCCTGATCCCGTGATGTCCCAGTTCTCCCAGTACCTGCCCCGTGTGCTGCCCGAGAAACTAGACGCGGAGATAAGGAGTTTCTCTAAACAACAACTGGTCAGTACGCTAGAAACATGGGCTAATATAAAGAGTACTTATTGCTCCAGCCAGGATGTGAAAAGGGCAAGGTGCTAGGTCAGAAAGGGCACCTTTGATGGGCATCAAATACATGTGCCTTATGCAGGCCTCGACGTTAACTTTTAAATCCACTGGTCCATTCGGACTAGTAGATATATTTTCTACTGGTCCTGACCTAATATCCACTGGTCCTGACCAAATTGATACTTTTTGATGATATGATTTTAATTCTTTGCCTGTGAAGGTTTATTATATACACACATGATGAAAATAATAGTGAGCTTTTAATTTTAATATAAAACTTTAACTGGTTAACATTACAACAATGAAACAATAGTATGAGGATTGACTAGAATATACGTTGGATTATCAGGCAGCAATAAAAGATATATAGTACATATCTGACTTGAATGTACATTAAAATTTGTCAATCACATTAGCAAATGGCTTTAATTTACTATGCATACGATAAATACTTAAAAACCAAATTCAATGCTATAAATATGGACGAAATGATTTGCTAAAATAAGTTATTGGAATTTTACATCGTAATAAAGATTGACCTAATTCCGATGATTTCACAGCTATCGTAAACTGTTCTGTGCTGTTTACTTCCGGTCGCAGATGTAACGCATGCGCAAGGGAATGTAAATAAAAACAACGAACGCTGCTTGCACTGCATTTATTTGTTGGATTATACATATTGTCAGATTTAGTCAGGGATCGTGCTTAACATTTCTGATTAAATTATTTCTTCTTGGAAATTTCACTGGTCCAGTTGGACTAGCCAGAACTGGTTTCTACTGGTCCGGACCATGAATCTGGTGGTCCCGGACCATCGGACCACCGTTGATGTCGAGCCCTGGCCTTATGGGGCACTTGCATTGGCTAATGTTCAATTCATATTGTGTATGTAAATGCTTTTACTTATAGTTTGTTGTGAATATTTTATCTATACTTTAGAGTCGAAATTTCACATTGTGTATATTTATTATTTATACTAATTTCTGAAAATTGACTCAAAAGGGCACATCAGGGTGTAGTAAAAAGGCAGGGTGCTGGAAAAGGGCAGCAGGGGGCCTCATCCTTCTATTTTGGCTTAGCTGGAGCACTGTCAGTACTGTATGAAATGAAAGAGTGGAAGTGGAAATGTTATAATGGTTTTTAAACATAATTATGTTGTGAGCTGGGTTTTGGGGAAAGTTAATATAACCAATTTTGTACTGATATATCCAATAATGACAAAATTATGGAATTAGAATAATTAGTTTTGCTGGATTTGTTTTGTTAAATATGCATGTTCATTTCTGTATGTGAAACTTAAGGGGTTAGGTAAGGTCACTTAATGGTATTTAAAGATAAACTTTATAACAATATATTGTTTTATAGAGCGGTCTTGGCATGTCAGAATCAAAGTTCTGGGAAATGATGTCATTGAAAGTACAGCGGGCGGTGGTTGAGCCTGGGGAACCAGTTGGGCTTCTCAGTGCCCAGGTAAGTGGGGGGAGAGGAATATATTGTATATTGCAATAAAAACAACCACCTCATTTCAGTATTTCATTTACAAGAGATAATACAGACCATTTTAAAAACATCGAAAGAATATAATTTATTTTGTCTCTGAGTGTATATTGTATAAATTGAACCTTTGACTTTCTTCATCTCACCCAGTCTATCGGAGAGCCTTCAACCCAGATGACCTTGAACACGTTCCACTTCGCTGGTCGTAATGAGATGAACGTGACACTGGGAATTCCCCGTCTTCGGGAGGTTCTCATGGTGGGCTCCCGACAGATCAAGACACCCGCCATCGACGTGCCCGTGGTGCCTGGAGGTCCAGCGAAGGACCGAGCACGGGAGCTCCAGAAACACTTGACAAAAGTACACTTGAAAGAGGTGAGGTTTAGTCGTAGGTGAATCTTTTTTTTTAGCGCAAGGTTGGAAAGGTAGGAAATGACAACTGCGGTCCGAAAAGTAGTGCTGCACTTAATGTTGAAAATGAGAAGCTACTGATTTGCAAAGGGATTTCTTTTGCTTGTCCGAGAATTTTCATTTTTCATTTTCATTCTATATTTAATATGTGTAATTGCAGTGTATGTAAATGTGTATAGTTCTCCAAAATGTTATTACTTTTTAGCATGTCTGTTTTTCAAAGGAATAAAGTCACAGTATTGTCCTGTCATGGTCATTTTCTGCATGCAAAAGTCTTGAAAAAAAACATGTTATTTTACACAATTTTTTTTTTTTACTTTTAACCATAAGTTCTTCACAATCTCTTATTGAAAATATTTAACCTTGAAGGGAAACATTTCTTCATTACATATCATGAAACTTTAAGGTTTGTTCTTTAATTGCGACTTATAAGCCCAAAAAAAGGGGAAAAGGTGTGGCCCTACCCCACCCACATTTTAAAGCTATACTCTCACAGATTGCCTGTTTTGACAACTTTGTTTCTTTTTTTGTCTTGAAATGAGCCAACTTTTGTGCAAATGTCTTGAAAACAGTGATATAAGACTACTTATAAAAGACGAGTATTCAGTTTTAATATTTCTGTTCAAAAATTTATGTTTAATGGCTAAAAGCGTTACTAACGCTTTAAGAAAAATGAAACTTTTGACAGTTTTCTAGGAAATTAACATCTGTTCTGAGCTGAATTAAAGGCATTGGTGCCATAATCAGCTGATTCTTTGACAAATATGTCAAAACTGTCAAAGGGCAGCTGTTAGGGGTATGTGGGGTTTTTATCTACTTTCTAGCCCTTTTATACAGTAATGAAAAAGGAATAAGAAATTTTATCTTCTGAAAACAGGGAAAAAATTAGTCGCAGGTATTTTTGAGCGACCGTGAGGTCAAAAGGCCAAGTAATGTACTGATTCATTGTGACTTAATGAATTCTTTCTAATGGTTGCCTTGGAAACTGATTTACAGTGCAGAAAATTCTATTTGCAGCTATTACAAGATGTGGAGGTTGTGGAATGGTTGGCTATTGAGGGTCGTATGAAACAGTGAGTGGTTTTCTTACATTTAAAATAAACTTTGTGTATAACCCGTATGAATCAGTGAGGGTTTTTAATACATTAAAAAAAACTTTGTGTGTTATGATTCCTAGATTTCAATAACGAAAATCAGATATTTACTATGGTGGATGTTACAAAAAACATTGCAGCCTATGGAGCTCCAATTTATTAAGGGTCCTAAGAGCGATATCGTATTTAAGTGTTTAAGTGATAGTTTTAGCTGTGCAGAACTAATCCTTTAGGAAAGAAACCTCATCACTGACTTAATTTTCTGTCTATATCTCTCAGCATTTTGTCCGATTTATTGGGACATCGGGAATTCCCAAATGTAGACAAAAGGACCCAATTTTCCCAATAATAGGGGCTCTTACCCCTTTTCCAAAATGGGAGTACCTGTATATAGTGATTTCGTTTCCTGTACACGATACACATCTAGATGCAGGCCAAGATGGCTGAAATATGTCAAAATCTGATATCAAGTAAATATTGTGTTGAAATTATTATTTTATAACTTTCAATATTATTTTCCTGCAGTCAACGGCGACGCATGTTCAAGGTCACCTTCCACTTCCTGCCGTGGTCATGTTACCGTGACAAGTTTGCTGTGAAACCAGACCAGGTGATCCGCTTCCTTGAGAAAGTATATGTGAAGAAACTGTTACAGCACATCCGCTTCACCATCAACAAGCAGGCAAAGAGAAGGTGGGTCAAGGTCACATAGGTACAGAGTCAAGGTCATAATGCATAGCAAGTCAAGGTCATGTAGTCCCATCTGGAATAGACGTGCCTCAGGCTGGGTGGTTTTATACCAGCCTTGTTTTTCCACCGATACACTTATAAAGTAAAAGGTTTATACAGTTGAACATTGCTATTCCAAACACTGTTTATCCGAAATTATCACTATTTTGAAATTATTTTTCAGTCCCGATTTTACTCCTTCTTTGTTTAAATAATTTTTTTATCTTTAAACCGATACCGCTATTCCGAAGTAAAAATTATGGTCCCGATTTGGTATTTCACACCTATTTATCAATTCCTATTTGGAACTTAATCATGTTATAGTTTTTCATACCATACTTTGAATGCACTCATGCTTCGGCTTGAGGTGACAATGGATAACAAGTAGCAATTGTTAAAGAATGACATTGAGCACTTGTATGTTGTGAACATCAATGTCAGAAAATGAGTGATTCATTTAGCTGATGCAGTGTATATATAATTACTGGATAACACAACCTGAATATCATTCAAAAATGCCTTATCAGATTTGATTGCCACAGTGCTCACTCGACCCGCTACCGAACAATCCGTGCGCTGTTCCGAATGCATACATGTGCTGTCATTTTGTTTTAAATGTTTTATGTTGATTTAATAAAGAAGTATAATAACGAATTATTTGTCATTTATTAAACACTAATTCAACAAATATTTTTGTATACGAAAGATCACTCAAACCAAATGTAACGTATTGGTTACGTGTAACTGTCATTGCAATCTTTACAACTTATTACTTCATGTCATCTATAATTTGTAAGAGCTGTAATTTTCTGAAAATTGTTAATCCGAAACATCGCTATTCCGAAATTATATTTTTGGTCCATACGATTTCGGATTAACAGTGTTCAACTCAATATATATGAATAACATAAAAATTGAATAATTTTTTTTTTTTAAACTCCTCATAAAAATATCAGTCCATATTGCAAAGAAATGAAAAGGTGTGGAAAACAGCGTCAAAATGATTCTTGCTTTTTAATAATCAATATAAATTGTACATAATATCAGTAAAGTGTAATACTTACTGAAAAGTCTTAACTTTTGTCAGGTTGATGTCGAGTGGAAGCACAAAGCGTGTGGTGGAGCGTGCTCCGGCTGAGGATGAGGAACCAATGGCTGAGCCTGAGACAGAGGAAGGACAGGAAGTGTTAGACGCAGACGATGGGGATGATACGGCAACAGGGCAGAAACGGAAAAAAGATGAGGAACAAGAGTATGAGGATGGGGAGGAGGACGGAGCAGAAACAGGGGGCAACACAGAGGTGCAAGGTAAGGTACTTATAGGGAAGGGGGGGCAGGGCTGGAGCTTGAACACCGGAAGGGAGGTGGGCAGAAGAATGGGGCAGCTCAAAAGTGTGAAATGAGTTTCAAATTAGGGAGGGCGGTGGAGTTGGACGATGTCAAGGGCGCAAGGCATGGGGCAACACAGTGGATTAGAAAAAGGGTCTAGATAAGCAGGAGAGCGGGGCCTGTTGAGGCATTTTAAAAATCTTAAATTTCTGATTGTTTGTGTCTTATGTTAACAATAATCTTTCCTTGATTGCAATTGTCTCACCTGTACAGGTAAAAAATGATCCAACAAATACCTGATATAAGATCTGTACCTTTATTACTCATATTAGTGTCTGGTGATTCATGCTCTTAGTTTGTATTCTTGTCAGATTAAGTTAGTAATATCATATTTCTTTTATCATATTTTGATCATATTAGTATCTAGTGATATAAGCTCTTAGTCTGCATTCTTGTCAGACTAAATTAGAGTTCGATCATATTTCTTTTCTCATATTTTAATCATGTTAGTACCTAGTGATTCGTCCTTTAAGTTTTGTATTCTTGACAGACTAAATGAGTAAAATCATATTTCTTTGCTAATATTTTAATCATGGTAGGATCTGGTGATAAATGATTAAAGTTGTGTTCTTTCTTTTAAGATACAGAAGATGTGGTTATGGATGAGGATGAGGAAGTTCCCAGCGACATGGAGGACATTGATGAGGCCCTTATAGCCGAGTATGAGGAGAAAGATACTGATTCTGACAGTGTCAACCATCGCATCAATGTGAGTGAGGCACAAAATATTACACAAAAGTTTTTTAGCAATCATAGTGTATTCCACAGCCAGGGTTATTATGTTTCTTTGGATCATATTCTATGGCTACTTAGTTAATTAACAAATGTATAAGATGACACTTACTCTTTTTATGAACTCTCCAGAAGAAAAAATCTTTTTCAAAATTAATAAAATATTTAGAAACATAAGAGAAATACACAATAAAGTGTTTGCAACAATTTCCAGCATCCATGTAAAGCAGAATGACGTCAATCTTATTTTGTTTTGAATTTTGAGGTTTTTAGCGTTGGTAATGCCATGTTGGGATTTTCACTTATAAGTCCAATACCCTTCATTCAATTGACTTAACACTTTACACAGGTGTTCAGGGGGCCATAATGAGGTCAGATAACTCCATATTATCCTTTAAACAAGTTATAGCCCCTGATTGACCTAGGTTAAAGTTTTAGGGCAGGTTAAAGTTTTAGGGCAAGTTGGGGTTTTCACTTTTTAAGTCAAATACCCTTCATTAATTGACTTAATTCTTCACACAGTTGTTCAGGACCGTCACACAATGAGGTGACATAACTCCATATTATCCTTAATAAAAGTTATGGCCCCTGATTGACTTAGGTTAAAGTTTTAGGGCAAGTTGAGGTTTTCACTTATAAGTCAAATACCCTTCATTCAATGACGTCAATCTTATTTTGTTTTGAATTTTGATGCTTTTAGAGTTGGTTATGCCATGTGATGATGTCATTAGGAAAATTTGTCTAGCATCATTAGATTTTGTTCTAGTTCTTTTAAAGCTGCATTCTCACAGAATTACCATTTTAACAACTTTTTTAGCTCACCTGTCACATAGTGACAAGGTGAGCTTTTGTGATCACAATTTGTCTGGCGTCCGTCCGGCGTCCGTCCGTCCGTGAACTTTTACTTTAAACGACATCTCCTCATAAACCGCTTAGCCAATTTTATCCAAACTTCACAGGAATGTTCCTTGGGTGGTCCCCTTTGAAAATTGTTCAAAGAATTGAATTCCATGCAGAACTCTGGTTGCCATGGCAAGGGAAAGGAAAAATTTTAAAAATCTTCTTCTCCAAAACCACAAGGCCTAGAGCCTTTATATTTGGTATATAGCATCATCTAGTGGTCCTCTACCAAAATTGTTAAAACTATCCCCCTGGGGTCAAAAATGGCCCCGCCCCGGGGGTCACTTGTTTTACATAGACTTATATAGGGAAAACTTTAAAAATCTTCTTCTCAAAAACCATAAGGCCTAGAAACTTGAAAATTGGTATGTGTCATCATGTAGTGGTCCTCTACAAAATTTGTTCAAATTATTCTCCTGGGGTCAAAAATGGCCCCGCCCCAGGGGTCACTAGTTTTATTACATAGTGTTATATAGTAAATCTTTAAAAATCTTCTTCTCCGAAACTGTAAGGCCCAGGGCTTAGATATTTGGTATACAGCATCATCTAGTGGACCTCTACCAGATTTGTTCAAATTATTGCCACAGGGTCAAAATTGACCCCGCCTAGGGGGTCCTTGTTTTTACGTAGTGTTATATAGTAAATCTTTAAAAATATTCTTCTCCAGAACCGTAAGGCCAGGAGCTTAGATATTTGGTATACAACATCATCTTGTGGACCTCTATCAAAGTTGTTCAAATTATTGCCACAGGGTCAAGATTGGCCCCGCCCTGAAAGTTATTTGTTTTTATATAGTCTTATATAATAAAACTTAAAAAATCCTCTTCTCCAAAATATAAGACCTAGAGCTTTCATATTTGGTATATAGTGTTACCTAGTGGACCTACACCAAAGGTATTCAAATTATTGTCCCGGGGTCAAATTGGCCTTGCTCAGGGGTCATTTGTTTTTACATTGTCTTGTCACTAAAACATCTTTTCCTCTGAAAGTAAAGGTCAGAATGACTCCATACTTGATATGTAGCATCCTTACATGGTCCTCTCTCAACTTTGTTCAAATGGTTTTGTTTGGCCTCTTTTAGGGGTCACCAGAGCAAAAAATAGAAAAACCTTTAAACAACTTGATCTTATGAACTGCTTGATGGATCTTCAAGTCTGAAGCATCCTAGCATGGGCCTCTGTCAGGTCTTTTCAAATAATTTTGTTTGGCCCCTTTTAAGGGCAACCAGAGCTAAAATTAGTATAAAAAACTTAACATTTTCTTCGCATGAACCCCTTGATAGATCTTCAGCAAATTTGGTTTGAAGTGTCCTTGCATGGACCTCTCTTAAATTTGTTCACATAATTTTGTTTGGCCCCTTTTAGCTAAAAATAGAGTAAAAAACGATTATTCTTGTGAACCTCTTGATGGATATTTACCAAATTTGGTCTGAAGCACCCTTGCATAGACTTCTCTCAAATGTATTGAAATAATTTTGTTTGGTCTCTTTTATTTTCATATTTGCATATTGATGGAACCGTACAGAGATATTGAATGGCGTACTAATTAGTGCAACATCCATTTAACTTAATGAAAAGTGACCAGCCTCATCAAAAATGTGCCATTGATGAAAACCTATTTGATTATTATAAATTTCATTGTAATAATCATAAATTCATTCTTACATTAATAGTTGATGTTTATTCCTTTCATGCCTAGTTGATCAGATTTGATTTTAAATTATTTCATCAGTGAAATGAAAGGGCCTCTTACACCTGGGCATGTTACCTCCTGGCTGATCAGTGTTGCTTGTGCTTATTTTGTTGTTGTTATATCATTTGCTTTCTGATTAAAGTTAAAATGTAAAGTAAAAGAAGTATTTATTACTTTTGCACATGTTTTAGAATTAAAAGAGTTTTACATACATGTATGAAGGTGCTTGAAGGAACAATTGTATATCTAAAACAAGCATCTTTTTTGTCCTCTGTACCAGGTAGGTTTCTTTAATATATTATATTTTTCAATATTCTTTGAGAACAAATATCAAGCAATATTGATTACAAAGGTTAAACTCTTTACTCAGGTGAGCGATTTAGGGCCATCATGGCCCTCTTGTTTATTTTTTGTCTTGGAAAGGGAAAATTTTTGCATAAATATCTGCAAACCAGTTATAAACCAGCAGTCTTACATAAATGGTTTCCATGGATTTTCGCAAAAAATGGCTCGTTCAAAGACAAAAAATATAAAAGTTGTCGAAATAGTAAATCTGTGACAGTGCAGCTGTAAGAATGCTTCTTTTACACTCTCTCATTAGATTATTCCAGTAAAATATATAACCCCTCGGGGAGAGGCAATTATTTTCATAGTTTATGAGTGGGTGTCTTTTTCCACTAATTTGGACCCCAAAAAGGTAAATTTGCTTCTGTAGGGGTGTGGCATAATTAAAAAGTGCCTTTCCCCAAGGGGTTATATGTTTAAATGGAATAGCCCTTAGTTGAAATATTGAACAATTCTTGTACATGATCAAACATGCTCTTTTACCTTGCAGACTGTGCTGCAATTGGCTGGTGAGGTAGCAGGCTACAAGTTTGACACCAAGAAGAAACAGTGGGCAGAACTCACACTCAGTGTAAGTTTATACCAATTTATTTTAGATTTATTGTGAAGATGGCTGAAAGCTAATATGAATCACTCTTGGGTCCATTTTCTGGGGAGAAACCAGTACTGATGTTTTTTTTTTTGAGGCCATGAGAATGTACTCCTGGTGGGGATTGAACCCTCAACCTCTTAGGTTAGAGGGGGGCACTTATACTGCTAGACCACTCTCATCTTCTCAGTTTAGGTTGAACCCAGATTTTCTGCTGATGTATTTGTCCCCTACTTGACTGATTTTGTGAACTACAGATTTGAGTAAGTCCATCAATTTGTCCATGAACAATATATTTGTCTGTAGCTTCAACAATAGACAACCAAATTTGCTATAACTTGGCACAAATGTTGGTTTGGTTTAGGTTCTATATAAGTATATTTAGCAAATACATACATTACATACATGATAATTAAGGATTGAGGAGATTGCTTAGAGCTACTACTTATACCTTTCTCCGCAAATGTTCCTGACAGTAAGACAAAGTGTTGGGTACAACAAGAATGTCTGTAGGTATAACTTATTCATTAGTATTTGAATCCAACACAACCCCTAATTGGTGCATTGCTATTGGGCTTCAAATATGGTTAAAAAATATTATACATGTATAAGATCAATATTTCAAACTTGCCAAGCATTTGGTATAACTTTCCTGTAGTGCCAGGTTGGTTAGTTTTTTTTGCTAATTTCTAAATGCTAATCCCTTCCTGCCGATCTTGTTTTACCAGTTCCCACTGGTGGACAGCAAGCTGGACCTGTTGGCACTGGTCGAAAGTCACGTGCAGAGGGTGGTTGTTCACGAGGTGGTAGGAATCTCTCGGTGTATTCTCGGGGAGGAGAAAGGCCCGCACGGGGGGATGGAGTTCCATCTCAAGACTGAGGGGATCAACATGATGGTACGAATCGTAATGTTACAAATGTTAAGCATTGGTCAGATTTTGAAAACTGCTGATTTTTAAATTGAATTGAATGTATTGTGAGCTGGTATACTACATGTATAGCTGACAAGATTGTTTTTATTAAATTGGAATAATAGATGCATGCACAAGAAATTATACAGACATTTGGGAGTTGGGTCAAATTTAACTATCAGTTATCAGAGTTTGAAAACTGATTGATAATCTATTAATAATTGAATAGTTTTGTACATGTACAATTAATTGATAATGGCCTTTTCGGTTGCTTTTCAATTATAATTGACAATCAGAACAAAAAAGGCTGATGTAAATGTTCTGTGAAAAACTTGTGTTTGTTTGTTTTAAGGAGAATTTGTGATTATTTCAATTTATGTATCATATAAGTCATTATAGGAAGTTAAATTTTAATGGTCATTTAACCCTTACATTGCACAGGAGATGTACAAGCACGCAGACTTTATAGACGTGAACAGACTATACTGTAATAGTATCCACCATGTGGCCGACACGTATGGCATTGAGGCGGCCAACAAAGCCATCATAAAGGTAAACATGACTGCGTCAAAGCTTCGAAGACCCTCTCTTACAATACTCCCAGGGAGTTTTCAGACAAGTCCACAGTGAAATTCAACATCCTTATGTCTAAAGTTTAGACCCCTCGTTTTTTAAGTATCTCCGTTTTTTACTTTGTTTTATGAAAAACCTTACCTTCTATAAAGATAAGTTTTTGTAAACATTTAAAGCAATCATTACCTCATAGACTTGGTTTTCAAAAGCTTGAGCTAGATATCAAAAATCTCTGTTTGTATTTATTCATGCGTTATGTCGAATTTTAAAGGGCAGTATCCATGACTTGGTAAAACCTGCCAAAATACAATAGGCTATTACAGAGAGATGGAAACCTTTACTATGTGAACATGTGCTGTACTGTGTCAGCATTCATATTTTTATTGGAGCATAGAGTGTTTTTGTCTGCTTTCTTCCATTTATGATCATTCTCATTCATCGGAGGTTTGATAATTATAAATCTTAATGTGGTACGCATAGCATCATCACTCTTGTGAACGAGAATGTTTATGATATAAAAAGAGATATTTATCATATTCTGAATAAAAAAACACAAACAAAGGCATTTAACCTATTGCTAAAGCAAACTACTAATAGATATTTGCATATTTCAAAGGACACCTTGATTGTATGTTACAAGTTTGTCTTCTATTTTCATTAATAAATTTGTCATTGTACAAGTATATTTGTATATCCTTTACTCCGAATGCAAAAAAAAACATTGTTTCCTTGAGTTATAACCTGAAAATGTTGAAACTCTACCTTCTTTATAAACTTGATCCTTGCTACTTGCAGGAGATAGAGGCTGTGTTTGCAGCGTACGGTATCCAAGTCGACCATCGTCACCTGTCCCTTGTGGCCGACTACATGACCTTCGAGGGCGTGTACAAGCCCTTTAATCGACGCGCCCTTGAGACCAACCCCTCGCCGCTCCAGAAAATGAGCTTCGAGAGCACCATGGGTTTTATACTGTCCTCCGTTATTAACAAGAATGTTGATAAGCTGTTGTCGCCTTCGTCTCAGATTGTTGTTGGCAAGAATGTTACCACGGGAACTGGCTGCTTTGAACTATTTACCCCCATGGTCGTGTCTTAGCACAGATGTCGATACCCAGTGTTCATGAGTCATTAATAAATAAATGTTATGTTGATAGTGTTTGTTGTGTTTCATCACATCAATGTCAGCATAATGAATCAGTTGTCGAAATAAGCAAAAGACCCCAAGCCTTGCAATAGTAAAATGCTGTTGCTTAAAGCTGCACTCCCACAGATAGAACGTTTTGACGACTTTATTATTTTTTGTCTTGGAACGAGCCAATTTTTGCGAAAATCCATGGAAACCAGTTATATAATGACTGCTGACAAAAAATAGATCGCAGATTTTTATAAACAAGTTCAAAAATTGATGTTTATGCATTTTTCTTAAACCTTTAGTAACGGTTTAAGCCATAAAAGATTCATTTTCGAACGGAAATATGAAAATCTACGATCTGATTTTTTGTCAGCAATCTTATATCATTGGTTTGTAGATATTTACGCAAAAAGTTGCTTTTTCCAAGACGAAAAATAAAAAAGTTAAAAAATGGTATATCTGTGAGAGTGCAGCTTTAAATTATCAATTTTACGTAGTTTGTTTGTGAATCAAAATACTTTCAGGGCTTGCTCATATTCTCAATTTTATATTGTTATGCATATTGTTTCATTAATATGGCACAACTGTTCATCTCTTTGGAGTTTAGCTCGAACGACTGGGCAAGGAAACAAGTCCCCGAAGAGCAAATGCCATGGCTCTCGCACATTTTTTCTGTCGAATAAGGGGCATGACCTGACAATTAGTAAAGCCATATGGGTCTTTGTTTACATGTGTATATTGTCTCTGGCAACATATACAAGTTTTATTTGGATATCCATGTTTGAGTTACAGCCAAAGAAAGTTTTTGCATGTCAACCAAGGCTGTCACAATTACTGTACTTCAACAGGGTAAAAGTGCTTAAATGTCGAGCATACATGGTGTCAATTCATTACATGTCCGTTACATTATGCTTTGCAGAATATTGCAATACAATGAAACTTGGAAACGATGTTCACTATATGGATATGAAGGTGCTTATTACTTGTATAAAATATGCTGTATGGATGCATTCTTGAACATCAGATTTCTCTTGGTTAAACCTCTGATGAATGAGACTGTATGGAGTGTATTCAAATAATTTAGGTCTAAAATGGTTGAATTAGTTTTGGATTAAATACTTTGAAACAAATGTTAACCTTGCTAATTTTAAGTTTGTAACCTTGACCCGGTTGAGCAGCTCAAAAGGTCAAAGTCACGCCTTGATGTTGCTCACCACATATCTCTATCTACCTACCATCTCAACGATCGCCGTTAAAAACCAAGTTACTATTACAAAGACGGTTTAGAGATATTCTTCCTGAGGTTATTTATGTATTGGTTGATTGCCCGATTGAGTGATACCGATGGCGTTTTGTGTAGGCATAGCATTATTCAATAGTACTTGAGCATACATGCCATATTTTCTGGAGACCATTCAGGGGGATTTGTTCAAAAGGCTGAAAATTCAGGGGGATTTTGATTGTATTCAGGGGGATTTTTTTAGCAGGTCTAAGTTGGCGAAATTTTAAAGTATTTTTAGACGCAAGTATGAAAAAATGTTTTCACCTATAGTTTGCTTTGAAAACCTCTAACTTTTTCATTATACAGAATTATTTTATGTCATAATTTATCATATTTTTATGATACACTGTCATGTCATACTGTAATGCACTTGCAGAACAAAATATGTCATTGGAAAAATATGTTTTCGAGACAAATGAAATTTACCTTCCTCCAAAGTCTTTAAAAAAATTGTGCTTAATTCTATCAGCTTTGATGACTTTCAGACAATAAGGGAATAGAATAAATATTATTAATTTCTTCCTTCCAAAAGAGTAATATTTCTTTGCCTTTGATAATTACTACAAATTAATTGATCACTTGTTGTAAAAGTTTCCTTTTGGAGAGTTTCACTCACATACTGTGGTTTCACTTTGTCATTATTGCCTGATGTAAAATTTCATTTTAATTCCGGGGGATTTTTATCTCCCGCCGGGAGACCGGGGGATGGATCGAAATTCCGGGGGATTTTTCCCCCCGCCGGGGGATATGGCATGTATGACTTGAGCAGCATCCTGAATCAAAATAGCGTTTTTGGTTGAAAGGAGAACAAATTAACCAATAGAAGATATATGGTAGAAAGGTTTAGATCCACTCTCAGGGTAAGTACAGTTCATTTAAGATGCAGATTTTCTATGCAATAACCTGAATCACTGTCTATGAAGCAGCCAAATTTTAGCCACAGAGACCGAAGATGTGTTCTATTCTAACTCACCATTGCATAGGACTGGGTTGTTAAGTGTGAATAGCTATTGGCTTAAGCACACCTCCCCGGCCAGCAATGATGTAGCTGGTTATGCCGTCCATGTGTATGTGTGTTTATGAATGAACTTCAGTTGGAATAATGGTAGTGATAATGTTCATCAATGATTTTGATTGCACTAAATGTTTGAAAATACACTGAATAATATGAAAAAAAATCAGAAAATATAGAACAAAACTCCTTAAACTAAACCAGAACAAATCTACTGGTGCGTGTACTGTAAAACAGTAGTATTTTACCCAAAGGGACCTAAGTGGCACTATATTCTTACTTAACACTGTGTATGATTTGGTTATAAAGCCCTGAATAGCTAAGGACTTAAGTTAACTTAATGCTTCTGTTCCGAGGCCAGCTATGATATAAATTTTAATGCTGTGGAAGTGTACCTTTGGACACCAATCTTAGATTAATAGTATTCATAATGTTTATCAATGATTATGATCACACCAAATTGTTTCAAAAATACACTAAAGACAATGATGCATGTAAATTTAACAATTTATTTTGACAACATATAAAAAGTCTATGGCATCCAACAAGTGCATTGGTTCTACGTTAAACAGGACATCCTACATTGAAGACATAAGCACAATATAAAACAACACATATGACAATGATGAAGGAAAACTAGTGAGAACGTTAAGTAGCAGACTTTCCAAAAAATTGTTATATAATCTTATTTAGTCGATGACTATTAAATCCCAATAAAATCTTGTCTGTTTAACTGTCCTGTCACAAAACTAGCACCTGAATTATATCAAAATTTATGCAAGAACAGAACTTCTGGAACAATACTTAAACAAAGCTACTGGTACATGTATTATAATATGTGTACATTATGTTTCTTCAAATGTTATTTTAATCATCAACAATTTGTACAGAGACCTGCCCGGAGTTCAGTTTAAGGTAATAGTCCCTCACGATAGCTACCATGGGAAGTTATTTATCCTCTTGTAGATATATGTGCTACGATATTACAGTGAAACAAAACAGTTTGCTAATTAACGACTCTTGGCCTTAACTGATCACAAGGCTTGATTCATGTCTCACAAAATGTAACAAACATGATTCCAAACAATAATAAAAATTCTCAACAATCATTTCACCGATTGCATTTCCTAATACTAGAGATTCTAAAACGTCCTTGAGAGTCAATCTTCTCAAGCTTCGCCTTTACCTAGTGAATCACTAATCACTGTTCACTTAAAGGCCATGTAGAGCACTATGGGGCAGTGGTCACTCCCCATTACGTCTTTACGGATTACGTTGTCACACAAATCGTCCCGCAGTTTCTCTGACAGCACGAAGTAGTCGAGACGCCTGGAACATGTACATAACATTCCCGTTAAGTCTTGTCTCAACTGAGTACATTGTATAAATCTTAAATTGGTTATATATTTATTTTTATGTAATAGAAAAGGAAATAAAATATATTGGTTTTAAATTCTTATTTATATTTGTATTTATCAATAATCTAGAGTGAAAAGCATTACATGAGTATCTAAATAAGGCCATTGAGTATGCATAAGAATGTTGAGTGCAATTATTTATTTTTGCTTTATGTCTCAACAAAATACATTTTTTTGCTCTAGAATGAATTTTATTAAGAATTTCGAGGAACGTGGTTTATCAATATAGAACATAAGAAAATGGGCTTACTAAACAAGTAAAACATCAACTTAAATTCAAGCCATGCTGTTATGTGACAAAATAAATTGAGATTGAGAATGACTTAAAGGCCGGGGTAATAGTAGAAAAGGCAGACAGTCAGAAAAATGGCCACTTCACTTGACCTCATAGAGCTGTCTGCTAGTACAGACTGCCAGTAAAAAAAATTCAAAAATTCAAATAATTAACAAACAAATATTGCTAAAAGTTGCAAGATGGTTTATTGAATGTATCATATACATATCTTGTGAATTTCAAGTCTCACAAACACTTATAAATACTACTTTCAAATAAAAAAAATCGTAACTGTCAAACAAATTCAAATTTCCCAGGTATGTTGATTGACAGATCTTGAAAGTTCATGACCCTCTAACAGCCAACTGAATTTCACTACCAATTCCTGTTTTACTAAAGGTTTACTATCATAGTATGAGGATGTAACTGCCATGTGGTGGGAAACATCCATTATCTGGGGTGATATATACTATCAAATGGTTTATTATATCACATTTCGTGGAAGTATTGAACAAAGTATATGATACTTTATTTATCTAATCTCAAATGAGAAACAAATGGACAGATTCTTTTGTACCACTCTATCAGAATCATATAACACCCGGAGCCATGTGAATGTTTACAATCAAAACTGCTGACCAGAGCAGACCTCATAAGCCCGATTAACCACGCCTCCTCTGCCAAATAGGCTTAATTGCTGTCCGGTAGGATATTTGGGGTCAGGCACCCCGGCCTTTAAGAATTTTCCTGATATTGGGATCTGGTCTTGGATCTGGTTTTGTGGACAGTTTGTATTCTGTCACAACAAATGTCATTTAATTTTAAGCGTTAATTGTGTACATAGAGGGGATTAGAGGGACTGAACATTGTCTTGTGTGCATAGCGCCAGTACTGGTACATCGTCTGTATATTGTGTATTTTGTGAATTTAACCATATTTTCCGAATACTCTAGTAGTAAACTAGTACTCATGTACTTGGACAATCGATCGCGTACTCGAGTACTTGGGTACGCATTTCCATTCCTACTCTATTGATCAATTTAATGGGTGAATGACAACCACAAATACTAACCAGCCGACATTTTTTCCTCTGGCATTGCCCATATATGTCCAGAATGTGTACGCGCCCTTCTCCTCGGGGTAGAGTTCCCGAAATGAGTCGATGTAACCCTCGGCCAACAGATCTGTGAATCCCTGTCGCTCCTCAGCAGTAAAACCAGCACTCTTCTTGTTCGTCTTAGGGTTGGCAATATCTGCACACACAATAATCCAAATAAAATCATATTCAAGACATTTATGAACAAGAGTAACATTCTATAACTATTTGAGCCAAAGTGATGGGTCCTACAAAACATGTGTGTGATGTCATGTTCCTCGGGCCAAAACCTTACAGAATTGGTACAGAATATTTCTAACATGGGTTTATTCTGACAAAACAAATGTCAACAATATGCAAATGTGTTGCTTATAACATATTCAACGATTTTCACCATATACTGTATGTTGTTCTCATAAAAATTAAGTGTCATCAGATTTAATAGCTGATCTGCAAATCACTTTTAATCCCAGGCTTACTCTTCAATGAAAATAAAGCAATCACCTTAACAATCTCAAAGATACTCCAAAAATATTAATAATAATACTCACCAATTTCCTCATGCGCGACATTTAGGTCCCCGCACATAACGACTGGCTTGGTCTTATTCAGGTTGTTCAAGTAGTTCCGGAAGTCCACATCCCACTCCTTAGCACGGTATGGCAACCTAGGCAGCCCACGGCCAGCATTCGGCACATCTAATGAAAAATGTTGATATATGAGACGATTTACAGATATGTATAAAATTATGTGATTTGTTTTGTAAATATTTGATTAAACATTTAAAAAAAAAAAATTAATAGCCATTATGCTGTTCTTTGTTTAAAACTTTGGTGTTTGTCCATAGTCATTTAACTATCATCAGTCGAAATGTGATCTGAATTGTCAGGGTTATGGTGTGGGTATAATCACTGGGAGGGATTGAAAATCAGTCTTAAATCATGATCAATGATTGAAAATAGCCCGTCAAGCCATTTCAACAAATTTTAAATTAAGTTAAACAAAGTGAAAAAAAAGTCATGAAAATATTAAAAATAAGTGTTCAATGAATGACATAAATGAACAAAAAAGCAAATTCCCAATTGTATTTTTGTTATTTTTTTTAATAACAAATTATTATTAAGTTTTTTAGCTGCATACAACTTTAAATATGATTAATACTGTTGTTTCGCACTTTTTTATGTTAATGTAGAATAAAGCCCTAGATAAAGCGATAATCAACTCCAAGATTTGGAATTGTTTTACACCAACCTCAATCATATATGATCGATTTTCGAGAATACTCGACCATATTTAACCTTAGTATTGTTACCACAGGGGGCAGAAACAAATTATTTTTCTTTATTTAAGCATGTATACATATAAGAAAATAATTTGTTTCTGCCCCCTGTGATTGTTACAGGTAACATCAGTGTTAGTTTTATTTGAAACGTCTGTTTTCACTTTTAGAGCTTTTTGCGGTTAAACTCTGTGACATTGCAAAATGGACTCTTTAGAATCTAGACAAGCACACTTTTGCTATGCCAAAAAGAATTCATTTTTTATGAACATTCCATTTAGTAATTTAGTAAACAATCAAGGTGAATGTGAATATAAATTGGGGTTTGTGGTATGGCATAGTATTTGTATCAGTTGTTGCGATAAGAATCACTTCTCCTAAAAGTCTCTCCACTTTTCCCTAAATTGACTGGAGGGAGAAGTGACTTCTCCAGAAAAATTAAGTCTAGTGAGAGCCTTGAGATTATAAGTATCTTTCATGGCCGAGAGTGAGATAGCTTCATCCCAACCCGAGGTGCAGAACACTCTGCGCAAGTGTTCAGATGAACCTATCCTACACGAGTGACTATGGTAGTATTTTTCTCCCCGAGTCAGTTAATAAAATATAGTTAAAATGTATTTTTACACTTGAACTCTTTTGTACGTAGTGAAAATAATTTGCGTATAGATATGTGGTTATTTGTGGTTGTCATGGATATGCACACAGTGATTCCAATTATGTAAATACTCAAATTGCTCTCTAAATAGTTCTGAGGAGTGCAGCAAAATTTCTTGAATGAAGTGTGAACACTTTTTTATGGTGCCATTTGAAGCAAGAAATAATTAATTTGGATTTTAAATATGCCACAAGACAAGGTTTCCATAATGCTACAGACGACGGTCTTCGACAAGGGAGGTAATTGTGTGAAGACAATAAAAAAGGAGTTCCGTAAAGGTATTTGTTTTATCTTTGCCTGTGGGCAAGATACTAATTTCCAGCATAGCCAAATTTTATTTTGCATTACGACCATGGTTAAAGGCTTCATAAAACAGACCAACTAAAATTAAAATGTCTGAAGGGTTGGTAAAAAAATTCTAATACTTATCAAAAGACAAATGAAAACTTTTATTTAAATTCTGGAAGTGCGTTTAAGACTTACAGGATGTGACAAGATAGAATTTGTCAAACTCAGCCGTGATCACCCGGCCCTCGTCATCGTGTTTCGGGATACCTGTAATGTTAAAAGACTAACTGATCAAATGTCCATGTACAATCTTCTTCATGACTTCTTCTTATTAATATCTCATTAATCTTCTGTTTCAATTTAATTTGTTAAACAGCCTTCATGCTACACAGGAAGATAAACTATCGACCTACCCAGCCCATACGTGATTTTAATAGGCTCTGTCTTGCTGTAGATGGCAGTGCCCGCATAGCCAGCCTTCTCTGCGGAGCTCCAGTAGTCATAGTAACCTGGAACCTTGACATCGGATGGAATGTCCTCAGTAGCGCACTTTGTCTCCTGGATACACAGAACATCCGGGTTCTCATCTGTCAGGTAGGACAGGCCACCTTTCTGCAATGTTGAAATTCATAATTATGTAAGATATATATATTTATTTTGGCAAGGAACATGAATAATCAAAATATGTACAGTTAACATAAAAATATCGCATACATGCATTATATTGATAATCTTTGACACACACACTAGCACCAAGGACTGCACAAAAAATTTCCATTATGGTCCATGTAATGTTGTTATGCACGTTGTTGTACCATGGTATCAATCAATTTAATAATGTTGGTACTTAAAATCATACAAGAGAATTCTCTTCAACATGAGCACCTTTGTGTACATATATTGTGGTCATCTTATCAACGAATAATGACAAAATATTTCAAGAATTTCGGTTTGATTTTACAAATACAACTTTCACAAATTCAAAAGAAAGATTGATTTGTTAATCAAATAACCCTTCTCTTATTTATTTGTTTAGTTTAAACTTATTTATTTTACTATGAATATAAAACAAGTTACCGGTTTTACATCATAATATTAATCACTTTCAATGGCACAATGATGCGCAAGAGTGTGTTCTTTTGTTGTGGGGGAAGTCAAACTACCCAGAGGAAAATCACTTGTCAGGCTTGGTGACCACACACCAGTCTCACATGCGCCAAGGCTGGGAATTGAACCAAGGACGCCTAAGTGAAAAGCAATCATGCACTAACCAGACAACCTACAATTGAACTTAAGAACTATCTATTCAAACAAGCACACTGCAGAGCAGCCACCACACTTGTTGGTTGTTTTCTTGCAATCAAACAAGCGACAGATCTGGATTAAAGCCGGAGTTTTTGGCCTTGCTTTACACATGTGTATTGTCTCTGGCATCGTGTGTACAAAATTAACTTGAACTTTTTTTATGGCCAAGGTTTTTGCACACAATAGTGTTGATGCTGACACCAAAGACACCATGGCCAGTAGTCGTAAATTAACACAAGCCTAATTTTGATGACTGCCAGGCTATGACAATCTGCCTTGTGCATTTTTTTACTCACATCCATCCAAGCCCGAATGCCATTGACATTCCATGAAGCAATCTTCCAGTTGGGTGAGCGTCCATCCTTGGTCTGACATGTGTGGGAGAAATCCATGCCCTTTGTCAACGAGGACTCTTTACGTAGCTTGCTCTTCTCTTCAGCCTTGCTGGCTTTCGATTTTTTAGCTGCCTGAAGTAGAAATGACACTACAAGTATTAACACTCTCTGACTTTCGGTACAGATAAAACAGTTATTAAAACCTTCATTTTAGAAGACATGTCTTACACATAAAAAGTGATACTTTCCAATATTTTTGGATACACAAGTGTCTGAATTTCAGAGGCAATTCAGTTATAAAGGGGAATCTTTGACAAGCTAGCTGTTTCCTTGGTAGAAACCAGTACAGACATCCTTTCTGTCAGGGCAAAAATACATAGCACTGGTGTGACATGTGCCCTCTACCCTTTGAAAAAGAGGTAGACAGTTGTCACTCCATTATTTAGGCTATACCACTAGACTACTCTTTCCCATATTGTATTTATAAAAACAGCTTTAAGTACTATTCTAATCAAGATTTTTTTGTTTTTCTCATTTTTCACCAAAACCTGGCATGTTTATCATATATTTATGATTGTACAAGGATGGTTAAAACCCTTACTGGTTCTCCATCTGCATCACCTGATTTCTCTGCCTTTTTCTTGACAGCTTTCTTCGGACTTGTTGTCTGGAATTGAAAATAAGTTTCAAATACAAGTGACAGATGATGTTGTTATTATTTAGATGTCATAGGAAATATTCTGCTTCTAATGTCCACCTTATTCTTTTGAGTAATTTGTGAAACGTTGAACTTTTCTACCGTTCCTGTATTAGGCATATTTTCTTGAACCTACGAGTTATATTAATTATCATTATATTCATTGGTTACTAAACTATTATTTATTTATTTAGAATATATTCAATTATATACACTTCTTCCAATCTATTAGCCTGTATATTGTAGCACCTTGATTCAAAAGATAAGAAGCTGACCCTAAATTAAATTAATGAATTTAATCATTTTCAGAAAAGAAGAAAATTTAAATGCATTAACTGCAGACTCATGAAGGCCTTTTCAAATGTCAACCATCCTTTTAATAAACAGGCGGTGTTTGCCATGTACACTTTTTTATCCAGAACATGAACTATCAAAATACATCAAACATCAGTTGAATGGCTAGCTAGATAGCTAATCTCATCATAAGCCCTAGATTGTAAACACACCTCTGCCTCAACTTGCTCGGTCGTTTCTTCCTTTGTCTTTTTTCCTCTCTGAAATATATGAAAGAGGCATTTGCACTGTAATTTATAGGGACATACCGCTCGACTTAGTTGATTAATATTTAGGTTTTAGTAGAGCACCTTCCCACATTTTCAGGATGGGTAGGTAGGTATTTTTGTGAGTTTCTTTTCTTTTCCTACCCATTTGAAATATAAACACCAGAGAGATCACCAAAACTTTTAATTTATTGTCATTTTGTTAGTTGGCTAAGTATAAACACCAAACAAACTAATTCTTCATTGTAAGCCTTATTACAGTTTTCATGATTGTTTGCACTCTCAGGCCACTCTGCCATAATAATACAGTTGTATTATAGGGAAATTCTATGTGATGTTTCAGCCCGTCGTGGGTACATCAGGAATACATATTTAAAAATAATAGAAATGGAAAAAAATAACGGCTGTTTGATAGCATGAATCAGCTTATATATAACGACATTTATACGCACTTAAGGTGCACGGGTTATTTTTTTTATGTCGCGAAAATATGAGACATACGCTAATTGCAATAAACATTTATAATTACCGGCATCTTGGATAGTTGTGAAGTTGGTTGAACAAAAAGTGGTTTACTGATCGCTTTTATCAGTAAACTTTTGGTCAAGTGTCGAATAATCTTGTATTTTTCTTTGTTAAATAATTGTAAACAAAGCGGCACGCTACGTGATTGTACTTTCGATTCTATTAAACGAAATTATTTTTCACCTTGTTAACAAGCGTCTTAATATACTAGCAAATTGATTCAAATACGTATGTATTATTATTTAAAACACACGTTATTGCATATTGTATTGTATACTGATATTTGAAAAAAATATATACCAATTTCATTTTCGTCCATCTGAATCAGTAAACGCATTATTGTAACCTACGACGCTCACCTGTCAAATTTGACAGCTAGCTCTCTAATTGGGATTTAATTATTAAAATGCTTTGCAGCGCCTGTTTTTATGGCACGACGAATGGATTCTTACATTGCTGCACGTGTGACCCTAACTTTACTCAATATAGTTTAGTGTCAAAATAATCCAGCGTATCCGTGTGTTAAATAAACTGGTAACATCAGAGCCATTCAATGTACATGTACATGTCTCTATTTACGTGCAGATACTTAAGAGACTCTTACTTGGGCTTTAAATCAGCCATTACACGTATTCTATTGTGCTGTCATTGATAGACAAGTGCCTGTTGTGAAACGGCCTGCATGCATGTACATGTGAGAGCGGCAATATGTACATTGCATGTTGCGTTCGCGAGCATCCAACACGTGCCGCGGACACGTGAATATTGTACAATGTACATGTATAACTATGGAAACAGAGAAAAAGAAGTTCCCTCAAAAGTTATATCAGATGGAAAGAATTGATTGCAGATTACCATTTTCGACCCTATGGTGACTAGAATACAAACTTGACTAGCTGTATAGGGCATATCAGTCACATGCTCCTGTACTTTCTACTGCAGACATGAATGTACTACACATTGTCATGACAAAGATAAGATAAGATAAGATACGACAGAATTGCTGTACAGACATATCAATAAAACATCTGATATGCAATTACGTTGGCTGTGAATATATAATGTATTTACCAAGGAAAACCTATGAAGGAAGAAAGAGTAAATGTTGGTATTGAACCGAGGATGAATAATTTATAACAATCAATTTACCTGTTTGTCCATTGGTACTCTTCCAAGATGAGTTTTATAAGTGATGTACGAACGTTGGTGCAGTTCTCTGCTAAGGAACTGAGGATTGTGACGTGCACAAAAATGGAGTATTTTGAAGACGACCTATATGATTGTCTGGTCAAAAACAAGAAGAGCTCTGTTCTCGAGTATCTGAAGCGCGGTTTAGATCCTAACCATGCTTTCAGGAGTGTTGAACGCCCAGAGAGAATGGGTAAAACAATGCTGGAAATAGCTGTCCTGGAGGGTGTTACAGACATTGTTAAGTTGCTCATCGATAGGAAGTGTGATGTCAATCTTATGTATATTGTCAATGTTAACCAATTTTCTTACCAACTGGAGGAATACCGAAAACCTGAGCGGTTAAAAATGTCTTGCATTTATCGATGCATTGTACACTCGGAGCTTCATTTAATAAAACTGCTTGTAGGTGGCGGATTTGATGTTAATATCCACGATGAACGGGGGTGTTCGGCCTTGTGGCATGCCGTTGACCTTGATGACTACCAGATACTGAAGGCCATGCTACTAACGAAAACGGCGGACGTTAATAAAAATGACAATACTAGCAAACTGACACCTCTTCACATCGCTGCTATGAAAGGAAACGTAAAAATGACGACGTTGCTTATACAACGAGGTGCGGAAGTAGATCGCGTCCAGCTACGTGGTTCTACTCCTTTAATATTGGCATGTAGGTCGGGAAACTTTGAAACTGTGAGGGTATTATTACTTAATGGTGCCAACCCTAATCACACTGGATTTAACGGACATAATGCTATATCAACTGCACTACAATCATCGACGGACACGCGCATCCCAGAAATATTGCTTGTATTTGGCGCCGTGGTTGAGTTAGAACTCATGGATATTATTAGAAAAGAAGGAAAGAAGTTTCTGCTTTTCAAGGAACACCCCGAGTTTTACGAAGTATTGAAGGAGTGCGCTGCCGGGCCTCGGACACTGCGGACGCTATGCTGCATGACAGTCCGGCGGCGCCTGCTAGAAAACCGGAAACAGGTCCGCCTCGTGAATAAGGTGGAGCTTCTTCCGCTGCCGCGCCTTATCAAAGACTATGTTTTGTACGGTCATTAAAGCTGCACTCTTACAGATTGACCGTTTTGACAACCTTTTTTTGTCTTGGAACGAAATGCATAGAAACCAGTGATATAAGGCTGCTGACAAAAATCAGATCGCAGGTTTTCATATTTATGATCAAAATTTATGTTTTATGCATTTTCTTTTTTTAAAAGCGTTAGTAACGCTTTTAGCCATACATTATGAACGTTAATATGTAAAGGCTGCGATCTTATCTTTGTCAGCAGTCCTATATCACTGGTTTTCCGATATTTACGCCAAAATTGGCTCATTCCAAGACAAAAACATCAATAAACAATTGTCAAAACGGTTAATCGGTGGGAGTGCAGATTTAAAGGGATTTATTCACAGATTTGATGTTGCCAACAACTGTTTTTGAATATAATTTTATATTCAAATTGAGTTTTGTTTACTCACTTTCATAAAACTCCTTACAATCAACTAACGCCTTTCTTCTAAGTATTTCTTGTCATATGTATAAATGCCTGCTGAAAATAGTACGTATTTAAGCATTTGGTGGCGTTATATCAGTATTACAAGCATTTTGTTCACAATATACATACACTTTATATTTTCGATGTCTGACCCTATAAACCAGAACAGTCGTTATCTATATTATATTGTTGGTTATCCATGTCGTTATATTTTTATTTCTTTAACTTAATGCATTTATGGATACACAAATGAATGTTACTGTCTCCTTTATGTATGAGACTTTAATTTTCCTATCATCTAGTCCTGAAAAATTAATCTTTTTGATATGCTGGTCATATTGGCTGTTAACTGACACTGTTTTGTAGTATATCAAAACTTAATTCTTGGTGTAAATGATTCATTTTTGTTCGTTAAATCTTGATTTGTTTTATTTCAATAAAATTTATCATTAAAACAATATCTATACTTATGGACAGTCTTACTAATTTTTTTAACCTTGTTGTGTCCTCTAATTCACATGGGTCTATGCGCTGAAAACCAAAGTTTATCTTTGAAACAAAAGCATATACTTCAGTTTGTTTAAACAGACAATTGAAGAAAATATGTCACAATTGAGATATGTACTGAAAAATGTTCCGCATTGTCATTAAGCACTGAGACGATATGACGCAGTCCATACCAACGTTCCTATAGCTTTGTTATGCCGTAAATTAGTAGCAACTAGTTTTGGTAGTGATTTCAACAAATCAGCTGTTTGACAAAAGTCACCGTCATCATCATGATATGCGCCACCTTAATTGGAGGTAATCAGGATAAATCATAAACGTCACTATCCTCCTCCTCCTCATCCTCCTCCTCCCTCCATCATCATCATCAGCAGCAGCAGCAGCAGCAGCAGCAGCAGCATCGTCGTCGTCATCATCATCATCATCATCCTCATCATCATCATCATCATCATCATCATCATCCTCCCTCCATCATCCTCAGCAGCAGCAGCATCGTCGTCATCATTATCATCATTATCATCATCATCATCCTCATCATGCCTCAAAATGTTCGACACATTAAGATAGTGCAATTCTAAGCAAGTTAATTTCAATTTTAAATTTCAAAACTCGTGGAAAAATTAACACCGCGAAAAGTTAAAATTTAAAGCTTCGCCTTTCTGTAAAGTCAAACAATCAACGGCAGAAACAGATCTGCTGCTGATCAAATCCCCGCCAAATGCCCCCGCACCCCAGGGACCCTAGGTAAGGCCCATTCCCCGGTATTTTTGGCGTGAAGACAAAACCACCGCATTCACCCGGCACTGCGGGGCCACCTGGAAGGTAAAAACACGGCCCATTTCCCCGGCTATCCCCGGTATACCCCCGGACCTGGGAGGGCCATGGTTACAATTGACTGGTGCATTAGTGCTCTGAAAACACCCAGCAATGGATTCACTAGCGGATCCAAGGGTTCCCAACACATCGTCCCAGTTAACTTTTTATTTCAATAAAGTAGAGAATAAAGTAATATAAAGTACGACCAAAATTGCATCGTTTCGGACAAAACATGTAAAAAATACTATTCAGTGAGTACCCCAAAACCCTCTTGCCAACACTTGAAACCAAATATTTCGGTTCTGAGCTCCGAATGGGAGAGGCCCATTTCAAATTTCAAAAGTTAACGCCACTAAGTTACCCCCTTTAACGTCAAATTCTGGATTCGCCTCTGTGGATTTTTTTGATATGCAGATGATGATAAGACATGTGAATTATTCATTGTTTAGCGGTATTGTAGCTCTATCGAAATAATTTTTATCCAAAATGAATGTGCAAATATGTATTCGAGTCAACATGCAAGCTCTTAGTTTTATTACTAAAATGATAACTTACATTATAAATTCAATAGAAAACGATATGTTTACGAACAAGAAACAAAAAACACGTGACATATATTGTCGACAGGATATACCTGTACATTACAAGACTTGACAAAAGGAAAAAAGGATGAATTTTTAAAAATGAAATTTTGGTGTCTGTTTTAGCACCATTTCTTTATTTCGCCATAAGAAGAAATGCATGGCCAACGTATTTAAGTAAAATTTATATGGCAGCAGACCTCACACGCTTAATTTCCGCTGCCGGCTGGCGGTACTCTCCCGAACAGTGGGCAGGCCGCTGGCGGCCATATGCGCCTTGAGCGGCCTGCGTTCCTCCGCTGCTCCGGTGAGGCTGTACTGAGTGCCCTGACGTGGCCCCAGGGATGGTAATCCTGGGTTGAGAACTGGGGCTACACCTATTGTAGTTTTGGATCGGTTTATAAAGCGTTTAAAGAGGTCCATGGTGTTGTCTGATGGACGTTTGCTGAGGTCCTCGTGAGAAACGCTCCGCACCTTAGCCTCATCGTTGAGTATACTTTGTTGCTTTGCAAACGATGAGACTCTGTGTAGATTGGAATCGGAGACACTGAACGACTTGCTCTTCAAAAGAGCAAGCGTGGAATCGCGTCTATGTTTGGTTCTTTTTCTCATTGGCTTTTTTACATTCGTGTCATATTTCTGCGTCACTAGAAAGGGGCTGTTTACTTTTGGCAAATTTATTTGCGCAGATATTTTTCTTTTTATCATCACGGAAGAGTCAAATGTAAAGTTATCATTCGCAATCTGCTTTTTGACGTCTCTTGTGTTCTGATATACGTGGTCATTATAATCCCTCATTTTGACGCCATCCATGGTTTTATCATAGTACTCCAGGCGCTTCATATCTTCATCAAGCCGACACAGATCGCTGCTGACGTCTAGGCGGTCACGTGACAGGGACTTGAGGCGCGCGTACATGAGGCGGTCAATTTCCACGAGCCGTGACGTGAGGTCCTTCTGGTGCCGCTGGTTCACAAGAAAGGCCGCGATCGCCGGGTCGTTCGCACGCTGCCGTTGAAACGTCATTTCCGGCATCCGAGTTTGAGCGAGCTGGGAGGTAATTTAGTCTGAAAAATGGTTGTAGGTGGATAAAATCCAAGATAATCTATAAAATAATCATTTAGCGGTTATAGTCGTGGCCAGTCTAAATGTTGCCATCACTCAGCAGCATACAACCAAAATCATAGGTTTTATCACAAACTTACAAGTTGAGTTGAGTTGAGTGAATGGTCGAGTTTACATGTGTTTACTTACCTTTTCAAACTAAACTTAATAAATAAATAAAGCTTTATCAAAAAATAAGCCATGGGGATTACCCTGTACGATTATTTTTTTTTAATCTGAAGATTATTTTAGTTATTATGCATTATATATATGGAATAATATATGATTCATTATATTCGGTAGAAGTCGTATTGTACGGTTACAACACAAAATTACAGTCGGTATGATATGTAATATGTACAAATAAAAAGTACGCATTGTACACAGATCACGCTTTCATTGACTCTTTGTTATAATAAAAAGAAATGTCTTCAATAAAGAATAGGACTAGATTTTAAGACATGTTCTAGATTATAAAGGTGGCGAGGACGAATAGCCTAGTACATGTTAAAATTATTGGATTAGAAAATTAAATGTTTGATTTAGAAAGTAAAATAAGAAAGGATAATTTGTCGCTGAGTCATAATGAGTAGAAAAAAAGCCCTTAGTTTGCAATGTTTATTTAAAGATACACTCTTACTCCCAAATAAGATTTACCACAATTAATAATATTGTTTTCATATTCCAAAAATGATTAATAAATGTCGAAAACAATTATACTTAATATGAAGGATACCGAGTTTAATTTGAAAAAAAGGGTGCAGAAAACACGGTATTTCTACCTTATGAGACGATAGTAAACCACAGTAAATCTTTTAGCATTCACCAATCATTTAATTTTGTTTGCGCTTTTTGCTATTAAATACACAGTTACAATCTTGTTATTAGTAATTAATATTTCACATAAATGCATTATTTAGTAAGCCGTTAAAGGTTTACCAATGAAAATTTATGTTTGTTATACATGCATTTTGAATAAGAGTGTCACTTTAATATATAAGAAAAACTCAATGCGTAAGGTTTAAATTAAATGTTAAAAATGAAGAGCACATACCTCTGGATCCTGTATCCACCAAGAACAAGAAAGCACTGAGTTCTCCCACAGCAAATCCGACTTGCATTGAATTTCTTCAATTAAAAAATAAATTATGGGTCAATCATTTCAATCGTTTGCCCCAATTAGATCGATATCGAACTCAATGAAATCGTTTTTGAGTCAAAGTAATCATACACCATGTACACTTCAACAAAGGACGTAGAAAAAGAAAGTCCCTTTTATTAATTATGCATTTCTTCCATAAAACAAATCCTTTATACGAACGTCATGCGGGTCTGTTCATCTATGTTGTAATTATGATAATTTGATACTGCCAGTCTTAATATGGGACTTTACTGGAGATTAGTGCAGTGCACGGATTATTGGCACTCGTATTGTTAAGATGGGATCGGCCAACGGGCAACGACTGCAAATAGTAAACAGCCTGTCGGGTTGCCAAGAACTTATTTATGATTTATAAATAAAGGAACGTGTAGATTTTCAGTGACTTAGTAAGCATTATGCATTTGGGGAATAACAAATTGTTGATCCGGTTGAAGCTATTAGCCTATTAAAGTATGCTTATATGCGGTAATATAGAACATCACATCAAAGATTGGTGTTGCAAGAAAAACGGCTCTGGTCAAGAACAATGCTCTGGATGATACCCAGCAAACCTCAAACGTTAGACTAACGCTGTACCAATGTACCCATATTTACATCACTACCAGGCCCTAATATCACGAAAATACTTAAAGGCCTAGTTTATGAAATGTTTGGCATAATAATCCCCTCGGTGCATCTCCTGCTAATTGCACTGGTGTCAAAGAAGGGGCCATTTTCCTGTGTATTCGTTTATTGGTTCAGGGCCATTTAGGGTCAATTTTTATAATAAAACTTCCAAAACTGCACAGCAAGATACTCAGATCGGAGATCTGATAAGAGGGATCAACGCAAGTAGATTAAGATCAATAAACAGAGGTTGTGTACTATACACAGTTGTTGTTGTTTGTTTGTTTGTTTTTTGATGTTTTTTTTTTTTGTTTTTTTTTTGGGGGGGGGTCACTTATAGAAGGCTTAACCTATAGGCCTTTGAGTCAAATCTCATCCTCTATCTCAGCTCATTTGACCACATACAAGCATCGTATTATTCAAAATCTTGCATGTTTTCATACTTTTTGTAAACCTATTTTCTCATAAAATATGTTATTGAAAGATTTTGACAATATTTCGAAGAAATCTTATTCTAGAGCAAAAAAATATACTTGAGTTTTTGTTAAACGGCAATGAATTGTACTCAAGTACATTTTTGGCTATAAAAAGATTTTAATTGGAATCTAGACCAAAGGTTTTGATCACCATATTCAATGAAAGAATGCGTTTTAAAATTTGTAAAAGCATATTTTTGTTTCCAATAAATTTGGTATCATATGGTAAAATGAGTTGAGATTGAGTTTGATATTTGACTTAAGTATTTTCGTGATATTGGAGCCAGGTATATCGGCGACCGTAATCCAACATCGGGAAGGTATATCGGCGACCGTAATCCAACATCGGGCAGGTATATCGGCGACCATAATCCAACATCGGGCAGGTATATCGGCGACCATAATCCAACATCGGGCAGGTATATCGGCGACCATAATCCAACATCGGGCAGGTATATCGGCGACCGTAATCCAATATCGGGCAGGTATATCGGCGACCATAATCCAACATCGGGCAGGTATATCGGCGACCATAATCCAACATCGGGCAGGTATATCGGCGACCATAATCCAACATCGGGCAGGTATATCGGCGACCATAATCCAACATCGGGCAGGTATATCGGCGACCATAATCTAACATCGGGCAGGTATATCGGCGACCATAATATTAACATCGGGTTACATCGGAGCCCCAACGTTAAACCAACGTTATGGTCCGACGTTAAATAAACTTTAAATTTATTCATATCGGCTAACTAAATAGTTGTATAAAGTGTTGTAACTAAATAGTAATTCTTTAATCACTTTTAGCTTCTATAACAACACATGCCACTTAACGCCAACTCACTCTTTTAAACCTCACCAACACATGCCACTTAACGCCAACTCACTCTTTTAAACCTCACCAACACATGCCCCTTAACGCCAACTCACTCTTTTAAACCTCACCAACACATGCCCCTTAACGCCAACTCACTCTTTTAAACCTCACCAACACATGCCCCTTAACGCCAACTCACTCTTTTAAACCTCACCAACACATGCCCCTTAACGCCAACTCACTCTTTTAAACCTCACCAACACATGCCCCTTAACGCCAACTCACTCTTTTAAACCTCACTAACACATGCCATTTAACGCCAACTCACTCTTTTAAACCTCACCAACCGCTTATTCCCGGTTAAAGACATGCATCTATTATTTATAGATATCCGGGGAAGCTTTCCTAATGCAATGAGAACCTATGCCGTATACGTTTGCCTTGCCTTTGACCTAGTGACCTACTTTGACCCTACATGACCTGTGATCGAACTTGACATAGGCTCTATAGATATACATTTCGGATAAAATTTCATATTTAATGGATAGAGAATTTGGCCTTAAGTATGTTTACAACGTTTTTGAACATTTGACCTAACGACAGACCCTTTTAACGGATATGACGCTTAATCGAACTTGACTTTAATCTTAAAATGACCAGCATCTGACCAAGTTATAAATATTGGTTAGTACATGTTGTCGCAAAGTTTCAATTTGATTTTTTTTTAATATATGACCCAGTAACCTAGTTTTTGACCCGTAGGGGCCGTATTCAATAAGCAACTTAGATTGAACTTAAAATTAAGATAAGAAACTAAGTGTTTTGATTGGCCTGTATATATAGCTGACCAATAGACTGAATGGAATCAATGAGGCATGCCTCTAAGGATAAGGATTAGATAAATATTTAATACTGGCCCTGACCCATAATCTCACATGATGCAAAATTCATACACACGCATCCAGTTCAACTGTTATGCCTATTAGGCTAACAACGATTCTACAAGAGTGTTAACAAGCAAACAACGGACGACAGACAACAAACCATCACTCTGTGCTTAGGTAAGGTAAAAGCCAACTCCACTAATGTAATAATTCATTTATTTCATTCAAACACGTTACCGTCGTTGTACAAATTCATACAGATCCATATTAAACCTGTTACATTATCATACCGTATACAAACAAAAACAAATCTCTTAAGCACAATTTAATATTTCGTTTTGAAGGTGGCGGCGACTGTTACTCACTCCCATTGGGTACTGAATACTGCGTATACTAAAATAGTTTAACACATTTTGAATGTCTGTGCATCAAATACTATAAACAATTGACTTGAATACCGTGTACCACAAAGATTTGCGTACCGTATACCGTGCATCACACTTAATTGCGTAGCAAATATCGTGTACCACAAACATTTGCGTACCGTATACTGTGTACCGTACTTAATTGCGTACCGAATACCATGTACCACAAGGATTTGCGTACCGTATACCACACTTAATTGGGTATCGAATATCGTGTACCACAAGAATTTGAGTACCGAATACTACTACACTTACATGCGTACCGAATACCGTGTACCACACTTAATTGCGCACCGAATACCGTGTCACACACTTAATTGCGTACCGAATAACGCGTACCCAAATGGGAGGTGTGTCATCTTTATTACTAGCAGTCTTACCATTTATATTTTATCTGCTGACTAATAGGTAATACCGCAGTTTTATAAATATGATCATGTAACAAATACTCATTCATCAGAGGTTTGATAAGATAACTTACGTGGTACGCATAGCATCATCACTTTGGTGTATGAGAATGCAAATATATAGCACATTTGAGTCCTAATAAAATCATGCAACTACGGAAAAATGTTACAAAATAATAAAACATGGAGAAAAAAACAAAAACATTGTATCATGTATTGTACACAAATGTATGCTAAAGGCAACAAAGTGGAATGTATTTCGATGCATCATGTGGATGGGAAATTAAGGCCAACTCACGGAACAAAATTCGGTTCGTTGTTCAGAACTTCGCTAATTTTGATTTGCCATGTGGATGGAAACTTAAGGCAAATTCACGCAACATCAAGCTGATTATTCATTACTTTGTTAAAGTTAACAATGTAATTAACGAGATCGTTGTTAACTTTTAAATGATTTGATGATGAGCTCCTGTATTTAGATAAAACCCGTTCAACTGAAATAGTTGTATCAAATCTTGAAGATCACAAGGGAATCTATGCATTGTCCATATCAGTAAAGATTTCAAAGTTAACAGCAATGTCGTTAACAACGTTGTTAACTTTAACGAAGTTCTAATCAATCGGCCCATTGTGTTCATAAAGGCAAATGTATATGGATACAACTGAAACTTACGAATAAAGTGCAAAAAACAATACAAATTATGACAGAAGTGGCTGTATACGCTGAATTTGTATCACAACCAACAGTTATACATCGTTATAATATAATACAAATGTATAAGCATATGTACAGCCAAAATGCATAGACCTTATCGCCATATATTTCATACACTTGGAATTTGTAGACTATAACTAAAGTGCTGGATCTATCAACGCATGGTATTTACTTGGGTGGAGAAATTTCCCACACGTTGACGTAGAACTAATACGGACAGCGCTGACGTCAAACGTCACCGTCACCAGTTTTATCTTTGTTGGAAGTATTGAAGTCAAACTGCACGTTGTCCAGGTAACCGATTGCCTAGAAACAGAAACAAGGCAAATAATTTCTACACTGCACATCTTCTAAAGAGATTGAGTAACACTACTTGTACGGGTACCTGTTCGTGTGGGCTACTTTTTGCCCACTACGTCATCCAGTTATGTGTACATTGAATGTACATCGTTAGGATAACATGTGCGATGCCAAGAGGAAAGTGATGTAAGTGAAATTTCGAATACGTTATAAACATTAACTGCAATTGTGCATGTACGTATAGTATACAAGTACACCTAAGTACACAAAAGTACACGTACAATATCACATAGGGACACGTATAAGTACACGTAAAAGAACACGCAATTACACGTAAAAGTACACACACGTTCACATAAGTACACTAAAGTACACGTACACTATCACATAAGTACACGTACAAGTATACGCAATTGCACATACAAGTACAAGTACAAATACGAACACGTAGGTACACTTACAAGTACACGTCTTAGTACACGCAAAAACACGTACAACTACACATTAGTACACGTAGGTACACGTACAACTACACATTAGTATACGTATGTACACGCATAACTACACGCCTAAGTTCACGCAAGTACACGTAAGTAGATGTACACATAATTACATGTATCTACACTTACAGATTCACGTCAGTACACGTACAAGTACACGCAAATAGAAGTACACATAAGTACACGTACAGATTCACGTCAGTACACGTACAAGTACACGCACGTAAGTACACATAAGTACACGTAACTACACGTACAGATACACGTCAGTACACGTACAAGTACACGCACGTACACGTAAGTAGGAGTACACATAAATACACGTAACTTCACGTACAGATGAACGTCAGTACACGTACAAGTACACGTATAACTACACTTAAGTACACGTAAGTACACATATAAGTACACGCACGTACACGTAAATACACGGAAGTGCAAGTACACATAAGTACACGCTTGTACAAATACAAATAAATACACATACGTACATGGAAGTACACATAAGTACAAGTACAATAAGTACACGTACTAGTATATGTACTAGTCATGTTTGTTTCCTGACCTCTTTATTGTCGGAAATAGTAGCACTACAACCAGCCTTCGTTCATGTTAATTACATGTAAGACAGTTTAAATTCATTACACCATGCATGCATTGCAAAAAATACGACAACTGCGATGCGAGATCATAATCATATATACAATGCGTAAGCTTAGCACAAGTTCGTTTATAGCGACACAATAAACATGTATACCATAATTGTGTCCATGCTGCGTTGAGAAAATGTAAAATAGTAGCTAATAAAAATAGTTATATTCCGTGGTATTACTAATGGCCATTCTAAAATGGTATAACGGGTTATTCCCTATCACAAAAAAATATCCAGGATAGCCAGAACTCTTGTTCGATGCATTTTTGTATGACTTTTATTTCGAACAGATATTTAGTACCGCTACTTTATTTTTTAGTTAACACATGTCCACCATAGTCTGGCATGATTGATCAGTTGCAATCCAATATAACTGAACTTGTACTGACCCTTTTGCCTGCCTCCTGTCGTCGGTAGTCCGCCTTGATCAGCGCTGTAAACAAAAACAACATATTTTTATATACAAACCCTTCTTTAAATTATAACCCAACTAGAAATTCAAATGTAGTGTAACTGTTAACTGTTACTTAGCTACATACAATGGCTGAATAACCCTCCAAGTTCATACAAATGCTGCCGATCTGAATTTCCGTAGACCACTCCCCCCACGCAACCCATCTGCCCAAATCTTTCTAGTAATGCCAGTGCCGATGGCCCAAAAGACCGACGCCCTACCCGTCCCCGTAACCCCGTAACACCTCGCCCGTTCCAGTCCATTGACGTGACATTACGATACCGATGACGCACTTAACCGACGTCTCCCCCATCACCGCTTCTCCCCGCCTCCGCTAAGCCCTAAGCCCTGTGATTACGGCGCCGATGACGCAATAGACCCGAAGCCCGTCGCATCCCCGCTCCACCAAGTCCAATTACCTGTGATGATTGTGCCGACGAGGAGGGCGGCCGACACCGTGATGTTGGCCGACATGACGCTCACGCGATTCAGCAGCGTCCGCATACCGATTGTCATGATTATCCCGAACGTCTGAAGTTAACATACACGTCTATATGTGTAAGTATACATGTTTATATATCTTAGATGGTATTGAATACATTTGTGGCAGATCTTGTCAAAACAAAACAACAGATTACTAAGTACAAAAACACTACCCAAATAAGGAAATACACTTTTAATACAGATTTTACTTTCACTTTGAGCAGACCTGGACGCTGTTGGACTTGCTATTTTGTAGAACCAAGACGGTGAATTAATCGGTTTGATTGAATAATTGTTTAAATTGAGGATGATTTGTGGACGCAAATAACTCTGATTATGGCAAATATGCAACAACCCTGATCACGTGATTCACCGCCATGATTACCTGAGCGGAAGCATTGAGCAAGCCGGAAGAGGTTCCCTCGGGCTCTGGGTAGGTGATCTCCGCCGCGAACTCAAAACCAACGGGTAGGTATCCGGTCATAAAGAACCTGATTGAATAAACAACGTTCAAATCAGCACGATCGTTTGCGAAATACTCATATAGGAACAGTCTATACGAAAGCCAACGCTCGTTCGTTGTTGTGTTTTGGGGGACGTAACTCAACAATTATCAGAGTCAGGGTTGTGGGACTTGATTTACATATGCGCGTTTTCTCCTGCAACATGTGTACAAGTTTCAGTATGTTACACATTATCACTGTTCGTGATAAACGCAAAGCGTATCCGAGTACCAGTATTATCCGACAATGCGCGTGGCCTTTTTATAGAACGTTGGCATCATTTCAGATGTAGCTCTGTTTAAAATGAGCTAGTTAGCCTAAAGAGTAACTTTGAACCAAAAGTGAATTTGATGTTGCATTGTGATGCCTGGAGATCCCATTAAATAGTCTAAAGTCGATGACAAATATGTGGCGTTACCAGACAAAACAATTCAGCTTACTGTTTGCTGGTTACATTAAAGTGAATGGAGTTTGTTCGGAGTCGACACGTCGGTGGTATACCTTAAAGTGAAGGGAGTTCGTTCGGAGTCGACACGTCGGTCAAATACCTTACAGTGAAGGGAAGTTTATTAGAAGTCGACAAGCGGGTCAATGCCTTGAAATAAAGGGAGTTTGTTTAAAGTCGACACGTGGTCACGCTCAGCTATTTAAAAAATACCTTCCTAGCTTGCCAGAGACGACTGAGAGATTACGGTTGTAATGCAAGACCATAATATACACAATCGGGTCACGGTTCGGCTATTTCACGCCCTAAGATGACCGATTATTTATGATTGGAGTGTACCTACCCGAGAGCGCCGGCGGTGATGAACACAACCCAAATGAGGCCTACGTCCATTGTGAAGGTAAAGGCCACCATTCCGGCCATGGACAGCAAGTAGATACCAACGGTCGTGCCCCTGGAAATAAGTAAATACTAGTGATAATTTCTTATAGGTAGTCTAAGGTTTAAACGTTTAGTAAATTTGTATTTTTAATTCCAATAGCGAAGAAAGAACTGTAGGACTGTATCATTATCGTACCCGGGTCCATTTTCCGAGCGTAAATTCTTAATGCACGTAAGTCAGTGGTTTGTGCTTTACGTGCCACGAAAATGCGTACATATTGGAACTCGAAACCGTGACTTCTTGAGTGGGAGAGGGCGTATGTATATTATATCAACAAACTTCAACCTCAACAAAACATTACTCTTTAAAGTGGTATTCTGACATAGATCGTTTGTTTGTCACATATGTATAACTCCCTACAACCCATGCAAATTATTACAGGGGCGTAACATTTGGGTGTAACCTTTTGACTTGCGCCCCTCCCTCAGAACCTAAAATAATTTTATGTGTTGGCACGGTGGGGGGGGGGAGCGTTGCGGATTGGGGGGTACTTTTTTATCAATTTCTGGTCCAAAATGGTGCATTATGGGCGTACTAGTATTATATCACTTTTTTCTCCTATGGTAAAATAAAAGGTAAATTTGAAGGGGGGAGGAGGGTGCTCGTTTTGGTAGAAATATTACTGGTGTCCATCAAATATGACGTGCAGGTCCGTCCTCTTACTTAAGTTCCAGGGACATGCTCCATAGACTACTAGTATATATATTCTAAGGAATTATTTGCAAGAAATCAATGGCATGCAGTACCCACGTAATTAAAGAAATGTACCAATAACAAGACGACTCTTTTATCGTGAACTATAAAGACACCGCAACCTCTTTCTATATAACTTACTTGAATGTTTTGGTCTTGTCAAGCCACAGTCCTGCCATTACAGAGCCAACGACCCCCGCCAGCACGAGAACGAGGCCTATCTGTCCCGCATTCTGCTCGTGGCCCTGTAAATACACGTGCAGCATTGAAACAAGTGTAGCACATAACGGAGTTCTAATGTGCCAAGCATCAAGGCAGATCTATATTTCTTTTAATTTTCATTAAGCTAATATATTCCCTAATCTTAAGTACATTTTATTGAAGATTCTTAATTGCTTTTTATTTCAGATTATTATTATTTTCAAGACTTTTTTTCACTATTTTGGCTTATTTCTCTTACGTATAATATATAAGTTGCAAATGTATTATGACTTGCGCAAAATGTATCTGTATGAAGTGGATTTAACAATATATTTTGTCTGTATGCCTTTCTAGACATCCTTATTCGATTTGCATGTTGCAAATTTGTTCTGCTCCGAGTAGGTCAAAATAGATATATTGTTTAATGAATATGACGAAATAAAGGTAAATTGATGGCAAAATTGATGACAAAATGATAACTTATTGATGGCAAATCCTCCTTAATAATATTGTCGGTGAATATAACATAGATTTGTGTGATAAATATCGACAATATAGACTATACGCAGTGAATGAAATATCGAAAGTGAAAAGACGTGAAGTAAATCTGAAAAACATGTACAATAAGAAATCACGTCCATGAGATATAAAAACGCAATATGTTCGTACATGGCTTAATAGTTCTGAGGTATGAACTCAGCTCAGTGTCATGTCATCAAAATTATAATCGAATCTTTTCTGAGAATACTTGGAAAAAAACTTATTATTGTTATGTAATGAACAATATATTGCATGGCTTGTCTGTCAATAATCAAAACCATTTGCCCTCGGTCGGGGAAGAACCAACTAAACTATTGCCCTCGGTCGGGGAAGAACCAACTAAACTATTGCCCTCGGTCGGGGAAGAACCAACTCAATTATTGCACTCGGCCCTCGGTCGGGGAAGAACCAACTAAACTATTGCCCTCGGTCGGGGAAGAGCCAACTAAACCATTTGCCCTCGGTCGGGGAAGAACCAACTAAACCAATTGCCCTCGGTCGGGGAAGAACCAACTAAACCATTTGCCCTCGGTCGGGGAAGAACCAACTAAACCAATTGCGCTCGGTCGGGGAAGAACCAACTTCACTACTGCCTCCCCCCCCCCCCCCCCCGGTTTTCTGGGCATTCCCCGACCTCGGGTAAATTGTTTTGACTATTGACCGAGGGGCCATTCGATAAGTGAACATGTGTTTTATTAAATGACAACAGAATAGAATTGTTAAGTATTCACAATAAAATTCGATCAAAAAGTGGAATGGTACCGTGACGGATAAATGTGTTCCGGGCACTGCCAATTAATACATACTATTTTCGAGTGACTTCCCTTGTTATAGGCAAAATCAATCGGAACACCTCGGCCATTATACAACATAAGCTTGCCGGAGATGGCCGAGTGGTTACGATTGAGGCAAAATGTTAACATACACCTGTGTTTCATACAATCTCCACGCAAGAATTACTTCCCTTACAGTACAGTAATATGCTTGTCAGGGGAGATCAATGCGTAGATTTCGAGTTTGCTAACGAGTAACTTTGAAGCACAGTTGTCCATCACATAGCTTGGACACTAAAATTGGTCCCTTCAGTCCTTTTATATTGTTTAGATAGTAATTAAAAACAAATCAAATTAATGCCTTTCATGTTTTAAAGAAAACAACGTTTATTTCAAATATATAAAATGATATATTTTCAAGTAAATTCAGTTGTATTGAAATGTCATATTATTTATTTTTAAATGTTATCAAAGGAATGAAGGACCACATTTAAGTGTCCAAGATTAATGTTATGGCAATCTGTGCTTTGAAGCCTTTTTTCCATATGAAACCGAAATGTTCATTTAAGAAGTTCCGACAAATGAATAGTTTATATTTCGATCGTACTGTTAAAATAATTGAAAAAATAATTAAGCATAATTTTCTTTGATGATTATGTTATTAAACCTAAACAGAAAAATCTGAACTTGACTGCGCAAAGAACTATTGACCGATTAAATAGCAAAAACCATTGCCAGTTTAATATGAAGATGTCATGTTTATATGATATTTGAAACAAGACTTGAACATTTTTTATTTTTTATTTTTTGTTGGGGGGGGGGGGGGGAGGGGGTAAGTATATATGGTTACGTTGATTGGCGAGAAAAGGTGTGGACATACATGTATTATGTGTGTATAAATACAAGGGGGTAAGGTACTGGTATGATGAAGACTGATAAGCCTTCAGGCTATGTGTATTCTTCGTTACCTTGGTTACATACTTACTGGGAAGTAATGCAGTATGATTGGGTTCAGTAACGTCCCAATACCATAGTAACAGCCAGTGTTGATGCCTTGTAATATAACAATGTAACACAACATGTCAAAGTGAAGTTCTCATTTTCAACTTGGCAATACCGTAAATGCCATAAAGTAACTTACGTTTAATACCTTCTTACACAGTTGGAGCTCCTCGGCCATTTTTATCGAAAACAACCTCGGATGTATTTGGACAGTTTACATACTCAACGAGAGGTACGTTTAAGTCCGCTGCAAGCAGATCGCGTAGTAATTTCATTTAGCAGTTAAACTTAATGACTTAACTCTTGGGAATCTTTATTATGTTTGCAATAATGCAATTCACTGGCAATCAATTTAAACTTAGATCAATGAATACAACTCTAAAACACTACATTAAAATAATGATATAATTCAAAAGTTTACGAACTACTAATCAACTGATGTACCGGCATACATCCGAGGTTGTTCTCGATAAAAATGGCCGAGGAGTTCCGGATGGTCAAAGTAATGTTTTCATTTTCAACTTGGCAATACCATAAATGCCATAAAGTAACTTATGTTACCTTCTTACACTGTGTTTGGTGTACATTAATCAGAACGGTATTCAGTGTCACTAAGCACTTAAAGATAATGGAATACAAACGTGTTTTTTTTTTGCAGGTTAATGTCTCGTTACATTATCGTCGCGAATAAACCACTGACCTTTCTAACCGACACAGTGGAAAAAAGAATTAACATGAAACAGAATACGTTACTGAGTGAATGTACACCGTAAAATATCTACATGCATCGGACACAAAAGTATTACATTGACCCAAAAAGGCGGTCATGTAGCAGCTGAAAGATTGTGGTGGACTCATCTTTACAGGGTATTAAATGTATATATATCGACAGCATTTCATATCGAGGGGAGCCTGCAAGACTGGAGTAAAACATGAATTTATAGAAGGAGCAATAACATTAAAGGGGCTAGACACCAGATGGTCCCAAAATCGGCAAATACATTATTTCCACAAAACAAGCCTAGATTGGTAGATACGAGCTTGTATGAGGCGGGAAAAACAACGTTATGCATGGTTAAAATAATATATTGTCGCAGCACAGATAAGTTTAAAATAGCGCATACTGTGTCCCCAGATTTTCACGTGGAATATCGACGCTATTTTGAATTTAATTTTGATCCTACTCCCAGATTTATAGAAGGACTTACTACAGTCTTGAAGGCATCATCGATATTTAGTATGTAATTTTTACAACAATGTACAAATGTATTTGCAAAATGATGGGAACAAAATCCCAAAATAAGGTGCGGCTGTATAGCATTTAGGATGCTTAATAAACTCAGAGAGGTAACGTTCTTTATATTTCGACTGTCGAACTAGTATAAAAAAACAGAGTATTCAAGAGGTTGATTTTTATTTCATCTATTGGGGGTTGCCAAAAATAAATTATGCTCTGTTATAACAAATGTAACCTTATTTTGGGATAGGTATAGCAATTCGTTCTAAACATCCACAAACATACCGTATGTTAGGGCCAGCAAAAGAAATCCTTTATTTCCGAACAGATTCTTTAGGGAACCAAAGTAATTTTCCTGGTTCCCACTGGTATCTGCAAGCATCTGGGCCTTGCTCGGCGGCCGTGGAGGCTTGTTCTTGAAAACTGAAAGTAACGGAGAATACATTATTACATATATGCATGTACGTTATTGTTTAAAGCATTCATGGTATTTTTAAAAAAGTAAATGGTCAATGAAGACCTAAGTAAGCATCTAAACATTGATTAGAGAATGCGGAGGCTTGTTCTTGAAAACTAGAAGTAACGGATAATACACTGTTACATGTGTTCTTGCTAAGGCTCGACCAGTTGTAGAATATGTGTACTTGGTGAGGCCCGACCTGATATAGAATGTGCGTATTTACGCGAGGCCCGACCAGATGTAGAATGTGTGAACTTCTAGATGCCCGAACAGCTGTAGAATATGTGTACTTGCTGAAGCACGATGATGTGTACTTAACGCGGCTCCAACAAACGTTCAGTATGTGTACCTATTGATTCAAATGACTATGAAGATGTAGAACGTGTACTTTCTGAGGGCCCGACAACATTTGGGGTGTGATTACTTACTGACACAGATGGCGATGAAGATGTAGAACGTGTACTTTCTGAGGGCACGACAACATTTGGGGTGTGATTACTTACTGACACAGATGGCTATGAAGATGTAGAACGTGTACTTTCTGAGGGCACGACAACATTTGGGGTGTGATTACTTACCGACATAGATGGCTATGAAGATGTAGAACGTGTACTTTCTGAGGGCCCGACAACATTTGGGATGTGATTACTTACCGACACAGATGGCTATGAAGATGGCGGTACAGAGGCCCGCCCAAATGTAGAACATGATGCTTAGGTCTTTCCCAACAACGTCCAGGTCGTCACTGTTTGGTACCAGAAGCGGTGGTATCAGAAAACCCGCCGCGCAGCCAACCTTAGAAAATGCAAAGAAATAGCCTTCAATACTGCAAACCGAAAGTTAAAAATGCGTTGTGAAAGCCTATTTTTAAAGGGACTAGACACCAGATGGCCCCGAAGCCTAGAACTGGCATGCGGGTTAGTATGAGGCCAATAATTCATCATTTTGTATGATTAAAAGGATAAAGGCAACAATCATGTCGCTGGCTAGGCTGAGTTTCCCCGTTTAAAATAATAACGCATAATGGTTATACCGAACACCATGTAAGTCATATGATCGTTTCGCACATGTTACTGTCAATAACGTTTAATCAACTCGATGTTAGATTCAGCAGAGTTCACCTTTTTCAAAAGTTTCCATTAATCAATGTATTCACCGATGTTGAACTGTCGGGCTCTGTGTCTACGTTGTTTCGCAACAGTATTCCGCTTTCTTGTAATGTCCGTTCTTCCGGGAAGCCATTAAGTATGAATACTTGTGAAAGTCACGTGTTTAGTACCGACGTCTTTTTAAAACTTACATGGATTGACTTGGTAGTAACTCTAAGTAAATTTTCTATTTGGAAAATTGACAAAAAACGCGAAAGATGCATGGGTCGTACGCGATGTGATGCATCAATAAGTAAGATTCAATGCGCTGTAAGCAAAGACATCTATTAAATGTAAGTTTTGACTAGTTTCTTTTTTTCTTGCATTTGTATCCTCTGGTGTCTAGTCCCTTTAATATGAACATCTTAATTATTAAACATTGTTTTGGGTCACATAGAAGGTAATTGCTTTATACAAATTTACAAACATTCTCAAATGATTATGTACATAAAGGGTTATCTCGGTTGAGATAAAACTGTACTAGATTTTGATATTATATCAAGAAAAGTCATGGCAACATGCCACGAGTGATTTATTGTTGCTTTACCTGGTTTCCGAACACGCCGATGGACGTGGCAGTGGATACCTGGTTTGGCCCGAACCACGTGGCCGCCAGGTGCGCGGGGATCCCCAGGATGAAGATCTGCGCAATCGCGCATATAGTTTGAGCAAACATCAGTACCGGAAACCGGTCCGGCGACACGCATGCGCACTTGACCCAAGCACCTAACGCGTTTAGGAATGCACCACATATCAAACTGATTCTCAATCCTTTCTTGTCTAGAAGCCAGGTGGCCGGAAATATGAGTGGAATGTAGACCAGCATGTAAATCATGGACAGCCAGTCGATGGCGGTTTCCTGTTGGAACGAATCTTCCGGTAAACTCTCATTGTAATACCGTATTATCACATTTCCTATAATGTTTAAGTGAATCCATTGCACTGCATTGCTAAATGAATACGCCACAAATAGTAGCAGCATTACCCAGCGTCTTTTGTATTCCTTGGGCGCGATACTTTCCTCCATGGTGTCAAGTGACGGTTTTGTAGCTAGGGCCGCGAGGGGATCGCGTGCAAGGAGGGGGTCTGGAGACGTGGGCGTCGTGGGAACGGAGGGCGGAAGCAACTGGTCCGCCGAGCTCTCTGGCCGCTTCTGCTTCCGGGACACGTTGCCACCTGCCGATTAAGCAAAGTATTATAAAATTATGTAAGTGATTCAATTAATTATTATTATTATTTCATATTTATAACCATCATCATCTTCATCATCATCATCATCATCATCCATCATCCATCATCCATCATCATCATCATGGCATTTTCCAGGGCCTACCATAGTCACGCGGGAAAATGTTGTGGATTGAGTCAAGTCAAACTTAATTAAGTCAATGGAACTCATGTGAATAAAAACTTGAGTTTTTGTATTGAAAACTCAAAAATCGAAGGCACATGTAGAATGTGGCTCATACAATTTAACCTACTAGACTGAGAATGTTAAAGGAAACACGCATGTCTTTCAACAATATATTTTTTTCAAAAACGAATGTAATACCTAGTATATATTTTCAAATGAACTATTAAATACGAAAACAAAATACCTAAGTTTATATGGTCAAATATTCCAAATATCAAACTGTGAACTTTAAATTTAGTTTGCAAAACTTATTTCCGTGCAACCCTTATCTACGAATTTGTGATATTTAGAACGTTGACAAAACCAATGGCCTTCATGTCCAGTCGGAAACGAGGTCAGCGGGGCCGCGCGTACCTGTGGCGTCCGGGAGCAGGTGCGATAAGGAGGGCAGCGGTCGCCGCTCTCTCTCGCCCCCTTATCGCCTCCTTATCGCCGCATGTACGTTAATGTTACGAATGTAGCATAACTTATCATAAGGCAGTGTTAATGTGGGTTATAATTAAATGCCACAAGTACCAAGCACGCATGTACTACATGGTTGATTTTAGTATATCTTAGTACAGAAATGACTATACCTATGGACTCGACCTTACATACATTTACACAATTCATAACAGGGGCTGATCCAGAATTGGAAGTTAGAGAGGGCGTTACTTAGGGGCGTAATCCTTTGACTTGCGCCCCATGATGATGATGATGATGATGATGATGATGATGACTGGCCGGTCCTTATACTGTTATATGGCTCGAGGTGGTGAGTAATATTTCTTATATTCACGGCGAGCAATCATTGGAGCCATAACATCTTGTTATGTGTTGAAAATGCTCCAACGCGTCTTCCGTTATAGTGCCAATGAGTGGAATATGGATGTAAACAGTGAGTAGGTTTTTATTTTCCATTTTTAGAGCTGTGGAGCCGGAGAAATAAGCTAACGCGAAGGTTGCGTTACAACGATGAATGACATCAAAGACTACACATCCGGAAGAGCATTCGGAACTCCTCGGCCATTTGTACCGAAAACAACCTCGGATGTATGCCGGTACATTAGTAGAAGTAGTTTTTGAAATTTTTCATTAATTAAATGTAGTGTTTAAGCTGGTATTTATTGATATAAGATTTAATTAATTGCCAATGAAATGTAGTATTGCAAAGTGCAAACGTAATTAGGCCTCCCAAGAGTTAAGTCATAAAGTTAAACTGCTAAATTAAATTACTATCTGATCTACTTGCATCGGACTTAAACATACTGATTTCTGAGTATGTAAACCGTCCAAATACATCCGAGGTTGTGTTCGATAAAAATGGCCGAGGAGTTCCGAATGCCGGGAGAGAGAAGCGCGATTAAAGAGGGACCATCCCGGCTGGATCCGGGAGGGACGTCACCTAGTTTCAGTTGGCAGTTGGCAACTGCATTGCTACAACTTATCACCCCAAGACTGCCTTGAAAGATATGTGCAATCATTGCTATATATAGAGAGAGAGACTATTTCCAAAATACTGCAGTTTGGGTTAAAATGACTCGTTTGGCAAATATTCCACAAAACGGTGGGAATAAAACTCCTCCTTTAGCCTTAAAAATATGTTCAGTCACACTTGTGGGATGTGACGGGGACAAGCCATAATGCAGCCAAAAGGGTGCGGGCAGACCTTTATAAACTCAACAACAACATCCAAAATACTGCGTTCAGTATTAAGTAATACATGTATTTAGATGACATGAATTAAACTATTAATGATTAAGAATGGGCGAAGTGAGCGTAGCGAATTAACCCTTCTATATCATTTAAGATTTCATTCAGGTCATCTAATTGACTGAGAATACAACCTCATTGGCTGATAGATTGTCAACGCAAAACCTGATGTTGGGTGAGTTGAAGTGGGCGGACCCTTAAACACCCGCGAAAGTTGAAATTCTTAATGATTAAGCCGAGTACTTAATAATTGCCTATCTGCAATTTCATTGGCTGTAAATGTAGGCTGTATTCTAAAGGGACTAACGTGTTATGTTGGCAAAACTGTTTTGTTTTGGTGAAATTGAGTTTTCTTCTTGATCGGAATTTTACCAACACACTCAATTTGATCTAGTTCATTGAAATTTGCCACAATCACAGAAGAGTGTTGTATCAAAGTTGTTTTCTTTAACTTTAACTAGTAACCTATTTTGACCCTGATTACCATTACTTCATGGAGTTTTAAAAACGTTCGGACTAAGTTCCTTTATGATTGGTTAAGTTGTCAGCAACCGACCATATCGGAACAAGCCCCCGTGTATGACTCGAACCTCCGACCTTCCGCCCAGTCGGCGTTCACCCTTACCACTGGGTGGGCGGGGTTGGATGGGGTGGGGTGGGTGTGTTTATTTTTTTTTATCGTGTCTTAAATTATATATGACTTCTTTAAGGTGTGAAATAGATTTTCATAAGCACTTCCAGTTTAGCTACATGCATATTTCATAAAAATAAAATAAATTGTTGTTTGAATGTGTATTAAGTTCTGTCCGCGCCAATGCAATGTCTGCATTATTGCTTGAAAAAAAAAATTTTGGAATTGCCCTGTTTTTCTATCATTCTATTCTTGTGTATTGTATTCGAGACAAGACGCCTGGTTTGATTGAAATCATCGGTTATAGCAGTCTGACCGGGTGATAGGCATTCTGGGGATTATTTGATCTCGTCTTAAAGCTGCACTGTCACAGAAATACCATTTTACAACTTTTTTTTTAATAATATTGGAACAAGCCAATTTTTGCGATAATATCTGCAAACCAATGATAAAAGATCAGATCGCAGATTTGCATAGTTCCGTTCCAAAATTGATGTTTTGTGGCTTAAACCGTTACTAACGGTTTAAGAAAAATCATAAAACATATATTTTTCAAATATAAAAATCTGCAATTTAATTTTTATCAGTAGTCTTGATAAATCTGGATTCCAAAAATTGGCTCGTTCCAAGACAAAAAAAATATAAACAAGTTGTCAAAACGTTCAATCTGTGAGAATGCAGCTTTAAATTGTTCGTGAAACCGGTCCCTGATTTCCTGAATTAGGCACATTCATTATTCTCACCGTGTTAAACAATGCTCACATAATATATTGCTCCCAGTGACGTATTCTAGCAAATTTGGTCATGTTTAAGAAGAAGTTAAGCGCGGGTACGTTTTCGCTTAATTGATTTTCCAATATGCGCCATATATACACCATTCAAGCAAGGAGATCGATTGATCATTCAAAATGAAATTGCCGCGGCGTGTTTAAATACACAGATCACTTTGATATCGGCGGCAAGGAACTGGCTGAAACTGGAATGAGTTACAAAGAGCGTTCATGTATAATCGTGCGATCTTTTGTTATATGCTTCTTACATACAGATTTAAAAGTTAAACTTCAACTATAGCTGATGATATCAATCAAACGTAAAATAATTGGTAATCGAGTATTTCATCACGCAATTTGTATAAACCGACCGATCAGAAATATCCAAAGTTTACATTAAATATTCGAAAATATAGTAGTTAATTAAATGAAAGTGGTGTCAATATTGAGGTCATGTTTTCATAAATCCCCACTCCATTTATATAACGCGATAAGATTGATGATCGATACGCCATGAATATCCTCATACCATTTATCAATACCGGATGAAACATACTACAGTGTATACTGAATACCTACAGCATATACATGAGATACATTATGTTATTTTTACTCTGAACGTTACCATTCATGAACTTCAATGAAATCAAATTATATGCGAAAGCAGACACCCGTATGTTAAACCTACAACGATTTGACCAAGTTTATTTAATAATCCGCGTCCCTCAGTAACAAGACAAATAAACTACATGTACAATTAAGTATAGCCATGACACTTCATCATAAAGATAGTAAATATGTTTTACATTGTCTATCTCGTTACTTACCCATATCTACTACAAGTCGGTACTTCCTCTGTAAGAACTTTAAAGCTCTTCTAGTCCATAACAAGAAATTGATTATATTTCTCTGCTATAATGTTATAAATTCAGATGAAGTGAACCGTCGTAGTTCCACTGAACAGATATTATATTCGTCAATCTGGTGCAATACTCGTGAGAGTTTCGTCGCATTGATCATTTGCACTTTGTACTGTCTGTATATAATAACTCACACTTGTAAAAAAAGGCTGTGTATTAAAAATATCTGAATAAAAAACCCCGATCTAGTCAAATAATATAGAATCTGGAGGTCTTCGTGGCGCTACGCTGAATCGATCCCGCAGGGCCGTGCATCTATTGAACAATTCACGGGCGTAGCTTCTCTTTGAGGCGGCACCAGGCTTCAACGGCGTAGCTTCGGTTTGGTATCTTGTCTCTGAGGCAGCACCAGACTTCGAATGTTTGTCCGTCTGTCACATATCACAAATTTAACCATTTATACATTTTTATTAACTATTAACACATGTCCATACTGTATATACGATAGTATATCTTTTTTAAACTTGTTCTAACTGATGTTGTTTAAAATTTCGAATAAGCTATAAATCGCTTCAAATAATTTCAGGTTGAAGATACCGCAACGGGATCATTTCATCTCATTCTTGTTAATGGCGATCATAAATTAAAACTAAGTAAAAACTTAAAAGCCTGTGTCGTGTTCATGAATTTAAGGATGACAAATGAGGATTAAGTGCAAAGTTCGGTAATTCAAACCGGCGCTGGAGTAGGATGTAATTTGCCCTTGCGCGACTTTAATTTAGGTTTCACATTAACAAGGATGAAGATTGATACGTATTATATGCCCATTGAACAAGTTAAATTATATATGACTGGCATTAACAAGGTCAACGCTTTTCCATGAATATTTGATTTGCCGCTGGAACGAAGCACAAGCAGATCAAGGGAAAGGGGACGCCCCCCTCCATCACCCCCTTTTATCGTTCAAGTTTTTTTAATTTAAATATCGGAGAAGAAAAAAAAGTCATATAATACGCCCCAAAATGCATCATTTCGGATTATAAATTATAAAAAAATTCTTGGAGGAGTACCCCCCCCCCACCCCTGTCAACCAAATAAAGTTTGGTTCTGAGGGTAGGCGTAAGCTGAAAAGTTACGCCATTAAGTTACGCCCCCTCTTACGTCAAACCCTGGAACCGTCCCTGATTATATATATAAATTGCTCATTCAACGACTGACATTAACAAGGTTTACGCTTTTCAATGAATTGATATATAAACATATTCGCGTGGTATTCGTTATATATGCCTGTCATAAGTGTAAGGTTAGACATAAATAATAAATCTACATTTTCCCCAAGAATTGGATGGATATATATGTAGAAATTCAATGACAGAAGTGAATGTTTATATTTTTTATGTATACCGTTTTTTGCACTTCCGTTTATTCATTTTATGAAGATATGCAGCGAATAATCTAATCGGTTGGTTAAAGTACCATACGATCCGGAAATTGAAATGATACTTTAGAATGCTTTGCATACTTAGCTATAAAAACAACATCATACAAAAGAAACACACTTGAAAGACAACTCGACATAACAAGTACATACCACAATGATAAACCTTATCATACATTCCGACTTGATGACAACGTCTCGGAGAGCACAGTAGTTTATCAGAAAAATCACAGCCAGAAGGCTTATCAGATGTGGGTAGGCAGCGAGGGTAAAACACTCACACACACATATGTATGATCAATCACTGACTAACTCGCTACCAGGTCGGCAAACAAAGAACTCCTGGAATTTTCTCTTATAATATTTGTGGGAACTGTGCTTATATAAACAATGGTGAGTTATATTTTTGTGTTTCATATATTCTGAGTTATATTTTTGTGTTTCATATGTTCTGAGGTATATTTTTATGTTTCATATATTCTGAGTTATAATTCTGTCAGATTGTGAGTTTGTCTATATGCTGTTTTCTTTTTAATTCGTTTTTTAGTATCGTTTATAACGTTTATTTCATTGACCGTATCGTTAAATATTGTGGCCAGCAAGGTGACCTCATATAATTTTGAAATCGTTTGAAAGGGTATTACTAATTGATTACTAACATATGTAAAGAAATGACCGAAAATATATACTAGATAAAGTTATGGCAGTTTTTGTTCTTCATGAATCTGAAATGGAGGTAAAAAGGCGGTTCGTTCAATCTTTCAAGTTCGAAAGGGTCACAAAGGGTCAACCTTTCCCATAATTGTACATCTAAAGCCTTAATGAATCCCAGTATATAGCCACATATAAAATAAAGCTATTTTTTATTTAAAAAAAGTATATTATATTTCATCGATGAATAAAATCCCAGATCATATATATAGGTCTGAAACAAACTACGATTGGCCTTGGCAAAATGTATAATGATGAACATGAATCCAATGGCTAATATTAATGTTCAAAGTATTCATAAACAGCAATATGCAGTGTTTCATCTTATATATTGCATGAGACAATATTGTTTCCTTAGCACTCACACTGCCACTTGGCATTTTACGACTTTTCGTCAGTAAAGAGTTTATGAAAAACCTGTTTTCAATAAGATATTATGTAGAATGGCTTAATGAAACCCGCATGATGGCTTCCGAGAATTTCCTCTTTGTTCTTATTATAGAAAACTCTTGTTTATTTACATGTACATGTATAAGTGACAAATAATATGAAACTCTGTATAGGTCCCTGTTCAGTTACTCCAAGGGGTGACATATTATATGAAACCCAGTATAGGTCCCTGTTCAGTTACTCCTAGGAGTGACATATTGTATAAAACACAGTATAGGTCCCTGTTCAGTTACTCCAAGGAGTGACATATAATATGAAACTCTGTACAGGTCCCTGTGTAGTTACTCCTAGGAGCGACATATTATATGAAACTCTGTATAGGCCCCTGTATAGTTACTCCAAGGAGTGACATAGTATATGAAACTCTGTATAGGTCCCTGTTTAGTTACTCAAAGGGGTGACATATTATATGAAACTCTGTATAGGTCCCTGTGTAGTTACTCCTAGGAGCGACATATTATATGAAACTCTGTATAGGCCCCTGTATAGTTACTCCAAGGAGTGACATAGTATATGAAACTCTGTATAGGTCCCTGTTTAGTTACTCAAAGGGGTGACATATTATATGAAACTCTGTATAGGTCCCTGTTCAGTTACTCAAAGGGGTGACATATTATATGAAACTCTGTATAGGTCCCTGTTCAGTTACTCAAAGGGGTGACATATTATATGAAACTCAGTATAGGTCCCTGTGTAGTTACTCCAAGGAGTGACATATTATATCAACATCTGTATAGGTCCCTGTTCAGTTACTCAAAGGGGTGACATATTATATGAAACACTGTATCGGTCCCTGTATATTTACTCCAAGGAGTGACCTTTTATATGAAACTCTGTATAGGTCCCTGTTAAGTTACTCCAAGGAGTGACATATTATATGAAACTCAGTATAGGTCCCTGTTTACTTACTCCAGGGAGTGACATAGTATATGAAACTCTGTATAGGTCCCTGTTAAGTTACTCCAAGGAGTGACATATTATATGAAACTCTGTATAGGTCCCTGTCTATTTACTCCAGGGAGTGACATATTATATGAAACTCTGTATAGGTCCCTGTTCAGTTACTCAAAGGGGTGACATATTATATGAAACTCTGTATAGGTCCCTGTTCAGTTACTCAAAGGGGTGACATATTATATGAAACACTGTATAGGTCCCTGTTCAGTTACTCCAAGGGGTGACATATTATATGAAACACTGTATAGGTCCCTGTTTACTTACTCCAAGGGGTGACATATTATATGAAACACTGTATCGGTCCCTGTATATTTACAAAAAGGAGTGACCTTTTATATGAAGCTCTGTATAGGTCCCTGTTAAGTTACACCAAGGAGTGACCTTTTATATGAAACTCTGTATAGGTACCTGTTCAGTTACTCCTTGGAGCGATATATTATATGAAACTCTGTATAGGTCCCTGTTCAGATACTCCAAGGAGTGACATATTATATGAATCTCTGTACAGGTCCCTGTTCAGTTACTCCAAGGAGTGACATATTATATGAAACACTGTATCGGTCCCTGTATATTCACTCCAAGGAGTGACCTTTTATATGAAGCTCTGTATAGGTCCCTGTTTAGTTACACCAAGGAGTGACCTTTTATATGAAACTCTGTATAGGTACCTGTTCAGTTACTCCTTGGGGCGACATATTATATGCAACTCTGTATAGGTCCCTGTTAAGCTACTCCAAGGAGTGACATATTATATGAACACATGAACAGGTCCATGTTAAGGGACTCCAAGAAGTGAAATATTTTTTATGAAACTCAGTATAGGTCCCTCTCTGTTTACTCTATGGAGTGACATATTATATGAAACTCTGTATAGGTCCCTGTTCAGTTAATCCAAGGAGTGGCATATTATATGAAACTCTGTATAGGTCCCTGTCTGTTTATTGCAAGGAGTGACATAGTATATGAAACTCAGTATAGGCCCCATCATATTTACTCCAGGGAGTGACATAGTATATGAAACTCTGTATAGGTCCCTGTTAAGTTGCTCCAAGGAGTGACATATTATATGAAACTCAGTATAGGTCCCTGTTTACTTACTCCAGGGAGTGACATAGTATATGAAACTCAGTATAGGTCCCTGTTTACTTACTCCAGGGAGTGACAAAGTATATGAAACTCTGTATAGGTCCCTGTTAAGTTACTCCAGGGAGTGACATATTATATGAAACTCAGTATAGGTCCCTGTTTACTTACTCCAGGGAGTGACAAAGTATATGAAACTCTGTATAGGTCCCTGTTAAGTTGCTCCAAGGAGTGACATATTATTTGAAACTCTGTATAGGTCCCTGTTAAGTTACTCCAATGAGCGACATATTTTATGAAACATTGTATAGATCCCTGTCTATTTACTCCAGGGAGTGACACATTATATGAAACTCTGTATAGGTCCCTGTTTACTTACTCCAAGGAGTGACCTATTATTTGAAACTCTGTAGTCCCTGTTAAGTTACTCCAATGAGTGACATATTTTATTAACTCTGTACAGGTCCCTGTTAAGTTACTCCAATGAGTGACATATTTTATTAACTCTGTACAGGTCCCTGTTAAGTTACTCCAATGAGTGACATATTTTATGAAACTCTGTATAGGTCCCTGTTAAGTTACTCGAATGAGCGACATATTATTTGAAACTCTGTATAGGTCCCTGTTAAGTTACTGGAATGAGCGACATATTATTTAAAACTCTGTATAGGCCCCTGTCTGTTAACTCCAGGGAGGGATATACCATACAAATCTGTACAGGTTTTAGTATTCTAATTTTAAGGAGTGATATACATGTACTAGTATTTTGTTATAAGCCCCTATTTATTAACTTTAAGGAGTCGCAGCTAGAGTATTGATTATCTGAATTATTTTTGCATTATCTATGTGTAACAGTGGTAATAAATTATCTGTTCTAGTGGGAAGTCGTGTTGGCAGTGATGCTGATGAGTATTGGGACCCCCGGGCACGCCCAGTCCGCATCCCAGGACATGTTCAACGTGAAGACGATGCCCGACCCGGTGACACGATACCAGGCGTGCGGGCGCTCCGGGCCCTCTTTTGTATGCGACCCAAACAACCTACTTCAGGAATCGCAAGGTGGGTATTTACTCAAGTTGAATACATCGGTCAGTTATTGATATTCAGGTTTGGCGTATACACAATGGTGAAATACAACCTATAATTTCAGCCAACCGTTATGCAGTTATTATTTCTTGGCTTAATCATTAAGAATTTCAACCTTCGCGGGTATTGAAAGGTCCGCTTGCGGCCACTCACCCGATACACATTCTAGGTGTGTTTTCAAGAAATACTGTTTTTTTTTTTATTTTGGGACCATCTGGTGTCTAGTCCCTTTAAGTCCTTCTTACAGCGGTTAAGATAAGGTTCTTTTTCAGTTGTAAAGTGTGAGACTCTCATTCAAAATCACCATGAGGAACTTTTTCTCGGGACTTCTCACAAATCATTCAGCTTTCGTCACATTAAGCAAAAAGCATTCGGTTACTCCTCGGTCATTTTCCATCGAAAACATCCTCAGAGGTATATGGACGGCCTACTATGTCAGAAATCTTTACATTTAACTACGCTCTAATTCGATCGCGTAGTAATTTCAATTTAGCAGTTTAATTTAATGATTTTACTCATGGAAAGCTTAATTATTTATGCAATAATCAATAATACACTTCACTGACAATTAATTTAAACTTAGATATACAAAATACACGTTAAACACTACCAATCATTAATACTATTTTTTTTATTTCTTTTACGAACTACTTTTCTTAATGTACCGGCATACATTCGAGGTTGTTTTCGATGGAAATTGACAGAGGAGTTCCGAATGGCGAGAAAGAACACTTATGAAACTCCCTCCGACCCAACATGCATACATTTATGAATTCCTATATCAGCCAACAGATTGGACGAGCTACTGAAAGATATTTATAACGAGACCACAATCCCGTGCTACGCTTCCGGTCCACGTGCATCCCGACGACGAGGCTACCTGGTCATGGTGGCGATCGTTAACAAGATGAAGCGACTGCACACTGTCAAGTGAGATTACTTTAACAGTACTTAATCTGATATGCAAGTTTATGTTCAAACTTATATACTTAACATAGAGCTAAAGTGAATACTAAAACATGTTCGTTGTAATCAAGTAGCGCGTTTGCTAATACGATAATGATTGCACGATACTACGCGGTCTGGTTCTTTGGGAGAGTACCCGAAAGAATCCCACTTTTCTGGCTCACATCACATAAACGCCGATGCTGAGAATCGAACACGAGCCCCCGGCCAACTTGATAAATATAAATATAGGGGTCTGCTGATTTGGGGCCATGTAGATCCACTAAATACCGTAATGTGGTGAATGGAGGTAAATTGCTATTTCTACGGTATCGAGGTAAATTGCCATTTCTACGGTTATAAGGTGACTTGCTATTTCCACGGTAATGAGGTGAATTGCTATTTCCACGGTAATGAGGTGAATTGCTATTTCCACGGTAATGAGGTGAATTGCTATTTCTACGGTTATAAGGTGAATTGCCATTTCCACGGTAATGAGGTGAATTGCTATTTCTACGGTGATAAGGTGAATTGCTATTTCCACGGTAATGAGGTGAATTGCTATTTCTACGGTAATGAGGGGAATTGCTATTTCTACGGTAATGAGGTGAATTGCTATTTCTACGGTGATAAGGTGAATTGCCATTTCCACGGTAATGAGGTGAATTGCTATTTCTACGGTAATGAGGGGAATTGCTATTTCTACGGTAATGAGATGAATTGCTATTTCTACGGTAATGAGATGAATTGCTATTTCTACGGTAATGAGGAGACGTCTGGTTTCGTATATGTATGATTAAAACAAAGCAGAATGCCGAACAATAGCACAGCAATTGATTGTATGTTGTTTTGGAAAACAATATGTTTGAAACCTAACGCCATATCCATTTATCTCTAGAGAAAACGTGATATTCAGTAACACTGACAAATGATTTTGAGGTGGCGCAAATGGGAGTCCGATAAACATATGTCTTTTTTAAAGTGGAATTCAGGGGCGGCTCCAAGATTGGACACAGAAAGGGCGGGGGGAGCATTTGTCCGCTACCTAAAGGTACCTTAACGTGGTAGGGGTCTAGGGGTGTATATGTGTCTCCACCCCCCTCCATCCCCCCAAAAACAATAAAAATAAAAAATAATTAAATAATATAATAATATAATAATCAAGTCTTTAGAACATTTTGGTGTAATCTATGTTTGTTTACTAATTTATTGGCAATAAGCATTCAGTTGGACATCCATTTAAAAAAAAAAACGACTTGAACAAATTATTTTTTATAAACTTTGTCTGTGTGTATATATCGGGCATTCACCCACAGAGGTGCCGCGTTTATGTAGTTACAATTTCCATTCAAATGTTAAACTGAAGCTCACGCAAATGAAAAACGTTCCGTCCAGTAGCTACACTACATAGAGATTAACCGACATTTCAAAATCAATTGAAACTCGTATGGAAGATTGCATTGTGAATGTTATATCCCTGTATGCTCTAAAAGGAAAGTTAATGTACCGCGAAATTACCTCATACATGTAAATAACCTTAAATTAAATTTCAATATAAGGTCACATCCAGATAGATTCAAAAATTGCTATAATAAATCAAGCTAGAGTTTAAATCTACATACATGTATTAAACAAATTTGGCAGACGGCTGGCTATTGGTGGTATTACAAATTGTCCCATCGGCTTACAACCATTTTCAATGAACCTAAAACTTCTCATAGCTATAACCTTTTTGAGTCGAACACTTCACCATTTGTACTGGCACGTAATTCTTGGGTTTAATGTCAGAAGGTACTTAAACCTTAACCCCACGATACGAAATATCTTGTAACACATGCTAACTCATCAACGGATTCCATTGATTGAATCGCTTTATGTGAATATATGGAGTACAAGTTATGCAGGTTTTCAAGTGACCAATATCAAAAAAGTAGGGATAAAAGCAGGAGGATTTTTTGGAAAAGTAGGGAAAAATAGGGATATTAAGAGCAAAAAGAAGGGATAGTAGGGCTCTTTACCTCCCTTTGTTGGATGCAAATAAATGAAAAATAAAACTATCTATCAATGGTTATGTACATGTATATATCTTTGCCTAGAAACCAGTGCTTCAAGAGGGATTCAACAATAGGATGAGCAGCATTCGGAGCACCTCGGCCATTTTTTTTCAAAAACAACCTCGGATGTATGCCGGTACATCAGTTGAAGTAGTTCGTAAATTTTTGAATAATATCATTAATTAAATGTAGTGTTTAAGAGTTGTATTTATTGATCTCAGTTTAAATTGATTGCCAGTGAAGTGTTTTAGTGTAAACATAATTAAGATTCCCAAGAGTTAAGTCATAAAGTTTAACTGCTAAATAAGATTACTACGCGATCTATTTGCAGCGGACTTAAACGTACCACTTTTTGAGTATGTAAACCGTCCAAATACATCCGAGGTTGTTTTCGATAAAATGGCCGAGGAGTTCCGAATGGACGAGCGGATGAACCTGAAATGGGTGTCTCTGACTTGTCAACAAGTACCAGTCATTCTCATCATAGAACCCCTCTTGCAGCACTGGAACCGACTGCATCCAATTTATCCTACAAAAATATTAAAAATTGCTTCGTATTAAAATCAAGATTAAGATAATTTCAAAAAATGAATTTAGTTATAACTTTTCTATTATTCCTCGAACTATTTTTACAAAAGTAGGGATAATAGGGCTTTTCAAGAAAAAGAAGGGAAAAGAAGGGCCCGCTTGAAAGCGTTGATATGCTATTTTTAACAGAAATTTAAACTTTTTACCTCCATGTGTTGCAGCATAACCGACTACAGCCAGCAGGTCCGCTACATGGAGGCGCAGTATTTCTCCTACTACCTGGGTAACGAGCTGAAGTGGGGCCGCCACTCCTCCCAGTGTAACGAGATGGTCATCATCTTCTACTCCAACGAAGACCAAGTGGTACGCAGTAGAACTACTAGTAGTTTATTAGATAAGAATGTCAACCCGCTTCTGGGCCGTTTTAAAAAGGGATTTAAGTCGTGGTAATTACCGGATTACCTCAACTTCGTGTTAAATTTCAGTGATGGCCAAAGTTCCATTCACACTAACATGAAACAATATAAAGAAACTATAGCAGTAAGATAATTTACGGCTACTGAATTCGCCTAAGATCGTTATTGAATTGAAACGCATCCTTCACCACCACACCCCCCTCCTCCTAGTATAATGGCATACCTGCGGCTCACCTGCGAATCCCGATGCTAACTTCTCCTTTCACAAAGTGAAATGACATGTTAGTGCGTTGCCGATGATATATGTTACCCTGGCAAGAATAAATGCGTTCCTGTACAGTTACATCTATTTCGAAATGGTTAGTCAGAGCATACGGTGTTCGAAATCCTTGATCAACCTGTATGATGTCCTATGACTGCAGCAAAAATGTCTTCGGTTAAAATCAACAGCAAAATTTATATATTTGAAAACGCTTGACATGTTCAAATTTCATTTCGGTCCGAACGCCATATGCAATTTTGCTGAGGTCTTATGAGAATTTCTGTTTGTTGCAGCTCTACACATCGACGCAGCCTCAGGCCCGGAAGTTGTTAACAGACGACATCGTGCGGACAGCAGTCCTGGAGACCATATCCGCCGACTATCCGTACACAGAACCAGGCCAACTAGCGAGCGCCCTCATGCGCCTCGTCAGAACATACGGGTACATACACATTTGCTTCTCAATTTTGATGTATGACCATATAATAAAAGTTAAAGCAGTTGCTTGCTCGTCTTTGACAGAAAGCATACCCAAGTTTATATGTGATCCAGACCTGATATTCAATATTGGTCTTAATCGGATCTAATAACGATGTAGCTAATCGGATTACTTGTTATTCATAACTGACCAATACAGTGAATGAAGTCAATGATGTATGGCCATATGATTAACTTAAGTTGTATATTTAATACCACCCCTGAATCACAAGGTATGGGTTGTCTGATGAGCCCACTCTATTCTCGCCTAGGAGCGCCGGGCTTCATTCCCAACCTGTGGTGGTATTCATTATTCAACTAAAGCTAATCTTATGGTCATACATCATTGACTTTATTTACTTAGGTCAGTTATTTATAACCAGTAATCCGATTAGCTATATCGTTCTAAGATCCAGTAAAGACCAATATTGAATACCATCCCTGGGCGTATAAGAGTTTGGTGGTCAGCAAGCCAGTGTGTTTTCTCAATGTACTGCAGGGTCCCCCAGACTACATTCACGTGCAATATCGTGCCAATGAGAGTGACTTAGCAAAATATGGCGTAACTTGTAAAATGAATAAAGTTTAAACTATACCTGTAATTAATTGGTGTGTCTGAATTTTCAGGACCGTGCTGCGTGAGGAGGTAGCGCCACAATAAGCCCCACCACACCAAGATGGTGCCCCTCTTACACGCGCCTGTGATATTCAACGCTTACTGCTCCCCGATTATTAACAGAAAATTTGTTTATTTGTAGTCGTTAAATCTTCTAATTCTAACATATGTGTTTCTAATATACCGTATGTGTATTTTATACAATCATTGCAAGCGATATGGCTTTCTGATAAATGGGCTTTTATTCATGCATTAAAAATGTTTGTATGGCAAAGTGCAATCTGCTTTTATTATTGTTATTTAATCGGTAGAAGAAACAATATTAATTTAAGATTTACTACAGGCGTAAATACATAATGTTCACAACAAGCTGTGTTTTTTTTCATTTGTGTGTTTATTTTATTCTTGTCTAAACAGATATCACAAATTGCCTTATTAGATTAGATCTTGTTGCTATTGAAGGGGAAAACTCCATCAGACTGTGAGTGAATTCATAAAGCCACTTAGGTTAAATTTTCATCTTAGTAGAAGTTAGAACATTGCCTTTTTCCTAGATGAATCTTAAACAAATCAACAATGTTTGTGTAAACAAACATACTAGTATAAAATATGCAAAAAATGTATATAAATTCATATGAATAAGTTTGATGAAAATTAGAGAGGTTTGCAAATATAAGATGCAAAATATAAGAAAATTTGACTGATGTGAAGTTGCCTACCAAGGTAGCCTCTGACAACCTCTATTCAAGGGCCACTCTCATAGGAAGGTAGTGCGAGTCAGTGTGTGTTTTAACTGGAAACAGCTCACTTTAATTCTGGATTTGTTTTTTTGCGCTTCTGCTTTCAAATTCCTATATCTTTATAATATAAAAGCGAACATTTTGTGATTTTATTGGTATCGCATCCGAATATCACTATGTGAATCTAACAATATATCAAACAAATCTTTGTACAAACATGGTTTGTTCATAAAAACAACATCATTAATAAATCTTTAAAATATGAATTGTTAGTCTTTGTTACACCACAATTTCCAATTGCCGAAAACAGTCAGAGAGCCCATTACAATAAAACCTCATTTTTTCTGATCATATACACACTATATTTAATAGAAATTGCATCCATATCGCGAGTTATTGAAACTAAGGTATGCAGTATGCTTCAGTAGAAGTGTATATTTCTATTAGGAGGCTAGTGGATGATGAAACTGTTTAGTACTATGTTGTCAAGGAAAACATTCAATAACTAAATTCAAAGTAAGAGAAATGTGTTGTTATGCATGCTAGATACTGAATGGTAAGCCCCGCCTTCATGTTTTTGTTCTGATATGGGAGTTAATGCATAGATGAAAATAAAGTCACCACTCTCAATCATGATGCAAGTGGACATGTAGGTCCTCTAAGAATGCTAAATGCATAGATGAGCAGTTTTTTTTCAGTATATCATTCATTAAAAGCCAATCAGAGGCTATATGCATGAGCAATGAAATGAGTAGCAATTTTGTTAAATTATAATCTTAGGCCAAACCAATTAAATTTTTTGGTTCAAGATTTTGGCTGATAAAATGAACAAGCATGTGTGTTATAAATAAAATTTAAATATATCAATTTTGCTTACAGAATGGAATGGTCAAAGATTAAACCACATTTTCCTACATATTTGATTTTTTTGGATTGAATTAAATAAAACCTTTATACACCCAGCTGGTTGTTATTTAGGGATACACCCCATCAGATCAATAGTTTAATATATCTATACATATCTTACAAAGAGTTGTCTGAGAGAAAGAGTGGTTTTCTCTTTTTCTTTACGAGAGAAAATGTTTTAATTTTATGAATGGCATACACCCCACAGATCATTCAATATATATTCAAGTCTTCAAAGGGTGGTCTGAGAGAAAGAGTATTTTATGAATTATTTATGATAGAAGTAGAAACTCTATAGAATCAAACATCAATTTGGCATTACCTAAACTTCGGGTTTTTAAAATGTATAAGTCAGACTTTATTATAACATCATTTCCACTATCAAATTTAACCTTTCGGTGAAAACAAACTTTTTTTACATAAACTAAGATTATAATTTTATAACACATTCATTACTTTCAATTTAATTGCATTCTTTCCAAACAAAAATTCTTTGTACTTTTTTTAAAGATGCTCTTACTCCCAAATAAGCAGTACCACAGTTAATACAAATGTTTTAATTTACCAAAAGGTTGAATAAATAAAAAAAACAATGGTTCTTATGAAGGATACCTATTAATTTGAAAGAATGGTGCATAAAACACAGTATTTCTACCTAATGAGGTGATCGTTGAACTCTCTTAATCTTTTAGGACTCATCTGTCATTTAATATTTGTGCGTTTTTAGCTATTAAATACATAGTTACAATCCTGCTATCAGAAATTGATAGTTTTCATAAATGCATTATTTAGTAAGAAGTTAAAGGTTTATCAGTCAAAATTTTATGTTTGTTTTATTGATTATAAATTTGAGTATCCCTATAACAGATAACACACAAATGTCACCATAGCTCCATACCAAGTACCACTGGAACAGAATAATGCACCAATCATACCAAAATTTCAAACATCTTGCAACATTAACATGATTGCAACAATTATTATGCAAAACAAAATCACAAAATAAAAGCTTTTCAATAAAACCAAACCCTGTAACATACTTATAATAAATGACATCGATATTGCTGGCATTGTCACTCATGGTTTTTGAATCCTCCTCAGACGGGACTAGCTATGCTGAATGATATGTGTGAATTGCAGTAAGTAAAAATAGGTATTGTGGTTAAAATTTTGAAATTGTGTTTTTGTATCATATCAGATATGTTTATAATCAAGAAAAAACTGATCATTCTTTACACTAACATATGGTGTTCCGACAAATATCTTTAAGGAGCGAGTTCCAAACACAAATTTCATAAAAACTATGGGTCCATCCTCCTTTGTTTATAATTATAATAAGAAAGTATAAGTCTCCAAAGGCTTGAAATTCCCACTGAAATCTTAAAGGAGCGAGTTGAAAGGCAAATTTCATAAAATTTCATCCTCCATTGTTTATAATAAGACGAAAATATGAGTCTCAAAAAAGCATGAAAATCCTACTGAAATCTTCGAGTGGAAAGGCAAATTTCATAAAAACTACAGGTTGATCGTTCTTTGTTTCCAGTATTATAAATTTTTTAAAATGTACGATTGTCCAAAACAAAAGTGCATACAGGGACTGCCAAATATGGAGCGGTGAGAACCTTGCATTTAAAGCTGCACTCTCCAGATGGACCATTTTGACAAGTTTTTGTCTTGGAATGAGCAAATTTTTATTAAATCTCTGGATATCAGATCGCAGTTTTTATACTAACATTCAAAAATTAATGTTTTATAGCTATAAGCATTACTAATGCTTTAGAAAAATATCTATTTGGTATAAAAAAACAGTAAATATGGAAATCTGTGATTTGATCATTTGTCAGCAGTCTTGTATCACTTGTTTCCAGACATTAACACAAAAATTGACTGATTCTAAGACAAAAAAAAAGTAAATCTATGAGAGTGCAGTTTTAAAGGAACTCGTTCATGTTTTATAGTATCAGATATTCTTTTTTGTGTGTGCAAGATATGAACAAAATTTTTACTTCAATGACAAAACATGATTCAAATTAAAGCTGTGTTGTAATAACTATTCAAACATATGATATAAAATGTTTTATTTTGCGGAAAACCTTTGATATCGCTATTGGAAATGGATTTATTCTAAGTGAACATCTACCAGTTGCTTATCAGTGTTTGTTAAAAAGAAGTGTAAAATAACTCAATATCAACTATTTAAATAATTGGTGCCAACACAAAATTTGTGACAGAGTCTTTTTATTATTAATACATCATTGACCATAAAAACAACTCACACAATTGACACTGCCATTCTTTGTTTTGTGTCGTAGGAAAGTCTGATGTCATTCTTTTTTGTGACATCACAATAGCCACACAACCTATTCCTGCTTGATTCGATTCATTCATTCAATGACAGTTACATAAGATTATTATACACTAGTGTCCGAGCTTCTGGGCAACATTAGAACCGATGGAAAGTCCGGCTGCCAGCGCGAGGATCTGTTCTCATAAAAAGCTTTGAGCCTCGGCCAAGTGCTTTCTGAAAAAGAAAATACAGAAAAGTATCAGTAACCAAGTGGTTTACAGTCTTATTTCAAAACTCACAGTGTCATAATGTGCAGGCATGAGTATGGAAATTTCCAAAAAAAGCTGAAAGTTTGGCCAAAGGGTCCTGGAGGCTGCTTAAGAAGGCCTCCAGTGGGTCCAAGTGTGGTATTCATAGAACATATTAAGTAATTTCATAGTCAAATTATAATTAAAGTATAAGCATGGTTTGTTTTTTTTACATAAAAGTATGTATTATGAATCAAATCATGAAAATAAAGTATTTCAGATATTATGAAGCGATTAAATTATATGATTAGACAGATATTTAACTTAAGAAAATGACTAAAGTTAGGAAATGATTTTAGAGGTTTGGTGAATCGGCCCCTGGGTAATAGGGGTTGAGGCCCCCTGAAGCTGTTGACTTTTGAGCATTTAAGAGCACCTAAATTGTCTCAAAATTGCACATCAACACAAGGTATAATAGGCTTATTTCTGGGATTCTCTTGGGCAATTTTCTAAAAGCATCTTAAGTAATTTCCTTACTTTAATCACTAAATGAAAATGTTGTTTCAGAAATTATAACTTTTTATCATAAGACAAATGAGAAACTTAAATTAGGAAAGTGGCTTAAGTTATGAAATGACCTAAGCCGCTTTATGAAAACCAGCCCAGACACTGCAGCATTGTGCCATAGAAAAGGAGGATTGAAATGGAAGCTTTTTATGAAGAAAAAAAATGAGAAAGTTGAATTTTGTAAAAAAAAGTAGGACCATGTACATCAGTTTAAGATCAGTTTACATTAAATTTCTATATTTACGGTACCAACTTTTGCTCATGTCTTTCATCTACTTTCATATCATTTATGAAATGGTTATATTTTTCCGACAGTAAATTACTAAATATGATAAACCGTTTCCAGTTTATTAAAATTTCTATTTTAGAATTTTGTGTCAACCTAACAAATGTTCTGGTACATCTATAAACGTTCAACAAACGAATAATGAGTCCAGTAACTTAATTCCTTTTAAATTTAACAAAACATCACCTAACAAGTATGTTGATCAGTTCACATTGTTGAGCCAAAAGATTATTTTCTGCAAAAAGTCCACTCGGTCTATTGGAAATTGCAAGTGTCTATTTTCAGACCCAGGCGAGGGTAACATTAACAAGAGAGCGCCATGTTGTCAGGATTATATGGACAATTGAATGAAATTTGCATGGACCGAAATGACAGCTGATTTGTCGCTGACATTGGATGCCGTTGAGGCAGTTTTAAGATTAGGACCATTCAAAGTGTGAGGATAGAGTGTGTTATGACCATGACTATTGACTCTATGACCTCAAAATCTATAGAAGTCATCAGCTGGTCACCAAAAAACTAAATGTCATGTTTGAGGGCCATGGGTGCAGGCATCTAGACAAGTCATCACACAGACAAGCTTTTTCCGTTCAAGGTCACTGTGACCATGGCCTTTGACCCAATGACCCCTAAAATTATAAGAGGTCATCTACAGGTCAGATGCAACTCCAAGTCAAGTTTGAGGGCCATGGGTACTGGCATTGTCGAGTTATCAATCAAAACTTTTTTGCATTCAAGGTCACTGTAAACTTGACCTTTGACCCGATGACTCCTTAAGTCAATACGGGTCACCTACTGGTCAGGCCCAACTTCCATGACAAGTTTGATGATCATAGGTTCAGGCATTGTTGAGATATCACTGGGAGAAGATTTGTTGACTTTTTTTGCGTTAAAGGTTACTGTCACCTTGACCTTGGCCCAATGACCCCTAAAGACAAGAGGGGTCATCTACTGGTCAGGCCCAACTTTCATGTCATGCTTGATGACCATAGGTCCAGGAATTGTCGAGTTTGCTTTCAAGGTCACTGTGACCTTGACCTTTGACCCCTAAAATCCATAGGGGTCATCTACTGGTCAGGCCCAACCTTCATGTCCAGTTTGAGCACCATGGGTGCCATATCAAGTTTGATGATCATAGGTCTAGGCATTGTTGAGTTATCACTCGGACAAGCTTTTAAATTCTTTTACCATTCAAGGTCACTGTGACCTTGACCTTTGACCCGATGAGCCCTTAAATCAATGGAGGTCATCTACTGGTCAGGCCCAGCTTTCATGTCAAGTTTGGTGACCATACGTCCAGGGATTATTGAGGTATCACTCGGACAAGCTTTGGTCTACCGACGGACCGACCTACCGACCGACATGTGCAAAGCAATATACCCCTCTTCTTTGAAGGGGGTCATAATAATATCACGGGACGAAAAGCATTATGTCAGGATTGTCTTATGTTCTGTAATCTGTATGTGAGGATTTAACATAGGCAGGTCAGGAGAGGTGTAATAACATATTTTACTGACCGTTTGTTTGAGGTGACTGTAGCAGTCCGTCCAGCCAATGTACGGCTTCATGTTTGGAGTGCTTGCGACAATCAAGCTGTAATAAAAAGTGACCAGTCAGCATAAGGTTTCAAATTGAAACAATATAAATATGTTACAATGATAAGAAACTGGCAGCAAATTGTATAAAACCTGTTCAATGTTTGGTTTGGTTAAAGTTAACCAAAATGTTTATTGATTGGGTAATATTTATCCAATAATTACTACTAACCAATCGTATCATTGAAATATGCAACTGTGTCAAATGATTACCTGTGGACAGCTTATCCAAGTTTAATACAATTGGCTGATTCTCATTTAATAACAATATAATCTATTTTTTTAATTTTAAGCGAGAGTCTTGGTTTTGGACCAATCAAATACATTTTTGTATTCAAATCTACTACTTCTTGCTCTCCATTTGAAGAGCATTATGCTGTTGGGAACAATTAGCATGAAAGGCGATCACAATCAACTTTAAATCTCCTTTCTGTGAAACTGCTTTAAATGACATAGTTCAGCATAAGCGTTTAAAGTGCTGACCATGCGACCAGTGCTGGAAAACCCCATCTTACATACCCCATGTAAGATGAGTCACGCGCAACAACGCACCACTTCTTATTTCATTTATTGTATGGTTTATGAAAAAAAAATATAATGTCATTTCAATAAAGCGCAATCAAATATATATGTTTGCAAGACTTTTAATTAAAACCGAAAATAATAATTGTATAAAAACGCTTTTTTCAGTTATTCAAAATTACTGCACTCTATGATGTCAGTAAACAACGTCGCACGCGCTTTTTGGTGTAATTGTACAAAAGTTCGTTTTCAACGTCATTTTTTCCACAAATTGATAAATTTAGATATGCAAGAAAAAATATCAATCATGTTTTACTGGTCCGAATCGAAAAATCCGACCATCGGGCAAGCGGCGTGGCCGGTAAATCCTAACCCTCGTTACTGGCTTATGCTCGTGCCCTCGGGTTGGATTTTTCTATCTGTACCGAAAACACATGATAGATACTTATATTTTATGAGTGGCCAAATTGAAATGATCAAGTTATCATTCACCAATATTTTTCATTCTTTCACCGATATGCATGAAATAAATGTTGTACACTTACTCTGTTCCTGCCACGGCCATGTTATTGCTGACCAGCGTGAATGGGTAGGTAAATGTGGTTATCATAAACTGAAAAATATACAGAATATAACTTGATAAGTAATATAAATCTAAATTACTCTGTAGGCCTTTATAACTCGCTTCACAACGTTAAACTATCGAGAACTCAAGATCTTAAACACCCGATGTTTTTAATGTGATAGGCCGTTAATTTGTTGTTTTTTTTCTTTCTGACATAAGAAGAATTAATTTTAACTAATTATTTTAGCTGGATTGTGACAAAAGCTGATAGCTTATAGAATCACTCTGGAGTCCGTTTCCTGAGAAGAAACCAGGACTGGTGTCCATCTTGAGAGGCCATGAGAAAGTACCCCAGTTGGGGATTGAAACCACGACCGCTTCAGTGAGAGGCGGACACCTTTAAAACTAGACCACACTCACCAAGAAAAAATCATTAAAAAAGTTAAAAAGAAATTATGTTAAAACCATTGGCGTGAGGCCAGACGCCATATATTAATAGCGTTGCTTTAAAGCAACACTTTATGTACTAGCACTATAAATCATGAAATTAGTATTTATCATATAAACAGAATATGATCTCATTCACGGAAAATAAACACAAAATTTTATAAACAGGTTTTATAGATTGATAAAAACTTGTTAAGACTTATAATGATTGGTTTTAGAAAACTTGTTCTGTGTTGGAAGGCCATGATTGGACCATCCTCTATTTATGACTCTACTCACCCCAACAAAGCCTGTTGTATAGGACTGGGCTTCCTGAAAGACAAAGTGAAAAGTTTTAAATATCTGATGACATTCCATGGAGTGAAATTCAATACTAGACTAAGTGTAATATTAGAAGTCTAGGAAAACTGAAACATACATGTAGCAAGAAAAATAAGTCAAGAATATTTATAGGAACTCATTCATATATTTGCAAAATTCACATATTTTGTATGACGAAATAAAGTGTGGAAAATCATAAAGAGTGTTAAAGCTAACATAATGACGACTGGAAACCTTCAACAAATGTTGATATATGCTCAAATACTGTCTTTGAGGTCCACGATTTGGAATTACATTAGTAATGTCATTCAATAAAAGGCTTAAAGGTAAAGTTATCCTTCTGTCTGAGTATGAGTCCTTGTGGTTATGTTGTCAGTGTTCTAATTTTTCAAGTATCAAGGAGTAAAACAGTTTTAATATAAATGTTTTTAGATGCATTATCGGGAAAAAATAATTTTGTGCCAAAACATGAGGGAGTCCATTTAAAAAGGAACGAAAGGTACAGGCACATTCATACGGTGGTTATGTAAGTGTCCAACAGGGCCAAAAATACTATGTTGGAAACTTTCAAAGTTCTATGCTATAACAAACTGCAATTGATGAAAGAAGTTCAAAAAGACTACCGTACATGTGTTTAGAGCTACATACATGTACATTTCGCTTTCAGATTATAGTTGTTTTCCTTCAGGTGACTATAAATAAATTGCTAGAAGTTCAACCCCTCCCACCCCCTCTGTTTTTTGCCCCCCCCCCCCCCCTTTAAATTAAATTTTATTGAAACAAATAAATATGTTGAACTAGTGTCTGTATTTGCGTATCGGTAGGGACTGTCCAGGAATAGCTTATATGTTGTTGATCAGGATAACAATTAACATGTAAAAAAGGAGCATTGTTATGATCATATACATGGTTTATCTATAAACATATGTATATTGTCCCTTATGCAATTAGAATGAGCATGAACATATTCAACGGTGAAACACTCATCTAAGAGAAATAAAAAATAAATTGCCCCCCACCCCCATTTATAAAAGAATGTTGGCCTAACTGTAAGACTCGATAAAAAAACTGACTTACTTTTTAACAGGAATGGCAACAGATCAGAATCTCAATCATGAACATTTTGTTTAAGTGAGTGTGAGAGATTCAGGCCCAAAGCTAGGTTAAGGGGCTTGGACCCCTGAAGAAACTGTTTTCAAGGCCATTTATATTTGTTTCAAGGAACATACATTTGCTTAACTATCTTGAATAAAAACTTTCAGCAAAAAACAAACTCTACAATACTGTACAACAGTCTGAAATTAAGAGCTTTCAATCCTGTGGTTGTGATAATGAACAGCCTCTAGTCGGAGTCAAGACTCAAAAAAGCATTTTTATCCAAAAAAAAACCCCCAAAATCATCTTTATTCCATTATTTTACAAAATTATACATAAATAATGGTACTGGTAATATATTCAAATAGTGACTTGTTTCAGCAAAATTCACCATCAATACTCAATGAGAAGAAAAGTTTCAATGAAATAAAGATTTGCTGTTTTGAAACTTGAGTCTGAGCTCAGATATGAAACTGTTCTTAATCATGGCACCTGATTCCAGAATTAACATTGAACTTTATCGCCCCTGCGTTCAACAATAATTCTATGATAATGGAAGAATTCTTTCATACCAAAAGCAAAGATTGTTAATGTATTTTAGAGTGTTTAAAAGTTATGTAACTGATTGAACAAGTCAACTACATTTGTAACAAGTTGAATGAATCAACAACATGTAAAATAACACAAAATCCATTACCGTCATAATGAAACGTTTCTGAAATTGTTCATTTTCATAACTGAACATGTTTGGTAGCAAGGCATAGCTATACACATACAAAGAGTTTATAAGTCGAGGAATAGCCAGTAACATCCACAACTAGGGGTAAAGCTAAAGAGTTATGGAAGGGGACTGCACCATGGCTTATTTGGTAGCACCCATCTGCCCTAATGGATCCAGACCAGCATAGGCACCCTTCTGCCTTCATAGAATTCAAGGCTGAAGATTATCAAATATTTCTTTTGTTTTGACTATCACTTCAAACATGACTATAAATTCATACAAATTTTTGACAAACTTGGCAGGCGAAACCCAATATTACTTCAATTAAGAACAATACTTAACATTTTCATAATGTGCAAATTCTTCACAACCCGACACAATGTGTTCTTTTCCTCCCTTAGCACCATGTCCTTTTTCTGCAGCACTCTGCACTTTTTAAATCCTGGTTTATACCCTACCACAGCTCACGTCGGAAAATAACTCATTGAGCTTATGTTTCCAGTAAATATATAGCCGACTTTAAATATTAAAAGATTCTTGTATCTTGTAAATCTGATTAGAAGAGAGCTACAGAAATCAATGAATACACATCATGGAAATGAAAGTCCACGATCAGTTTTCTAATTTTTATAGACCATAGTGAATATAACTGCTGAGCACTCAAAGCATCTTTCACAATTAAAAACAAGCTTTGAATGCATTACTGAATATGCAACATCTTTATTGAATATGGAAGACGTCATATTTGGTAAAGATGCAAAATTCAATATAACCCATAGGTAAATTGATAGCAATAATACAATTTCAGGCCGTGTATAAATTTTCAAGCAAATGTCAACATTGCTATGACATTCTGAAAATAAGTTCACACATATTTGTTTAAAGAAGCTGAATGTTGCCAACAGTTTCACTCAATATTCTTACCTTGCTTTCCACGATGTATCGGTTGATAAGCTCGGCTATCACGCTGCTAAGGCAGATCTGTATCACCTCCCCAATCAACCGTGGCACCAACCCTCTGGAAGGGAAAAGATTTTGAGGTACTGCCATGGTTAGAGCTTATACATGATAACTTTGGTAACCACACCAAGGGTATCACAGAACCTCAACCACAACTACACAATATGTCAGGTTAAAATGAAAGGATATATGTACAAGATAAATCACAGCCTACCATGGAAGGGTTGACTTGCCACCACACCAGTAAATCTTGGCCGTATTCAATAAGCAACTTAGATTGAACTTAAATTTAAAATAAGAAACTAAGTGTTTTGATTGGCCTGTATATTTAGCTGACCAATAGACTGAATGGAATCACTGAGGCATGTCTAAGGATAGGATCAATATTGAATACTGGCCCTGGGTCGGTATTTCTAAACCATTGTTTTAAGAAATTTCCTAACTTAAGTCGTTTAGTATCTTGCAATTTATTTGATATAATTACTTGATTGATTTTGAAAGACTCTTTTTTGTATTGATTTTATTCAAAGTACAATTTTTTATGTTAAAAAGATCTGGAAATTCTTTTAATTTTAGAATAAACTAGAGCTGTCACAGGAGTGACGAATACCCCCAAATGCCGCCTGGACACAGGAATGGCAAACCATTCCTATGAAAAGAGGCCATAACTCCAAGGTTACTGCACATTGCATCTTCTTTTATCATGCATGTATTGTTTGTCCGGAAACCGTTTTTCTATTTTCGTAACAGTGCACAAAAACCTTTACTCCACTGGCCCCATTTTCAATCACAAGCATTGTCTTCACAGAGGCTGCCTATACAGCAAGTTTTATCACAATATCTCATGCCCAATTAAAGTTATGAAGCAGAAACCATTTTTCTATTTTTAGTAACAGTGGCCTTGACCTTGGCCCCACCAGCCCCAATATTGAACTTAACCTGTATCTTCTGATGTTACACCTGTGGACCAAAAAATGTTCAAATCTGTCAAGCCTTTCATGAGTTATCGTCCGGAAACCATTTTTTTATTTTTAGTAACAGTGACCTTGACCCCACCAGCCCCAATATCGAACTTGATCTATATCTTCTGATGTTACACCTGTGTACCAAAAATTGTTCAAATCCGTTTAGCCTTTCATGAGTTATCGTCCAGAAACCGTTTTTCTTTTTTTTAGTAACAGTGACCTTGACCTTGGCCCCACCAGCCCCAATATCGAACTTGACCTGTATCTTCTGATGTTACACCTGTGTACCAAAAAAAATGTTCAAATCTGTCAAGCCTTTCATGAGTTATCGTCCGGAAACCATTTTTCTATTTTTAGTAACAGTGACCTTGACCCCACCAGCCCCAATATCGAACTTGATCTGTATCTTCTGATGTTACACCTGTGTACCAAAAATTGTTCAAATCCGTTTAGCCTTTCATGAGTTATCGTCCAGAAACCGTTTTTCTTTTTTTAGTAACAGTGACCTTGACCTTGGCCCCACCAGCCCCAATATCGAACTTGACCTGTATCTTCTGATGTTACACCTGTGTACCAAAATTTTTTCAAATCTGTCAAGCCTTTCATGTGTTATCGTCCGGAAACCGTTTTTCTATTTTTAGTAACAGTGACCTTGACCTTGGCCCCACCGGCCCCAATATCGAACTTGACCTGTATCTTCTGATGTTACACCTGTGTACCAAATTTTTTTCAAATCTGTCAAGCCTTTCATGAGTTATCGTCCGGAAACCATTTTTCTATTTTAAGTAACAGTGACCTTGACCTTGGCCCCATCAGCCCCAATATCGAACTTGACCTGTATCTTCTGATGTTACACCTGTGTACCAAAAAATTTTCAAATCTGTCAAGCCTTTCATGAGTTATCGTCCGGAAACCATTTTTCTATTTTTAGTAACAGTGACCTTGGCCCCACCAGCCCCAATATCGAACTTGACCTGTATCTTCTGATGTTACACCTGTGTACCAAAATTTTTTCAAATCTGTCAAGCCTTTCATGAGTTATCGTCCGGAAACCATTTTTCTATTTTTAGCAACAGTGACCTTGACCTTGGCCCCACCAGCCTCAATATCGAACTTAACCTGTATCTTCTGATGTTACACCTGTGTACCAAACATTTTTCAAATCTGTCAAGCCTTTCATGAGTTATCGTCCGGAAACCATTTTTCTATTTTTAGTAACAGTGACCTTAACCTTGGCCCCACCAGCCCCAATATCGAACTTGACCTGTATCTTCTGATGTTACACCTGTGTACCAAAAATTTTTCAAATCTGTCAAGCCTTTCATGAGTTATTATCCGGAAACCATGAAAACCGACAGACCGACCGACCGACCGACAAGCTCACTCCTATATACCCCCTCAAACTTTGTTTGTGGGGGTATAAAAAGAGTCTTTTTTTAAAGACTTCTATGAATATGGGCCCTGCAATTAACTAAATTTGAACCCTGTCTATATTATTAGAGTAAATAGAACCAGTCTGCCCCACCAGCCGAAATGCAGTAGCCTTACATCACATCTCCCTATATTATAATGCAGTAAAATTTGATAATGGCTGGTGAACAAAACAAAAAAAATTCAATGACATATAACAAAAACTGCGGAAATCAACCTTAAGGCTTGAAAAAGCTAAAAATCTCTCATAATGGCTGAATTGTCTCTTAACCTTTTCTGTGGGAAGTTGATACTAATTGAGTACTGGTAGCAATTAATGGTCTTCATGACTTTAACACTCAAAACCTCCCACGCTGACAAATTGCCTTGCGGATAACAGTGAAAAATACTCTATTGGTAATTGGTTTGTTTTCTATTACATGCAACTGTGGGTAAATAGAGCTATCACAAAAGTGATGATTTACCACAGATGCTGCCTGGACAGGACCATAACTTCTGTTTGACCAAGTGAAATGTCATACACATTGCAGGTACAGTAAAACTGTGGTCATTCAAACAGGCAGTCATTTCGAAAAATTGGCGGTCAGTCGAGGTCTAAGCTTAGTCCCGACCATTACTCCTTCTATTTTCATATAAAATATACAGAGGTACATTTGACACAGATTTTTTTGTGGAAGCAACTCACATGAGGCCTTAAATTAAAAAAATGTTTGTTTAGGGTATCATTCCCAAAATTATAAGGTAGGGTACTGTTGGTAAGATTTTTTTTCCAATATACTTTGTCAAGATTTTTTTATTGCAAATACAACTATTTCTTGCAAATGTCACTCATATATTGCTGTTGTTATGGAGCTTTATTCTCTATCAAAAATTAATGACAGTTTATGTTTTAACAAAATTGTGTTTATGGCGGAGGATCATTTTGTTGTTTTTTATTGTTGTTTTTTTCTTATTATTATATTTGAAAATAATACTAGGGCTTTTATTGGGTTACCCAAAACAAACATTTATTTCTGTCAAGACCAGACAGGAAGCGCCAAGACAGAGGCAAATCCTTTATCATCTGAAGATCTTTCTCCCACCTCAGGTAAGTAGATCCCAAAATTTGCTTGAAATTCTTATCTCCCCCACGGGCAAAGATAAAACAAGTACCTGTATGGAACTCCCTTTTTTAAGGTCATCACACAATTACCACCCTTGTTAAAGACCATCATCTCTAGCATCATGGAAACCTTGTCTTGTGGCAATATAAAGAATCCTAATTAATTATTTCTCGCTTCAAATGGCACCATAAATCTTTTTTCACGCTTGGTTCAAGAAATTATGCTGCACTCTCCTCAGATCTATTTTAAGAACGATTTGAGTATTAACATAATCTGAATCACTGCGGGCATATCTATGACAACCACAAATTATCACATATCTATACGCATTTATTTTCACTTCGCACAAATGGGCGAAAAAGACGTTTTTACTCTATTTTGTTAAACTGAGGTGGGAAAAAAAGCATTTACCATAGGCGCTCGTGTAAGATAAGTTCATCCCAACCCTCACGCAAAGTGTTCTGCGGAAACTCGGTAAACCTTGTTTCCGCAAAACACTCAACACTCGAGTTCGGATGTACCTATCTTACACTCTCAGCCATGGAAGATACTTATAATTTGAGGGTATAACAACTAAATGAAAATTGACCGTTACAGTATACTCATACTTACGAGAAAAATCCCTTAAAACCGTCCTGGTTGTAAATTTCTTTTAAGCCACCAAACAGCCCACTGAAAAAGATAATTTACATAAATCTTTATAATTAAATTCTGTCCGATGTGAACATTGCTTTAAGACATCTTGTCTCCTTAAAGTGCTGTGTGGACTGCTAAATTTAATTTTAAATAAAGAAAAATAACAGCAAGGCATGTTTATTCCTTTAAATCTTTTTGTCATTAGAGATGTGTCATGCTTTTTTTAAATGTCCATATATCAAAAGCATTATTAAGAGATCTACTTTGTATCTAAGTTAAGTACCTTCATATATTGTGGTTCTAATTCTGGAACCTATTTTTATTGTGATTTTAAGTCTAGGACCTACTTGTACTGTCTTTCTAAGAATGGAACCTACCTGTTCTGTGTTTCTAAAAATAGAACTGTAATACTTGTACTGTTTTTTTTTTTTAAGAATTTAAAGATCTGATACAGTGTTTTTAAGAATATAACCTGGGACCAATAATCCTACTCCCAGATCTAACCTACTGAAACTGTGTTTCTAAGTAAATACCCTACAAGTACTTTGATTCAAAGTCTATAGCCTACTTGTACAGTGTAGAACTTACAGCCAAACCTGTATTAGGTGGCCACCTTTCGGGAAAAGGTCAACATGGCTGTTTAAGACAGGTGGCAACTTAATCAAGGAGGAAAATTTCCGCCACTGAAGCTTTGTTTAAACAGATATATATAAACAACCACCATCATGGTCATCATCAACCTACTTGTACTGTGTTTCTCCCCCTACAAACTGAGCCATCTGTCGAATCATCAGCACTGAAACGAACATCAACATTCACTGAGTATAACCAAATGACCACTGATTTTTGTTTACAGAAACAACACAAACTTTATGATACATAAAACATCTGTTTATAAATATACAACAAATATTTTAAAGAAACACCTTTAAGTAATTTTTTTATTGCATGGTCCATATTTGCAGTCACCCAACTTGACTTTTTTCTAAAAGCCTACCTTCAGATTACTCCCTCAGTCCAAGATGTGATAAGCATCATTTAGTTTAAACATTATACAGTGGAAACTCACTAAACCGGACAAGGTCCGGACTGAGCAAAATTTCCGGTTTAGTGAGGATTCCGGTTTAGTGAGGATTTGATGTACGGAATAAGTTTACTCAAAATATTAACTGAGTTAACCTTTAAAGGCTTTTGTCCTCTAGGAATTCCGGTTTAGTGAGGATTTGATGTACGGAATAAGTTTACTCAAAATATTAACTGAGTTAACCTTTAAAGGCTTTTGTCCTCTAGGGACAGTTCAATTCTCCAATGTTTAGACGGAGGTTGAGACATAATTAAAGCACTTGCGAAAGTGATAAGCATAATTAAACATTTCTGCGTTTTTATAAACCTCTTTTTTTCCAAGTCTTGAAATAAAACAACTCGCGTTATTTAATGCTTGTTTAGTTTGTTTGATAGTTTAATTAACGCACCGCTCTGATTTGATTCAATCATAGAAGTCTTTAGATAAAACAACCCTCCAAAATGATCACTAAATAACCGTTTCTAGTTCTTTATTTTCTGCAACAAACAAATTAATGTTTCAATCAATTTTCTTTTCACAAGTTTGATTATCGCGCGACAGTCAATCCACAGCGCAATCATCATTATCGATTATCGAGTTAACACAACATCACAGGTGTAATATTTAACGACGCACCAGCTGTCAAACAAAGTGACACGCGATTCTCGAATTCCTAATACACAAAATTATTTTGACATGTTTGAACAAATAAATGTCTGGTTTTGTGGGGTAAAATTACTTTGACAACTAACAAATTTTCTCGATTTTTTGTCCGGTCTCCGTAATTCCGGGGTTCCAGTTTTGTAGGGATTTTTTTACATTAAAAATAGAAGGGGAAAACCGGGACTCTGAAAAAAGTCCGGTATCCCGAGGATTCCGGTTTTGTGGAGATCCGGTTTAGTGAGTTTCCACTGTAATTATATTTTACAATGATTGTGAAGAAATTTATGATAACTTAATAATATACTAAGTCACATTCGTTAGCATGATGTTGAGCAGTAGTGTGGTCTTGTGTTGTGGGGGGGAACCGGAGTAACCAGAGAAAACCCATTTGTCTGGCTTGATTACCACTAACAAACTCACATGAGCCAAGGCAGGGAATCAAACCCGGGTTGCGCCAGTGAGGAGCATCATTTGGAGCCCTAATTACATACACAACTACTATTATCATGATTCGTCATGGACCTACCATGGAAGGGTTGACTTGCCACCACCCCAACACATCTTGCAAAGCTTTCCTTTCCTGCCTACAATGAAAATACATTAATTATCATATACAAATTAAGGCTGATCATTTCTAAGACGCCATGCTAAAATCAGAAAGAGTTTGAATTCATTTGATCACAAAGTGCAATTTGACTGACATCAGACGAACAAAAAATCTTACTTATTATTACATCTGTAACAAATGATGTTACAAATGTAGTCCAGCTCTTACATGTATTATCACATATTTAACAAATGATATTGGTCCAGTTCTTACCTGTATTATCACATCTGTAACAAATGACGTTGGTCCAGTTCTTACCTGTTTTATCACATCTGTAACAAATGACGTTGGTCCAGTTCTTACCTGTATTATCACATCTGTAACAAATGATGTTGGTCCAGTTCTTACCTGTATTATCACATCTGTAACAAATGATATTGGTCCAGTTCTTACCTGTATTATCACATCTGTAACAAATGATGTTGGTCCAGTTCTTACCTGTTTTATCACATCTGTAACAAATGATGTTGGTCCAGTTCTTACCTGTTTTATCACATCTGTAACAAATGATGTTGGTCCAGTTCTTACCTGTTTTATCACATCTGTAACAAATGATATTGGTCCAGTTCTTGTCGTCATTATCCCATCTGTAACAAATTACATTGGTCCAGTTCTTACCTGTATTATCACACCTGTAAAAAATGATGTTTGTCTAGTTTTACCCTGTATTATCACATCTTTAACAAATGACATTGGTCCAGTTCTTACCTGTATTATCACACCTGTAACAAATGACGTTGGTCCAATTCTTACCTGTATTATCACAACTTTGATCCAGTTCTCCTGGGTCTGTTCTTCCTCATCAACAGCATCATCCTTCTTAAGTTCCTGAAACACATATCATCATGTATATAATTTTACAAATAACATTGCCATCATGAAATAACACAATTATATATTTTTATGCATAACTAGTGTAATTACACTTGATTTGACATCATAAATAAATAGCCCTTTAAAGCTTTTGTGTTATATAGCGACATTTTATGTAATTAGTGCTTTAATCAACAAACAATTTTTGATAATTCATAATTTAAATGAAAAATCAAATTCATGGTCATTCAAGACGAAATTGATAAAACTTATTTACTAAAATTTATAAATATTAACTTGCCAAGACTCCATTTTTGAGGACGGGTCAGGACTGATTGAGACTTCAAAGTTTTAGAAGCCCTGTATATTACACTAGGGCAATATAGCTTGACATTGATGTTAATTTGCCTAACTAATTTTACATCAACCTTTTATCAAAAACTGAATCTTTGGCAATGGATGTGTCATGCGATACAAAGAATCCTATAATTGGGGCCATTTTATACGAAGTTTGATGAAACTTGTTCAGGCGAGCTTGCTGTATAATTTCCTAAACATTATAATGTTTGCATTAAATGGCAGCTTATGGAAGATTTTATACAGTATGTGTATATCATGTGATTAATTACTTCATAAATGTTTTATCAGAACGACAGACGGCAACATTTTGCTTCAAATGAAGACTTACAAATTTGTCACAATGTCTGCTCATGTGCATCTGTTCTTTACAGAAACACATGATTTATATTTATTCTTGCAAACTTCAAATTTTTAAACTTTCAAGATGTTTCAACACTTACAGCAAGTACAGTTTGTTGAACAAAGTTGCCCAAGTGACCGCCAATCAATCGAGGCAACAACCCTGTGTATAATCCAAAGAAACCCTCTGTCCGATAAATGAACCTAGCTGCAAGAGAAAACCAACATGCAATGATTAGTCCACTGTTAAGAATATATTGTCCTTTCAGAAAGTTTCTGATAACTTTCTTATCTGCCGCTGAAATACACTTCAACCAGGAGAATAGTCCCCAAGCCAATGTTTCTTGTATAAATTATTTGTATTTAAACAAAGAAGTATGCAGGGAACATTAGCCACACTTATGAAGGATACCGTGTTAAATTTAAAAGAAAGGTGCAGAAAACACAGTATTTTTACCTAATGAAAGTTGATCACTGTAAATCTTTTAGGACCCACGAGTCATTTAATATTTGTGCATTTTCAGCTATCAAATACGCATTTTCAATATTGTTATCCGTAATTAATATTTTGGATAAATTCATTATTTAGTAAGTACGATAGTTAAAGTTTTTTACTCAAAATGTGTGTAATATCAAAAATACTGAAAACAATGGTTCTTATGAAGGATACCGTGTTTAATTTGAAAGAAAAGTGCAGAAATCATGGTATTTCTACCTCTTTTCTTAATCGCTGTAAATCTTTTAGGACCTACCAGTCATTTAATATTTGTGCATTTTCAGCTATTAAATACACAGTTACAATCTTGTAATTAGTAATTAATATTTTCCATTAATACACATTTTTATGGATTGACTTTAAATACAAGTACCGGTATCACTTTAAAACTGTTAAAGTTATTATAATTTATTCAAAGGAGATGATATAAGTGATCACTTACTGTATTTAAAGACGTTTGGAAGGTACCAGACATCTTTTTTGCCAAATCCCAGAAAACTCTTTCCAAGTACTGGTTCTATGGGCTCATGTCCAAGCTGAAATAAAAGAAGATTGGAGATAAAATCTACAAACAAAGATTAAAAGTACATGTATTGCTGAATTTGGATATGCATGTAAAATAACATCCAATCCTGTATACCTGTATGATTTTTAAACTGCATCCGTTAAAAACAAAGAGGCAGGATAATGGTCTTAGTCAAAATGCCCCTACATGTCAAATTATTCCCGGTTAAAATCTCTCTGAACATTGGTAAAATATGAACAAAAATATCTGAATAGTCTGAGGAATTTGAATGACTTTTAATAAGTTTTGACCTTGGGACACTTTGACTACAGGGCTTATTCTTTCACGGATGTATTGACTCGTGAACCTTTAACAAGGGGATGTTTTGCTTTATACCCCAATAAAGGAGTTTATTTTGTAGTGGAAATTTATTCCCAAACATGTATATTTGAAGAATTCATAAAACATCTTAGTGAAAATTTTCAACTAATTGAGGAATGTTTCTATTATAATTTGAATTTAAAGAAATCTATTAGTGTCTATTAGTGTTTATACACCAAAGATATGTAAATAAGCAAGAAAATGATCCACTGGGAGACTGGAGTACTAAGTTCTGCTTAAACCAAGGAAAGTTGTCTCCAAATAATTGGTTCTTTACACCAAGTTTGTTTAAAAATTGTTGAAATTACAGGAAAAAAGTCAAATTTTGTTACTGACTTCAGAAAGTTTGAGTTTGGCAATTGGCCTACTCCAAGTGTGCTGTGCCATACCGTTAACCCATGATAGTGCACGCTCGGCAATCAGCCCACACTGAGGATCACATGTGCAGTGTCGTACCATTAACCCATTGTTGTGTACCATTGGCAATTGGCCTACCCCTAGGGTCATGTGTGCTGTTCCATACCATTAACCAATGGCAATGTACACCAAGAAATCAGCCTACAACTAGGATGATGTGTGCAGTACTGTACTGTTAAGCAATTGTTGTGTAAACTCGGAAGTCGGCCCACCCCAAGGATCATGTTAACCCATGGTAGTGTACACACTTGTTTATTGCAACTTATCTCGGATATGCAATATATGATCAGAACAAATGCACAATAATCCATGGAAGTACTTTACAGACGAATACACAAGTGCCAAGGGATTTTTTTTTAGACACACTTTGGATTTTAAGTGCCCATGACAGTGAACCTGCTTTTGGAATTCATGCGCCCTGGTGCTGGGGCGGTGGGGTGCTTCAACAAACTGGTTGAAGTCCCTGTTACATTTGACTGGTGCATAATTTTTAAATATTTAAGTTTCCACCTAGTTCAGGTGATGTGACTTGCTACCTTGAGCAGTTATTGAGCCTACAGTCCTTATAACACTAAATGTCCCAAAAAAATCAGGTCATATAACCAATCAAAGCAGGAGTTCATTCCCTTCAAATGACTGATTATAGTGATTAACCAGGCAGAACAGGACCAGCTGCCGTTATACAAACGGGAAATCAAAGTTGACATGTTCAAATGCACCCGTGAATGCATTATTTTATTATAATCTAGCCCAAAAGGTTTCCCAAGAGTACCACAAAATCGCTCACATATCCTCAATGGCTCAAATCACTGTGGTTCTGTTGATCCATTCTACTTTCTGTTTGACATTTCTATGACCAAAGTCCAACAATTGCCATATGAATAAATGGATTTATTTCCAACCAATTACCTGGATAAGGACTTTGGAGTAGCCCGTTGGGTGAAATAATGCAGTAACTGCGCTTCCTAACGCTATTTGTCCGAGTGACATTGTTGATCTTTAGAAATTTCTAAACAAACCGGAAACCGGGGATTCGACGGTAGCAGTCAATAGGTTTCAGTTGAAACGTGAAATGGGTATGACTAATCGATACTGGCCGGGGTGTTCCGATTGTTGCAAACAAATATTTTGGGGTGGTATTCATAATACTTCTTTAGACATTTCCTAACTTATGTCACTTTTCTAATTTTAGTATCTCTTTAGTCATATGAAATAAAAAATAAAGAAATTCCTAAATACATTAGTTAAATTGACCTTATTGAAAGAACATATGTTAATGTTAAAAACACTATATATATACATATAATTTGACTATGAAATTTTTAAGAAATTGACTTTTAAAGTTGGGAAATGTCCTAAGAAGTTTGATGAATACCGCCCCTGGTATCGGCTATATAAACATGTGTCTATGCAACTATAGTGAGCTCATCAACCGGTGGGGTAAAATCCCGGCCCCTTGGCTTCACAATGTTATTTAAGTCACACGCGGCTTGGGGATGTGACTGGGTCAAGCCATTATTATAGGGCACTGGCAGACCTTTATTAACTCCACATCATCAGCAGCATCATCATCATCATCATCATCAGCAGCAGCAGCAGCAGCAGCAGCAGCAACTGACGCTCCTTTCCTTGGTAATCTCAAGTGACAGGTTATTGACATCGAAAGCCAGCTGTCGAATCCAACTATAGATCAGGCGACTTTTCTAAATTGAGCGTCAGCACGGAAGGTCATATTTTCCGCACATCTGCCAATTATAGTATAACAACTATGCAGTGATTAACTGAATTAAACTCATGAAAACGTAGGACAATGTAATTGTTCTGAATTGAGCTCTATTATTAAAGCACTACTATTGAAAGCTCTACGTACGTAAAGCTGATTATCAATAATAGACTTGATGCTCCAGGCCCCAATGCAATTCCTCGAAACTTCTTAAGCTTAACAGTCTCAAGTAGCTATAATTCAAATTAGCCCAAACACATACTTCAACTTGATTTTGATGATTGAAAAGTGGTTAATTGTGATTATCTTAAAGATATAGTTGCTATTTAAAGTCTAAACACTCTTGAAGAAGGAAACATTAAGCAAATTATTGAAACACAAAATTAGCAAGCTTTGTTTAATCATATTATGGGTGATTTTAAAAGTTTTGTGAAATTGGGGCCTGTTGACTCGATTCAGGCTAGTAATGGCCACTTTCTTCGTCGAAACATCATGCATGCACACCTGCTTAGACATAGTTCGCTTATGGGTTGCTTAATTGCTATCCCATTTAAGTCTATGTTTAAGAATATGATGTTTTGTAGTTACAGCAAGAGCGGATTTTCGTTGATCAAAATGGTGGCTTTTATATAAGGCTTACACGCATGCACGTTACCGGTTGTTGCACGCCTCCTCGGGTCAGATTTTCCTATCTGGACTAGAAAATCATGATAAATATTATAAGTACAGTATGTATATTGTTTAATTTCAATCACAAGGGAAGTTGGTGAAATAGATGTTTTGTACCGTGTAATGATGTTGTCTGGGACAACGTTCAATAACTAGCGAGCGTACAAGTGGATAGCGCGGTAATTGATCCGTTTTGGGAGTCAATATATAGATGAAAACTGTAGCTAAAGGGGTTAGAAGCCAGATTATTCAATTGCAAGAAAAACGGAAAATTGTCAAAAACTGACAGAAAATTGACACCGTTGTGTACAACGCATTGAGACTTGTCTACTGATGTATCACATCGTTTACGACACATGCATCTTTCGCAGTGTTTGCGCCATGTGATGTATTATCAGCCTCCTACTAACTCGCATTGATAATTCTAGGCTTGTTTTGAGGCATACGGTATTTGCCGATTTTTTGGACCATCTGGTGTCTAGTCCCTTTAAAGCATTGTTTCCCCACGCGCGTTAGGAGCTCTTTGCGGCGTTACTAGGCATTCGTTTGATATAATTTTTTATGGAGAATTCAATTCAACCGACTTTTCAGTCAGTTGAACTATTGCGTTCATTTTTAAACTCTCAACTTGTTTATATTCTCACATCGCGAAATTAATTATATCGGATCATCTTGAAATAATTTACTGTGTGACTCAACGCTAACTTTGCCACTATTCCACACATTTTACATCAATCTCCATCAAATTGTAGAGCAACATTGGAAGGTGTGTCACACATGACATTCAGTTCACAGCTAAAAGGTCAAGGTCACAATACGTAGTCAAAAGAGCTAGGTAGGGGTTTCTTTATAATCATTTCTCAGCCATACATTTTGGTTATATTAATCTAAACTGGTATAAAGATATTCGGTGATTACATGTTATATACTTCAATAATAGAATGTCTAAGCTAAAAGGTCAAGGTCACAACACGTAGTCAAACTAGCTAGATAAGGGTTTGTTCGTTATAATTCCTCAACCATAAATTTGGTTTTATCAACTTAAACTGGTATAAAGATATTCGGTGATTACATGTTATATACTTCAATAATAGATAAAAACAGTTGGGTGCTTGCTCAAAACATGACATGACAATGTTCAGAATAAAGTCACACTCGTTTATATACGTATCTTTAATAGTTGCCATTTTGGAGGACATCTAAGAACCGGTGTATATGTTAAGCATATGTATGCGAGTGATTGCATGTCATTTAATTCCATATAAAAGAGTAAAACTTTAATTCCGTCTATCTGTCGGTGGGTACTCCAAACCTTGTTGAACTGAAAGCTAGAGTACGTTAAATTTGTGCCTTAGGTCCTCAAACTTGGTAAGAATGTAAGTCATGACCAGACAGACCAGTAGATGAGCCCAAGTTATGTTTGGGTCAGTAGTACGTACGGCCGTGGTAACCTAGGACACAAAGAGTTTGTCAGATTGATAACTACAGTATGCTTGGTTCTATGATCGCCAAACTTGGGAAGGATGTTGGAAATGACCAGCCGATGACCCCTATTGATATTGAAGTCAATAGATCAAAGATCACGATGACATTGGACAAAAAAAGCTAGTCCAATTGATATCTAGGGTAAACTTGGTCATATGGTCCTCAAACTTGAAATGCAGATAAGTCATAACCAGCAAATGACCCCTATTGATTTTGAGCTCAGCAGGACACAAAAAGCGTGTCCTTTTGATTACTGGAGTACATATATGCTTGGTCCTACAGTCCTCAAACTTTGTAGGGAGGTTGATTATTACCAGCAGATGAGCCCTATTTTGTTTGCGGAATATTATATACCCATCAAAGATTGAGTATGGGAGCATACAGGATGCTTATTGTCAACTTTTGGAAAATAAAGGTCTGTAACACCTAGACAAAGATAAGTTGAGATATTACGCATATTACAGGACCACATCTTGAAAGGATAAGATGAACGAAATGCTCAAGTTAGATAATTTTCAAAGTGAATTTGGTCATCTTACTACAATTTATGGGCCATAAATCTGGAATAGATCATTAAACCTGGTTGGTTACCAAAAGCTGTTGAAACAGTTACATAAAACAATAAATTTTAAGTTTATTTTGATGTTAGTATGTATAGCTTAGTATCAAAATTCAAAATATTTACTAATGTATACATAAATGGCATACAATTCAGAAACATATGTTAAAGTACAAAAGATCATATTTAAACAAATACAGGTTTTACATGAGAGTGTATAATTAACAATTATATAATATAACACAGGAATGTTAAAAACAGAATTTCTTATTTTTTGTCTTAATAATATAAATCGTTAATTTATGTAACAATGGCTTTTTCATTGTGTTTAGTAAATTTACAAATTCAAGCATACTGGCTCTTCTCCAATAAAACATTTGAATATAGTGTTCCCTTGTATTTAGAGCAAATCAAAACAAAGTTTTTTTCGTCAATGTCATTGGACCCACAATTATCACATTTTTTAATCATTTCTTGGAATATTAGATTACCGTCCGTGTTCCACAAATAATTTATGTGACGATAATCTTAGTTAACATATTTCTTGTTGATTTTAATACGGTCTAATATAAGGAGAAAAAAGATATAACAAAATTTGGTTTAATGTACTAAATAGTGTAAATGATTCCGAAGACCGGACTCCCTCATACCATTGCTTAAAGTACAGATTTGACCTTGCAAAAATATGGCACGTTAACAACACAGTCTTTATATGTTCACACATCAGAATAACCATACATTTGCAATATATCTTTTACAACAAAGTCGTATACATGTACATGGAATACAATATATGGTTAGTGTTAAAGCAATTCATCAATTTAAAGGGACTCACTCATGTTTTTGGACCCAATTCTTGTTGTCAGTAATGCATTTGAAAACACTAATATTATAATCATTTTACTCTTTGATCCGAAATTACGGACAAAATACAATTTAAGTATGAAAAAACTTGTTGTGGTGGGGAGCCAAGCCAGTCAATAAAAAATTAGAAAAATGATACCAAAACCGCTCGCCCACAAGAACTCATACATAATCAAAGGAATAATTTAACCATTAAGCCTTTTGTTGAATCATGTGACAAATGCTATTCAAAATTATGACTTCAAAAACAATATTTGAGCATATATCAACATTTGTTAAAGGGTTACATTAACAACCGTCAGTATCTTAGTTTTAACTCTCCTATAGATTTGGCACACTTGGTGGTGTGTAAGCTCATTTATACTCGCACTTGGGCCTTGCCCATTCAGCGAGTGCTCCGCTAAGAGTGTTAGTAATTTTAGGTTGTTGGAGCATAGTGCAGAGACAGAATGTAACCCTGGTTATAACTACCCTGGTTCTTAAACGTGCACCAGAGTATAGCACTGTCACACGGGACTTCCATTTAACGTCCCTCCCAGAAGACGATTAGTATTTTTTTAGTGATGCGACAAGGAATCAAACCTGCGACTCCTGGATTGATAGTCAAGTGTGTTACCACTAGACCACGGATCTGCCACAAAGGGAAATCCATTCATCATCATGAATATTATCATATTTACAATGTAAATGGTCAGAAAAGGTAAAATTTAGAGATCATAATATGGTATGAAGAATATTGTATATATATACAAGCGTTAATACATCATCATACTATATGCATATTATTTGAAGTCTAACAAAATACCTATAATATTTGTAGTACAATGTTAGGTACATTTTTTGAATGTTGCAAACATTTAAAAAAATATACATGGATTTTTAATCACAATGAAAGGAGAAATGACTGCCAAATTTTTTTTTACATAGATTTGTTTTATTACAATGTAAGCAGAATTTTTACAAAAAAACCTCAAAATTTACAACTGTACAATATGCTGAAGTTAAAAGCCCCCAATCTTGAACTAAGAAGCCCTGTAAGTAGCCTCGGACCCCAAGTGCATTCCTTCTTAACGTCAAATCATGGACCCACCCCTGCTACAAACTACTGACTACTCCTAAAACAGTAACTGAAACAGTAACATATCTGTGTATTTTGTTTAAACTTGCCATCCACATATCAAATATCAATCCCAGGGTTCGAATTTAGACTTTAGGAAAGTAGAATAAACACGAACGTAACTCCGCTACATAGTCGTGTGTAAACAGCCTAAAAGTGGCATGTTTAAACAACCAGTATAAAGTAGTTCTGGCTTCCATAACTTTAATTTTGATATTTTTTTTTTTTGATGTTTACAACACATTAAAACACATCCAAAAAGGTAATATATAACGTGTTCGCTGAAGTTCTTTAGCTAAGTATAAAGAAGACAGTACGGAGTTACGCTCTAGTAAGTTTTCAAAAATAGAACAAATACGGAAAAGGCGGAGTTTTATCTCGAATCTTTCCAGGATGCTCCGAGGCGTGCATAGTACATAGTGAATACAAATGACGTAATCACCTAGCTCAATCATTGGCTAAATTTAGCGCTTTCGCGCACTATATGTAAACCCCATCAACTATTGAATATATTTCCGCCCAACTGTCAAAGTGAATAGCCTGCGTCAATCAATATATTTCATGGTCCAAATCATCCATGCTACATTTACTGTTGCTTTTATTTCTTTTATATTTATAACTATATTTATAACGTTATTGTTTTTACACATTATATTGTTTTTAATACTTATAGACTGAATAAAATATGTAGCGGGCTTGCCGAATGGGTATTACCCGATGGCGAGGGTAAATATACAAAGTGAACAATGTCAAATTATTGGACAGCTTTGTTATCAAAACGCGGCCAGCATCTGATGAGTCTTTCCGTACCCCTTAAATAGGATAAGCAATCTTAAAGTTTTAGAAGTCTAGTCACTCAAGATTGATACTTTTTAATATTCATAATATGTCTTAGGTGTAAAATTCTACTGTTAGACAATATTATAAGGGAATACAGCAAATAATAAAATTGCAAGTTGATTTTTCATTTTGCGAGATGCTTCAAAAAGCACTCGCAAAATTTTGCTAGTGCTCCTCAAAGTTAAATTCGAACCCTGAATCCTATCACAAAGAATCTTTACTAAGAACTAGAACTCCGCAAGTCAGATGTGTCGCCTGACGAATTATTTACTGTCGACATTATAGCTGTTAGATCACAGGCATCTGAATCATTGTTTGTCACTAAAATATTGTTTAAAATCATTTTGGATACATACAATGAGATAAACAACACATCTGAAGATATTTAGTGTCTTTGATATACAAAAAAGTTTCTTTTGTATCTTCAGATGTGTTGTTTATCTCATTGTATGTACCCAAAATGGTTTTAAACAATATTTTAATGACAAACAATGATTCAGATGCCTGTGTGTTAGATTGGCATTTTATTCATTTATAGACAATGATGTTGCCATTTAACTTTCAAGTGTAGGTGGCATTTGAACTGAAGGTAACAACGTTAAGCAAGCAATTAATTTTGGTTATATCAGCAAACATGAGCACAATAAATACTGAAGTCAATGACATTGAGAAATAATTTGAAGATAATGGATTAATACGTTTTCAGGTGTGAAATGAGCATCTCTGTCTTGCTTCTGTCTAAACTGCTATCCAGACTGGTTTATGATGGCTGAAGTAAGACTCCAGTTCACCAACAGACAAAATTTAAGCTTGAAAATTAACAAAGGGCAATAACTCTAAACATATAGATGCAAGAGTTACTGTTTTTGTGCACTGCACTTTCCCTCAATCAGATATACCTACGGAATAAGTTTCAGGTTGATACCTCCTATAGTTTACGAGATATGCCACGGACAAAACCTAAGCAAGAAAATTAACAAAGGGCAATAACTCTAAAAATATGGCAGCAAGAGTAACGGTTCTTGTGCACTGCACTTGCCCTCAATGAGATCTATCTAGCTATGAAGTTTCAAGTTGATACCTCTTATATTCTTCAAGATATGCCCCTGACAAAACTTTAAGCATGAAAGTTTTATAGCCTTTTGTTAATTAAGAAAGCAAGAGTTACTGTTATTGTGCACTGCACTTGCCCTTCATGAGATCTATCTACATATGAAGTTTCATGTTGATAACTCTTATATTCTACAAGATATGCCCCGGACAAAACTTTAAGCATGAAAAATAACAAAGGGCAATAACTCTAAACATATAGATGCAAGAGTTACGGTTTTTGTGCACTGCACTTTCCCTCAATCAGATATACCTACGGAATAAGTTTCAGGTTGATACCTCCTATAGTTTACGAGATATGCCACGGACAAAACCTAAGCAAGAAAATTAACAAAGGGCAATAAATCTAAAAATATGGCAGCAAGAGTAACGGTTCTTGTGTACTGCACTTGCCCTCAATGAGATCTATCTAGCTATGAAGTTTCAATTTGATACCTCTTAAATTCTTCAAGATATGCCCCGGACAAAACTTTAAGCATGAAAATTAACAAAGGGCAATAACTTTAAAACTAAGAAAGCAAGAGTTACTGTTATTGTGCACTGCACTTGCCCTCCATGAGATCTATCTACATATGAAGTTTCAAGTTGATAACTCTTATATTCTACAAGATATGCCCCGGACAAAACTTTAAGCATGAAAAATAACAAAGGGCAATAACTCTAAAAATATTGAAGCAAGAGTAACAGTTCTTGTGCACTGCACTTGCCCTCAATTAGATCTATCTGCATATGAAATTTCAAGTTGATACCACAAATAGTTTAGGAGATATATACCCGGACAAGCGAAAATGGGACGCGGACGCCGCCGCCACCAACGCCGCCGACAAGTAACCCCTATATGTCGACTTTTCAGGCGACACAATAAACTATGTAAGAACACAACAAGCAAATAAATATTGCATTAATTATCGTGATAAAGTGAGTGAATTTAATTCACCTAGTAACTAACTTTGTGAAAACTTCTGTAGCCAGTAATATTACAATCAATTAAATTAAATTAAATCAATTAAAACAGATTATTAAAAATAAATAGAACATAATGCTTGTTAAATCACAGATCTTATTCTCAGTTTGTTAAATTTGAGTCAACATGCTTTAAATATTATTATAAATTAAATATTGTTATAACTGGTACATGAATGGAAATCTTAACATATTTTAACTTTTTAAAAGCGTTTTTTATAGCTGTACAACTGCTGTACACGGAGTGTGTAAAACAGATTAATTTTTATTAAAAAACATTGAATTTGCATTTCTGTATTTGTATATCTGTATAAATATAATGTTTAACAGGCAAACACTCAAGTGTAGGATATGGTGGTACAATGGCCCAGGTTTTTGTTATAGCTACTTTAAATCAAACAATGACACTGCTGCCCTACCAGAAAAAAAAATTATACAAAAAATACTGCTAAATTCTTGTAAATGTTGGGCTGATATGTCACTACAACAACATTCTATACTGGATCAGAAGAAAACCATTCTGAAATGCTCAACTAAAAAATAATACTTCACCTATTGCATAACACACAGAGTACCATTCATACAATAATAATGATCCTTTTCAAACATCACCACCCTTTCACGAATTATTGTCTGGACACCATATTTTTGGCAAACTCTAAATTGAAAAGGGGCCATAACTGTGTTAACATTTGGTAGTTAATGTAACCAAGTTCTATGGTGCCATAACTGTAAATGCATTAACTTTGAAGCAAAATACATAAATGTTCTATATGACATGTGTGTCATCACATACATTAAAAAATATAGGTTTTTTTTTAATAATTATGTATAAAATTATATGCTCCTTAAAATCATTTTCAGAGACATTTCTTTTGCAAATTTTGGGGAGAAGGGCTTATGTTTCTTATGTCTCCAAGTGTGCCCCCCAAAACAGTCTTCTTCTTAAACAGTTCCTGAAAGAACGTGTATTTTGTTCAAACACAGCCACATATCACAAAGTATAAACCATTGAAAAATACAACAAGCAAACAAATATTGCATCAATCACCATGATAAAGTGAGTATATACAATTTATATAAGTCATAAGCTGCGAATTAAACAAACTCCAAAACTCTTTAAAACAACAGCATATACACTTTAGAAATAACTAAAATATAATTATTGTTATCACAGATGTTAGTATCACAATTTTGTTAAATTTAGGTTAACATACATCAACATATTTACAATAAACTAATAAACATTGAAAATTATTATTACTACATATCAAATGTTCAGCATTTTATTATTGTCTATGTGAACTACAAAAATTTAATAGGTTAAACAATTTAACATATAAGGCACTTTTGACCCAACTGGTAAGGGAGGCTTTTTAGCTCTATCATTTTACTTTATTTTGCTAAGAGTTTATCAATGTTTTCCCAAATATATATTATTTTAAACAAAATGAGTATTTAAATGTGGCGAGATCCAGTTTTTATTAGGTAATAATATTATTTTTGAAAAATCAGTGAGCCCAGGGGCCAGTCCCTAGCCAGGGGCATATTTTGAATAACCTTGGACGATAACCTCAAGTTGTTGTCACATACAAAATATTTAAGGCTATGACTAAAACACTTATAACCTTCTTGCATTATTATTATGGCACATATTCTACATGATATTGCATAGATTTTTATCGACAGCAACAAACAACGCAGTTTCATTTCATGGTAAATGAAAAATTCTGATATAAATGAATAAATGCATTATTTATGGGAGATGGATTATTTCACAGATATTGGGAGTGTAGCACTTGCAACGTCTGAATGTATAATAAAAGTACCCCCCCCACACACACACACACACTGTAATGTGAAGCACTGAAACTGCTTTGCACTATAAAAAGCTGTTTTTTAACGTGTCTTAAGCTCCGTTTCTTGCATCACAATGATCCCAATCCGTATGCATATTTATTTTATGATATAAGGCATACCTTCAACAGGTTCTCGATGGGAAGGAACCAAGGTATACACTCCCATCTGTATCTATTTCCAACTACTTTCAATCGTTCGTTTCGATGACAGCTCACTCAAAATGACTTGTTCTAACATGTCAAGGCAAGCAGCCATGCCAACATGTGATTTGATTATTATTGTAGAACTATTTGCGAGGTTTACATTCATGGACACAGAAACACTACACACAGAAGAGTCTATTGTTGTGGTTTTATCAGTCAATCAAGGGTCACAACTTTTTAAGTTAGAGTGATAGGCCTTGCAAATATGTGCGTATTGTCTCTGGTAACAGAAGTACATGTAGCCTGAAAAGATAATATTGAAAATGAGTATTATGAAACAAACGATGATTAAATATAAGAGGGCCAATCTGAACATTTATCGCTCATCTGGCCAAAGGGTTCTAAAGTTATTGATCAGACAACATATTATGTTGGCCACCCCCATGTATGCTGCAGGTAAAGCTATAAAACATCCTGTTCTTAAACAGGCTTATAAACCATGAAAAATATGTATTTGTTTAAAATGTTACAATGGCCAATAACTCTTACAAAATATTTATTGGAGTAATATAACTTGTTACAGATGAGCATATTGTTATTGTGAATAAGTTCATGGAGTTTGAAGTTGATATCTTCGATGATTGTAAAACAATAAATTACAATGTAATTGTATAAACTATAACCAACTACACTGTATATGAATATATGTATTTTTCCATAATTATAAACCAGTAATGTACGTGGCCATGACCTTTGAGGTAGGGACGTGGGTCCTGCAAACGACACATCATCTTTATATACCAAGACACGTGCCAAGAAATTTTAAAATCCTCTGTGAATGACAAAGTTATGTACAGCCCCTACACAACCAACTATATACTTTATGTGCATACATGTATATAAAGAATTCCATATTAATTAAACTCTAAGTGTGATCTTAAACTTTGAGATAGGGTCTTGGGTGTTGCACATGACACATCACCTTTATGTACATGTATTGAACACCTGGAGCGTTATATTTTAAAATCCCACTGTGCATGAAAAAGATACAGCCCGAACACAACCAACAAAACTATATATATTGGTCTTGCAGGTCAAACATTATCTTTATACATGTACTAAACACATGTGCCAAGAACTTAAAATTCTTCCATGCATTACAAAGTTACAGCCCCGACATATAAAACTAGCTAACGAATGGACAGTACGATTTTCATATGACCTTCTTTGGGGGCTTAAAAATAATGATATATATATATATCCCATTGTATTCATTGAAGTGAATTATAATGAGCACAGTTTCACGGAAGGTACAAAAGAATGATGTTATTTGTTGATCTGTGAGGATGTAACACTTTCAATAGCTTTCATAAAGTTGATATGGTTTCTCTTAAAGCAAGAAATGTAAAGTGATACAATAATCATTATAACCGCATGAAATGGGATGCCATGAACATAAGAAATTGCAGTTGTATTTTTGAGAGAACAATTATTTTTATACTTTCCATGTAAAACGGTAGTTTTTATTTTCAAATATAAACTTGTTTAGATTATATACCACAAATTCTATTAGCATTATTTTATGTAAATGTAAGGGAAAATGCATGTGCTCAAAAAGTATGGTAACTGTAATTGTTTATTTAAGCTTTACTGATCCGTTTATTTGAAGTAAATTAATAGTTTACTGTGAAGCAAAAATAAATGATAACTTTGTGCTGTTGAAAATGTCTCTATACAAGTCACTGAAGTCAGAGCACATGTATGACACCTCCTCCCCCCCCCCCAATTTTTTTTTTTTCTTGAATCTGAAATCATAACCTTTTTTTGCCAGTTGGGTTGAGCTCTCTAGGTAGGTCAATATAGTGCCAATGCTTGGTTGTAACGGCGCAAGATTCTACTGGGTCCAATACAGTTTCTGAAATAAGAGTTAAAACAAATAATGTAACAAGAGCTGTCACAGAGACAGCGCGCTCGACTTTTCCGCCGCTTTTCAGTGTATGGATTGAAAAGTTTTGGCGAAACATGCATGGATCACTGTAATACATGATGTGCTGAGATATTTAAATAAATAGAATTGGAAAATATTGAGGTGGTACGCAACTTTAACGTAAATTCTAAGTCAAAGGGGCGTAATTCTGTCAAAATGCTTGAAACAGTGACCTCCTCCTGTGTACAGGTTGGGGGCATGATGGTGAACAAGCGTGCGAAGTTTCAAAGGCAGATGTCAATGGACTTTAAAAATATTTGAGGTGGTACGCAAACTTTAATATAAATTCTAAGTCGAAAAAGGGGCACTATTCTGTCAAAATGCTTGATACAGTGACCACCACCTGTGTACAGGTTGGGGACATGATGGTGAACAAGCGTGCAAAGTTTCAAAGCCAGATGTCAATAGACTTTGAAAAATATTTGAGGCGGTACGCAAACTTTAACGTAAATTCTAAATTGAAAAAGGGGCATGGTTTTGTCAAAATGCTTGATGGAGTTACCTCCTTAAATATTTAAGGTGGTACGCAAACTTAAACATAAGTGGTTACGCCGACGCCGACGCTCGGGTGACTAGGATAGCCCTTCTTATTCTTCGAATAGTCGAGCTAAAAATCATGGTAGATGTATTTCTGACAAAACAGTTATGTCAAAAAGCAAATGGTGCTTCTTGAGGTTTTAATTAGCTTTGCTGGTCAACACTCACCGATCATAACTATCTTAAATGTTATTCTGAAAAATGACCAAGCAAAAACTACTTAAGCCCAAAAAACAAACTGGTTTGGTTAGTGTTACTTCCTTTGCAAAAAGGTATGGTAAGTAAAGCTTTTTGTATTAGGCTTTATGTAAGAACATTATTTTTGTACATTAATAAATGGTGTTAAAGTAATCATAAAGGTTTTCAGACTTTTAATAACATATTAAACCACACTCTTAAATTAGTACTTTATTTTTTTCAAACAGACTATAAAAAGGTAGGGTCCGCGCAACTTTTGATGTGAACAATTACCCAAATCACGGACCTATAACCCAGGTTATAGGTTATTTTTTGCATGAAACTTAACAAATTATTTTGATAGTAATAACTGTAATAATAATAGTATTTATTTGTTTGATATTTTACATTAAAGCCTACGCCCATTATTGTAATTAAAATACAATTACAGATTTGTTTGTCTTATTTGTTACATTTTTTCAATTAACAAGAGGCCCAAAAGGGCCTATGCTCTACTGGCATGGCTTTTGTGGTCATATCAATCCAGAGCATGTATGTATGGGTAAAAGGCAACAGACATATGGTTTATGTTTTGTGTTTGGCTTACCTGAAAATGTAGCACATTCAACATCTGAGCCCAGAAAGTATTGTAAGCAGATTAGTTCCATGAACTATTTTAATATGTGCCAAGTAATAGTCATCTGACAAAAAAAAAATGCTTTCAAAACTGTACTCATAGTAACAATTTCTGTAGTTTTAAAAGTTAAAAAAAGTTAATCAAAAGGTCAAAGTCAAGGGCATCCTAGGACCACATTGATCAATTTGAACAAACATTCACAATCAATTGTGCTGAGATGGATGCACGAACACACAAAAAGATTTTCAAACCTTTCCAGATTTATGTTTACCAAACCTGTGAACCCTGGGTGTGGCCAGTAATGACACCAGGTGCATAACTTAAACATTCACAACCAATTTTGTTAAGATGAAGGCGCAAACTACAGAACTTAAAGCTAAAAAATGGCCTTTGGGCTTTCAACAAGAACAAGGCAGAGTAATTCACAAAATCAGCTGCAGAAGCAAAAAGCAAATTGTCTCTCAAAATCCTAGACTTGCAAATTGTCTCCCTTAACTCTAGACTTGAATTTACATGTACATGTAAACTTGGCTAAAAATAGAATTCGCTCATGCAGACCTGGCTAAAAATAGAGAGCATTTCTTTAAAACTTTCATGGCCCATAATCTAGGCATTCATGGGCGGATCTGGCTGGTTTTCGAAAGGAACCGAGCTCTAATGGATATCTAGATACTGTACAAGTTTCATTGAGATACAATAAAAACTGAAGACTGTATCGTGTTCACAACCAATTGTTTACACAATAGCATTTTTTTTATACTATCAAGGGCCATAATCTAGGCATGCATGGGCGGATCTGGCTGGTTTTCGAAAGGAACCCAGCTCTAATGGATATCTAATTACTGTACAAGTTTCATCGAGATACAATCAAAACTGAAGACTGTATCGTGTTCACAAGCAATTGTTTACAGACGCACGAACGCACGACCGCACGGATGCACATACTACGTACACATTACCATCGCATAAGCTCTTCTGGCCTTTGGCCAGTAGAGCTAAAAATGGATGGTGTTGCATTGATCTATATTAATCACTCGTTTGATGACAGCAAATGATACCTTCGATATAATATATGGATTTTTTTAATTACAATAATCATATAATCATTGATTGTATAATTGTGTAATCATTTGATGCAGCACTTAATGATTTTAAAAAGATTGTCAAACAATCTAAACAAAATATAACACATTTACTTGGATGGTTACATCAACAAATTTAACTTAAATATTTGCCTTTAACACGGCACCTGGTTTGAAGGGAATGAACTGGTATTTCATATACTGCAGTATAGTGTTATATATTACGACCTGTAAAATTTAGTGAAATGTAACCTTAGAATATAACCAAAAAATAAGAATGCTATAAAAGGACGACACTACAAAAGGAAATCTTTAAGAACAACAACATTAAACAACGTTGGAAAAACGTTTTTCCAAAGAAATAGAAAATATATTAGTTGGTCAATAGCTATTCATAGCTAATGTTTTCTCTGTTGTATGTCATACCCACGTACAGTTACTTGGTATTTGGGCTGCATTTTATGGGCAGTCGATCGATTGGTCCCTATGGTGATCTCTTGGACTGAGAATCATAAAAAAATGTGTTTTAGTAATCCATGATACACATAATAAATAAGTAATCAACTTTTGGTCGTTTATTTTTATACATTAAATATTTTGAAATTTCATACAATCTTTATCATTCACTTGGTATTTGGACTGCATTTTTTGGCCAGTCGAGCGATTGGTCCCTAGGGTGATCTCTCGGACTAAGAATCATAAAAAATTGTAAATAAGTAATCAACTTTAATTATTTGTATACATTAAATATTTTAAAATTTCATACAATCTGTTAATGATAAAGATTGTATGAAATTTAAAAATATTTAATATGTAAAAATAAACAACCAAAAGTGGAATTATGACAATCCCGAAATCCTGGTAAATACGGGTTTTAATCACTCCCTGCCCCACCCCCAACTACTCCGACTCCCCCACCCCTCTCCAACCGCCAAGAAATACAGCATACAACCCACTAAAACACAATGCAGTTTTGAAGCCCCGGCGTACGAACCTCCTCGCACACTCTTCTTTTGTATGAACTTATGTAAATGAAAGGGGGTCCCGGGTTTTAGTCAACACGACCCCCACCCCCACCCCTCCTCCGACTTCTCCACCCCTCTCCAACCTCCAACAATTACGGCATACAACATTCGAACACAATAAAGTATTAAATCCGGGCGTATAAAAGAAAACGATATATATACCTATATGAAAATGAAAGGGGATTTCGGTATTTACCGGGATTTCGGTAATTCCACCGACCGGATGGAGGGTCAAATCTCGATTTACAGTTAAAACGTCCCCAGGTCAAAACGTCCCCATTTTGGTCAAAAGTCCCCAGTGGCAAGTTAAAACGTCCCCAAGATTCATTTAAAGAAGGTAACACATTAAAACATAGGGATCATATTATAAACAAACATAACACACGTCTTATTTACAATGTGGTATTCTGAAAGAACATACACACACACACACACACACACACACTAAACTAACTACTTCAACTGATGTATCGGCATATATCTGAGGTTGTTTTCGATAAAAATGGCCGAGGAGCTCCGAATGCTTAAAAGAATGTGTTTATAAAAAATACACTAATCGAAAGACACACAATTCTAATAAACAGAGCATGGAGTGAATCTACACATTCAAGTATAACAATATTGCTTAGACATAAAGCAGCATTTCAAACCAGAAATGAAATAACAGTTTCAAGTTAATTGGCACATTGGATTCAATCACAAAAATCATACATGTAAAATAAAAAAGAATTTAAAAGGAGAAACAAATAAACACAAACCAGGGCTATTGAATAACACAATTAATGCACCTTGTAATACTGACTAGTGAACTGACATGACTGAATGTTAAAACATATATATATATTTATATCCTTATTTCCTCCATGTATGTTGAGATACATTACAAAATACATATGAAACAAAAGTAGAGCAACAGCATATAATTTATAACAAATATTTACATAATAAAATTATATTATTTAGTCCTGATTCATTGTTGTATATCAAGAAGGATGAATTAATATATACACACTCAATCCTTAGGTTAAAAAATGTATCTTCCATGTACAAATCTGGGATCACTGTTATCGCCAGGGAAATAAATGGGGTTAAGTCATCTGGCCCCAATTTCTCCCAAGTTCTTAAGCGTAACACCCTTAAGTAGCTTATTTCATTCAGCCAAATTTCTTACTTCATCTTAAAATAAGTTTATTGTGAGTGTATTAAAGTTTAAAATGGTGTACCCAGGATAAGAAAATATTAAAGTAAAACAAAAACCGACATCATTCCGAGATATTATGATAATTATTCAATGCCAACAGGTTTCGCTTATTAATAGTCTTCTTTAGAACAATCATCCAAATGTGAACTAAACATAGTTGTCTTGTTGATGGGTCTCTTTTGTCATGGACAGTTTGTCTTATGTTTATACAACATGGATTTGCCTATAAATATAGATAAGAAATGCTCTTCTTGCAACCCTTAACGATATGAAAATTTAGGGGAAAAGTTTGAGATATCTCATTATTACATTATTGTGATACATTTTGCATACAAACTACATGTCACACGTCATTGATGTGTTTGTGATAAAACAATAGAAGCATACATCGTGCCTTACCATCTAACACTGCCCTACTATAATGACAATGCTGAGTATATGGGACCCATATGGGACCTATCTGGGGCATATCATGGCAAAAGATGTGAAGCCAATTCATGAAATAATGAACTTTTTTCACATAGCATCGATGTTTACATATTTTCATATAACAATGATCTTCGTTTCCCTTTGTGTATCCAATTAATATAGATGAGCAGCTATATGGGTCCCATCTGGGCATTCTCAACCATAAAGGTCCTATATGGGCTTTTTGCCCAGATTCAGCCCATATGGGACCCATTTAGCCTTGCTTGCTGGGGATACAAAATTATTTATAAGCTACAAACTGCGATCACACTTCTTTGATTAAATTCAATTAAGGTACATCGAACCCGTCAGTTAGTTAAACTAATGAGGCTTACATCGACCTGTGGGTTCTTTGAACTAATGATCAGGCTTCTAAAGACATTTTAGATGAAAAAAGAAAACAAAGTAATAAATTCGTATTCTACCTTGTAAACAACAAAGAACAACATGTTACGTAAATAAATCCCAATCACCCAAAATAGTTTATTATATATACCTATCTACGTAAATATTATTTTTATTCAAAAACAGTATATATTAAAATTTCAGTGGGGGCGTTTTGACTAGCAACTGGGGACGTTTTGACTTTAGGTGGGGACGTTTTGACCAAAATGGGGACGTTTTGACCGTAGTACGCAATCGTAACAACTCGGCCATCTCCGGCAAGCTTCGAGATAGCCATATCTTGATACTAGCCGAGGAGTTCCGATTGCGTAGGACGTTTTAACTAGACTGGTACCCTCTTTTCTCTTTTCATTCGGAGCTCCTCGGCCATTTTTTTCAAAAACAACCTCGGATGTATTTGGACGGTTTACATACTAAAAAAGAGGTACGTTTAAGTCCGCTGCAAGTAGATCGCGTAGTGATTTTATTTAGCAGTTAAACTTTATCACTTTACTCTTGGAAATCTTAATTATGTTTGCAATAATATACTTCACTGGCAATCAGTTTAAACTTAGATCAATAAATACAATTCTAAAACACTACATTACTAAAATGATATAAGTAAAAAAATTACGAACTACTTTAACTGATGTACCGGCATACATCCGAGGTTGTTTTCGATAAAAATGGCCGAGGGGTTCCGAATGTTCTCTTTTTTATATTTTTGTAGAAAATGTAACGTCATTGTGTACACACCGGTCCTATCTGTCTATTTTTGAGACCGGTGTGTACACATTGATGTTACGTAGGGTACCAGTCTAGTTTTAACCTGGGGACGTTTTGACCTGCAACCCAAATCTCACTTCCAAAATCTCGCACTCGTTTACGCGTGATTCCACAATGTATCAAAGCACTGAAAGTGCTGATGGACGGTGACATTGTTCGGTCTGCTGCAAGTATAGAACTAAGTCCTTTCTCTTATAAACACAGAAAATCATCGGAACCTAATCTTGAATATAGAAGCATAATTTGAACACTCTCATGTGAGGACAATTAGACAATGCTTCAAACCAAATATCTAAGCTTGATATTTATTTTCCAAACATAATTATTCATCTTAATGCTGTAGCTTTGAAAAGTTGATGAAAAGGTCACCTGGCAATATCATCGTTAATGTTTGTTTGCAGAACTACTTCATAGTCAAAATTTCATTCCAGTTGCATAACAAATACGCCAAAAGGACACAATCAAGATAACTGAAGCATAACATTAACAGATGTTTTTTAAAACAGTATACATGGTCCAAAGTTTAATGTTGTACTCAAAATTAAAAACGTAGGCCTTAGCTGAAGCAACTGTGCACAAGATGATCAATCTGCCAGAAAAACAATTGTCGAAAACTGACATAAACTTGGTATTAATGTGTACAATGCATTGAATCTTACTAACTGAAGTACCACATAGTTTACAATTTATTTTAGCTAAGCAGTGATTTTGTATTTTTCCATTAAAAATATTACTGGGTATGTGTACGAAGGTATATAGCTTAAAAATACCACCCGTTTGGAGTAAGCCTTTGTAGCACAGCGGATACAACACTGGACTGCTATTTTTTTTACATTTTGGTCCTTTCTCTATAATTATGATTCAAAGCTTAACACATTCTATTAAATAATTGTCCTGAGTTGCGTTACAGGAAAAAAAATTAGTGCCAATCTGGTGTACAGTCCCTTTAAAGTAACCCGAGAACAACAATGATGAATTGTTTTCCAAACATAGCAACATTTTATTGCAGAGGCCACAAAAATAAAAAAAGTAAGTGAAAATGTCACAATCATGGTTAGCCAAACACAACATTCATAATTATTCTTAAAGCAGTACATTTTATGAAAGAGGGTCAAAAGGTCACAGTAAAGAAGATCTCAGGACAACATTGATAATTGTTTTGCAAAACTTACTGAACTTTCGTTGCAGTACCTTAGAATAGAAAAGATGGTCAAACGGTAATTATCAAGGTTATCCAAGTACAAAATTGATATTTGTTTTAAAAGTTATACACATGGTCTAAAAAAATTTGCTGTTGCTTCAAAAATAGAATGTATGTCAAAAAATCATATTCTATGTCATCAAAGCACAACATTGCTTTTTGTTTTGAAAACTGTACTAAAAAACTTTCATTGAAGTAGCTTAAAAATAGGAAAGTATGTCGAAAGGACAACGTTATCAAAGCACAATGGTCTTAATTTCATGGCTGAAGCTTCAAATTTTAATGTGTGTCAAAAGGCCACAATCTAGGTCATCAAAAGACAACATTAAATATTGTTTTCAAAACTGTCTAAAATGCTATAGCTCTAAAAAATAATTAGGTCAAAAAGGTCCCAGTCAGGGTCATCCGAGAACGACATATATAAATATATGTTTGTTTTCAAAACAGTACTGATGTCAAGTTTTCATTGATGAAGCTTTAAAAAACATATTCAACAACTTGAAATGTGTAAATAACTTAGCCTTTGTCGATCTTACTAACATATTTCCTTGACGAGTTGTATAATACAGTCTATTATATGATGACGAGTTTTAGTATCTTTTTATCAAAATATTCTTTAAGTAAAGACAACAAAAACAACTTACATGTTTTACTTTTCTAGTAAACAAGAGCTGTCACAGAGACTGCGCGTTCGACTATTACGCCGCTGTTCAGTGTAAGGATTAAAAAGTTTTGGCGAAACATGGATCACTGTAAAATTAGATTAGATTTCAATGCAATACATTATGTATTTGTTGAGATATTAACATGAATGTGGTTACATGGAAAATTTTAAGTCCAATACTTGAAACTTAAACAGTATTTCTAAGTTGCATAATAAAGGGGCAAAAATGATAAAATATAAAAGATAGAGTTATCTTTCCTGATTATTTAAGAAGGTTGAATAGTTGGGAGCCTGTGTATAAAGTTTCAATGCAATACATGATGTATTTGAATTTATATGTCAAATAATAAAGCAAAACCTTAACCAGAATTTTTAAGTCGAATAATAAAGGGTCATTATTTGCATTAAATGCAAACTAGAGTTATCTTACTTGGTTAATTAGGAAGGTTGGATGGTTGAGTACTATTGTATAAAATCTTAATGCAATACATCAAGTAGTTGCTGAGATATCAACCTATGTGTGCTTACATGCAAAACCTTAACCAGAATTTCAAAGTCAAATAATAAAGGCCCATTTTTTGCATTAAATTCAAATAAGTGTTATCTAACTTCATTAATTTAGTAGGTTAGATAGTTGGGAATACATATCTAAAGTTTCAATGCAATACATGATGTATTTGCTGAGATAATGACTTAAAGGTGCATACATGCAAAACCTTAACCAAGGTGTGACGCCGACGCTTGGGTGAGTAGTATATATAGCTCTCCATATTCTTCGAATAGTCAAGCTAAAAACAGGATACATGTACCATTAAAGCGATGCTATTCTCTGGACTACAAGCATGCATTGCAAAAATTTGTATTAGGAAAAATTTCAAACCAAAGAATCATGCGATCATTCTCACACTGTTTGTAAGAAGAATACATATAAAGGTGATATCAAGTACAGCAGAAAGGAATAACAACAAAAAACTAAACTCTTTTTAATTGTGACATCATAATGGTCACCGGTAAGATGAAGTCATAGATTACTATGTGTTCATGACGTCATTTCCTATTTAAACCAATATATAGTACCCCATTCAGTACCCAACGTGATTGAAAGTTTTTATCAGGAGATAAGATAAATATCACATTTTCCTCTTAAGAATTGGTTGGAAATTTAATTTTACATTTTTTTCATCACAATGAATACAAAATGACAAATTGTCATTTGAAAAAAACATTCTTGTCTATGAATTTGTTTAAAAACATGTGGAAGGATACTATAAGTTCCATGGTCAGTAGGTAACCCGCGATATGGGATATTCAATGTAAAGGAAACCATATTGCAGTGGAGTGAAGCTCGAACCTAAATATGGATTCTTGCCCCCCATATTTCCAATACTATGTCACCTACTAACCCCGTAATGTAAGTATAACGTTGACAACCTGTTCTCCTGTTTAAATGTTTTATTTATTCATTGAAATATTCATCAAATCCGAATAAAGACGCCATTTTGTTGTAATTTAAATTTGGAAAATGGAAAAATGTGGTGTCACAGCGTGACCTGTCCTTGACCAACAGCGGTGTTTCATAAATATTGGGAGTCGTGACATTTTTTTGACCAATAGAAATAGACCAATGTTATATTGATATCCCCATGTGTATTTAGGAGAGAAAAAATGTGTGATGGCTGTATTTAACTGGATATAAAGTATACAAGTAAATAAAAAACACGAAAAAAATAAAATCTTTATGAATAAACATTATTCAGAATGGGTGGAGTGATTGATGATAATGAGCCCTTCTTAATCATTAAGCTAGTTACATTAGGTCATTTAATTGACTTCGAAAACAACCTCATTGTCTAATTCATTGTCGCCGTAAAATCTTATGCAGGGATTGTGCATCAGGTGAGTGATAGTAGGCTGAGGAAAAACCCAACTTGAAGAATGAAATTGTTAATGATTAAGGATAGCACTTCATTTATACCTATCTGAAATTTCATTTGCTTAATTGTAGGTTTGTTCTATTTTTGTTGTTAAAGCTGCACTCACACAGATTGAAAGTATTGACAACTTCTTTATTTTTTGTTTCCGAACGAGCCATTTTTTTGCGAAAATCCATGGAAACCAGTAATATAAGACTGCTGACAAAAAATCAGATCATAGATTCTTACACTTAAGTTCAAAAATTGATGTTTTATGCATTTTTTCTTTAACCGTTAGTATCAGTTTAAGCCATTAAGCATCAAGTTTTGAACATAAATATGAAAATCTAAGATCTGATATTTTATCAGATATCTTATTATTGGTTTGCACATATATATATTTACGCAATAATTTGCTCTTTCCAAAACAAAAAATAAAAGGTGTTACAATAGTCAATCTATGGGAGTGCAGCTTTAAGGTCTCATTATTTCTTAGTCTAAACAAGTTGATGTTCAAATTAAGAGTCTTCTTATCCATAAACATCTATTAAAACAAGTTTTTAAAAAAGAGGGTGTTTTGAAAATATCAAAATTGAATTAAAAAAGAATTTCATATTTATCAGGTTTGAACTGACATTTCCAAATGCTTTACCCTTTGGAACAAGCCATGTGGTAACTACCGTAAGAAATATGTCAAGTCCATGATATACGCATTAGCACAAAATTAATCAAACACAACTTTGATCAAAATTCACACACTGTGCAAGCATGTCAAAACATGGCCATGTTAAAATTGCAAAATTTCCTTCTGATTGAAAAAAAAATCACAGACTGTCAGACTAAATTACTGACACTCCTTTTCTATAAAAGTTCATGCTGTCTTCAGAAATAAATTGAAATAACGAATAAGGGTAATGTAACATTCTGCCAAAGGGGGAATGCATTCATAGTATGTGGATGTCCTGGATTAAATATGCAAATTAACATACCAGGTCTCTGTTTGGAGGGAGAATATATGTAGATAAAAGGGTTATGCATGATTTTCTCTGAAGGGATCTGTTGGCCTTGAACATTTCAGTAATATGGCTTGTTTTTATTGACCTTTGTTAGACATACATGTTTGATGCTTGATAGGCATACCAATGAGAATGATTTGCCCAAAATTGCAACAGAACAATTTCTGGGGCGTAGCCAGCGTTACACACTTACGCACATGCGTAACATCAATTTGAAAAATGAGAAAAAATGGTCAAACATGGCATCAAAGTCGAGGGTTATGTTTTGACATCAGAATAAAACCTTAAAGGGTAGATCAGCTATAGAAAGCATTGTTTCTCTGTGCTAGATAGCTAACACAGCCTTAAAAATCACTTAAAAAAAATTCCGTGGGGAGCAGCCCCCCCCCCCCCCCCTAACCTCCTACGGTTACAGGGATTCCCCATCCCATAGCCTCTCACATTTAGTACAGCCTGGCTACACCCTTGAATTTAATTAATTGCCAAAAAATGTCAAAATCCTGTCTACATTCTAGTATTTTGATTTATTTTTTTCATTGAGTAAGACCCTTTTGAGTTATTTAAACACTGTAAATATCCGTAAAGCTATATGCATGTATACAATATCGATATCCCCAGCATGCACAATCTTTTACCATTGTTAATTTTAACATACAAAAGATACTGTATTTTACACTTACCTAAAAAATGTGTAGACAATGATAGAGAATAATTAAGTGGCAGATTTCAAATCAAGGCATTTAAGGCTCACCAGGGGCTTAGCACCATCCAGATAATACAGACAGGCTAGCTCCATGTCCTAATGCAAGGATCATTTATAGTAACTTTATCTTGTTGAAAAGTTTAATACTTGACTAGTCCAAATAAACAGCAACTTCAGAGTCTTGGACAAGTTTTGTTTTGGCGAGTCTTCATGTCCACATCCAACTTTTTCTCCTAGCTAAGAATGACATTTTAAGCACTAAGTTTATTTAGTTCAAATAATTGTGCATTGAATGATTTTTTACCATATTTGATATGGCACGTCACATAGTGAACACATCTATAATTTTCGACTTGATGTATATTGAGCTTCAAGATGACGCGCATCAGCTAGATAGGTCCAAAATGGCAATGCTATGTTGACAGAAGCTGATCGGAATTTAAGTGTTTAATGAAACACTTGTGTAATTATACACACTTGTGTGATTAAACAATGATATTGGCTCAAGATAAATTATGTGAAACTTTCGTGTTCCTATTTTGCAATGCAATGTTAAATATAGAAGTGTTGTTACAGTTGAAGAAAATATTTTACTATGGTAGGAATCAGATCAACATGGCATAAAGGGAACCAAATTATGCACTGGTCAGTCAATTGTAACCACGCCCACCCCCCCCCACCGCCAGATCTTGGGAATAGCGGGGACTTGGACTTTCAGTACAGCCAACACCGGCTAGATTCCATGCCATGCGGAGACGAACAGTTGGTAAAATCCCCACCAAAGTCCCTGCACCCCGGGGACTCTAGGCAAGGCCAATTACCCGCTGTATTTAAAACAGACAAAACCACCGCATTCAACCGGCAATGTGTAGTTGGACTAGGCAATGTGGGGCCACCTGACAAGCATAAACACGACCCATTTCACCGGCTATTCCCCGTATATCCCCGGACCTGGGTTGGCCGTGGTTACAATTGACTGGTGCATTTTAAAGAAAATCTGAAGTACCTACTGTACTGTAATGTATGTTTTATGTAGAAAGATGACAACTGTGACGCAGATGCAAGTTGTTTCGAGTTATTTATATTATCATTATCTTTCACATCAATATTTGCAACAATTATTGGCACGAAGCAAAACGACGTCATTGTTTTTTTGATTTTCACTAAGTTTGTATTTCCGTGTTTTACTGCAACTTACTTTTAGTCGTGGGTGACCTTTCACCAGATGTATATCAGTCATTAATTGTATTGCGTTAAATTCAGCCAATTTGACCACAAGGTGATGATGTTATTCAATTAATTATTTTTACTTCTCCTTTTTAGCACTAACAATCCATTGTAAAACTCGAGTGTGATGCCTTAAATCCAATTTGACATCGGAAATTCCACAGACATGTTTTGATTCATCCGCCATCTTGGATAAACCGGGTCATTTTGGGTCATGCCATTAACACATCATATTTTGATGATTTTACTTAAGGAGTCTACAGCATGATATAGATTTTAAAATATTTCGATAGTTCAAAGTATTGAATTAATTATGTTTAGCAACAATGTACTTCAGTATTCAGTTCGAAACATTTACGGATTTATTTTTATCGATACAGTAAAATGGCCGAGGAGTTCCGAATGGGTTCCCTAGACTTACCGAAATACGATTATTTACCGAAAGACGGATAAAATTACCGAAATACGCATGAAAGTTACCGAAATACGCCTTCTAATGCATTTTATTTTTAATAATCTTGTATATATATAATGATTATACGCATTGTAGCCAAAAATTATAAAAAAAAGTTATGAGATCATCATTAATTGGAATAATTGATTATTTTGGAAGCTTTTATCTGTCTTTCGGTTGGTGAGTCGGCACGCGGAATTCGATCTCGAACACTGAAATTTCAACTGCCTATTACATCATTATATTTTAATATTTTTCTCTAAAATTTGGTTTGGTAATGTATTTGTATAACATTAATATAAAAACAATAAAATGAATGCATTAGAAGGCGTCTTTCGGTAACTTTCATGCGTATTTCGGTAATTTTATCCGTCTTTCGGTAAATAATCGTATTCGGTAAGTATAGGGACCGTTCCGAATGCATTTTTGTAGTAATGTAGTGATACTAGTCAATATTGGCGAAATGATTTATCAATATAAAAATTTGATTTCAGTACCAATTGGCAATAAATTATACATGACCCACTTCTCTCACTATTCGCCCAGACATTTTAGAAAAAAAACTATGAAACAGCCACTTTAAATCAGCTGTGTATTCAAAAAAATGATGAGAACTATTTACTGAGCGCACTGGCGTTCTTTGGGTTGTAGTTTGCTCGGCCTACTTATAGGACGTAAACACTAATGATCATAATATTATTCGCTCAAAGATCATAATGTTTATAAACTGTTGTCTGCAGCTTGAACTCTTAGAAAGGAGGTTAAAAACGACGTTCATGGCTGCTTACAGTGTTGATAATGTTGCGGAAAATCAACTCCAACATTCAGGCATATGAAGATTTAAATACTTTGATTCAAGCATGCTTGCTTTTGCCAATGTTTTAGCCAACCATATGGTGATTTCACTGAAAGATTAGTTCTGGGCGATGAAAAATAGCCTCTACAGTGGTTGAAGAATGTCAAGCTCAATGTTTGAGCTCACCATTTATAATTATTTTGTTGTGACAGACTGTCATTGAGTGATGTTAAAAAAGACTAATGCTTTAGATAACCATATACGTTTTAACAGCATTTAAAAGCCCAAATTTATGATAACTGCCACTCGGAAGAAAATTATTATCACTTAATTGTGATGAGAGTGGGTTTGTTTGCTTGTCTGTATGGGAAGTGTTTTAAAGTACTATGGGAAGGATCTATGCATTATTTGATCAGTCATTTGTAACCACGGTCCCCCCAGGTCTGGGGATAGTCGGGAAATTGGCCGTGTTTTAACTTTTAAGGTAGCTCCGCAGTGCCAAGTGAATGTGTTATGCACCAGTCAGTTGTATCCACAGCCCCACCAGGTCAGGTGGTATACTATGTGGCCCCGCAGTGCCGGAGGAATGCAGTGGTTTTGTCTGCGCCATAAAAGGTGGAATTTGGCCTATCCTAGGGTCCCAGGGGCGTGGGCATTTGGCGGGGATTTCACTGAAGTTAATGATAAAGATAGTTTATATTGAAAGCAACACTATATAATCAACATGTTTATACAAAATATGTATATACATCGAAAAAACTTACTCCCGTAATAATATAAAGGTAAAGGATTTTGTTGGTTAAAAGTTTTAAATAAACAAATGTAAATGTTACAGATGGGGTCAAGTGCAAACATGCCGATTGATTTTAATTTTATTATTAGTCCTCAAATATCGGCAAATGGTAAATGCAGTGCCAGGGTGAATGCCGTGGTTTTGTCTTCGCGCTAAACATAGTGGCGAATGGGCCTTTAACCTAGTGTCCCCAGGGTTCAGGGCATTTGGCGGGGATTTTACATCAGTTCATCCCCACAGGGCGGGAATTTGCACCCAGGGTTGGCTGGAGCGAAAGTCAGTCCCCGCTATTCCCCGGACCTGGGGGGCGGCGTGGTTACAATTGACTGATGCATAACATACACTGGGAGTGTGAAGAAACACCTAAAGGAGAATGTCAGGACACTTTGTCTGCCGGGCATAAGTGTGGCCAACAAAAGTTTTTTCTGAACAGCAGAAACATTCGAAACCACCTTCTAAGGGCTAGAAAGAACATGGACCAGTCGCCTAATGATCTGGAGAATGTAGAAACATATGCTAGAAAGAAACTGGAAATGAAATTTGTCAAACAAAGGACAATATATCAATAATAACAAATTTACAAAGAAAATGATAGAATGGAAGGTATAAATAAAAGGTTACAGCTTTGACAGGAATTTTATGTTGATGTCGGTAGTAATCATGTTGGCAGTGAAAATTAGTTTTCCTACCAATTATGTAATGTACTATCTGCATTGATGAATCACCAGACAAGAAACTGTGAAGCTCGATGAAGTGGATGAAGAGGAAAATAACAACAAAGGAATGGAATTAAAGAATATAATTCAAATAGAAGTATTCACACTAGCTTCGTTGTTCAGATGTCCTTGCTACCTTACATGTATGGTATCGTAATCACATATTGTAAGAGGTAAAATGTATTATTAGACGGATATTTTCCCAACTTCACTCACATGAGGAGCAGGCTCAACAACATTTCTTTGTATACCTTCTATTCATGTTTCAAATTATTGCTTCAACTGTTTGTGATTGTATACTGTTCCCCACATTTAGAATAAGAAAAAACAAATTTTGAATTTTATAGAAAACAATTTTGGGTAACAGTTTTTTCAATGATCTTCTTTTCATTTGTAATTGATAATGATACATTGGTATGCTTGATTATGCTTCATATCATTTGATACTTTTCAGAAATATTCTGTTTTATAATGATTTGTTTTAAAACCAACATACATACATAATATTGTATTTTCAGATAAATGTTTAACTACTGAGAAATAGCAGCCATCATTTCATTTCACATACATATTTCTCTTGAATTGTTATTTTTTTGTTTAATAAAGTTAAAATTTCAGAAGCATCAGAAATTCATGTTTCTGATACAAACATAGCAAATGAAGTATCTGCTGCATAAGTATGGAAATAAAGTGACCCGGATGGACATTTAACTGGACTATAAAAAAATCTCTAGTTTAAATCCAGATTCTGTTAATATTTCCATTGTCTTTATTTTTCAGAGGTTTTAATCCATACTGACATAGCAATTCAAATTAAAAAGATAAATGCAATAATTGATACTTTTATTGGAACATATTTTTACATATATATATAAATCATTCTTCAGGTTTATTGATTTTCTTTAGGAATTAAATCATGCAAAAAGAGTCTTTTTTATTTCAAAGTATTTCACACAAATAATCAAGTGTTTCTAATGTTCTTTCAGGAGGAGCTATAGCCATGCCCTGGAAGTCCTGATGCTTTCTGGTATCCTGAAACACAAACAAAAGAAGATATAAAGAAAAATACTACAAATTTCCATTAGTTTGGCAGTTTTGGTCCATTCATGTATACTTAAGTATATACTGTCCATTTTGGTTGTTTTTGCATTGCGACATGTAAAATAAAATCTCAATGAGATTTATGTCTAATTTGTTCATGAAAATGTTCTTGAAAAGCACTGTAATTTCTCTATCAAAAAACATTTTTGCTAATTTTTGTTCAAAACTAAATTTTTAATATACATATATGCGAATCATGATGTACAATACCTGACTGAAACTATTTTCTGTAATTCAGAAAGTCAACGTCTGCAACTTGCCAATGTGCTCTTATCTGACAATATCATCCGTGAGTTGGAACAAACATTCTGTAAATATAGAGCAGAACATGACTTGCATGTGGCTATATTCCATGCTTGGAAGATAACAACTTTTGTAACTGATCACTTCAAGGTTATTATGCTCATTTATTTTTTGACTGACACTCTTTAAAATGCAAACATTTCTTTCACAAATACATGGATGAATAGTATAAACCTTTGGCCATACTGTAGACGAATGAGCCATTACTGAATGCGATAAGGGCCCTGAATGATTACACATTAATGACTAAGGAAGCACTCAAAAGACATGTCAAAAGTCAAATGAAATGTCAATAATTATTAAAGCTAGTAATATTAATTTTGATAATAGAATCTTTATGGAACATAAATAAAGAAAAAGTTAATGATGCATTAAGGTATTATCAAAAAATCAGGTCTTTTTAAAAAGCCAATCGCAATGCTTTAAGGATGAGAGCCATGGTTGCTATAGAAACATAAGAATAGTTAAAGTATTAAATCTTCAAAAATTGTAACAATTATCTCCAACGCCCAAAGTTGCACAATGTCACTTGCACATCATTCTGCATACTATTTTTTCAAACAGCAACCTAGCAGCCATTTAACATACCTGAGTAAACTAGTTTCTGCACTGCTGAGTCTCCAACTATTTCCCAATACTCAGAACATGACATTGTTGGTGACATCATGAAGTATGATATTGTATAACATCTAGCCATTTCTCATTACTAGGAACTGTACAATCTGTAATAAAATCAAGTAAATCAAATATTGCACTTAAATATATCACCATTCAGAACATAAAAGTAAGAAAAATACAGAAAAATAGTATTATTGACCGGCTAATGATCATCACTCAGAACGAAAAAGTCACAAACGACAGAAAAATAGCATTATTGACCGGCTAATGATCATCACTCAGAACGAAAAAGTCACAAACGACAGAAAAATATCATTATTGACCGGCTAATGATCATCATTCAGAACGAAAAAGTCACAAACGACAGAAAAATAGAATTATTGACCGGCTAATGATCATCACTCAGAACGAAAAAGCAGCTAACAACAAAAAATAGAGTTATTGACCGGCTAATGATCATCACTCAGAACGAAAAAGTCACAAACAACAGAAAAATAGAGTTATTGACCGGCTTTTGATCATCACTCAGAATGAAAAAGTCACAAATGACAGAAAAATATAATTACTGACCCGCTAATGATCATCACTCAGAACGAAAAAGTCACAAACGACAGAAAAATATCATTATTGACCAGCTAATGATCATCACTCAGAACGAAAAAGACGCTAACAACAAAAAATAGAATTATTGACCGGCCAATGATCACTCAGAACGAAAAAGTCACAAACAACAGAAAAATAGAGTTATTGACCGGCTATTGATCATCACTCAGAATGAAAGTCACAAATGACAGAAAAATAGCATTATTGACCGGCTAATGATCATCACTCAGAACGAAAAAGTCACAAACGACAGAAAAATAGAATTATTGACCGGCTAATGATCATCACTCAGAACGAAAAAGTCACAAACGACAGAAAAATAGAATTATTGACCGGCTAATGATCATCACTCAGAACAAAAAAGTCACAAACGACAGAAAAATAGAATTATTGACCCGCTAATGATCATCACTCAGAACGAAAAAGCCGCTAACAACAAAAAATAGAATTATTCACCGGCTAATGATCATCACTCAGAACGAAAAAGTCACAAACAACAGAAAAATAAAATTATTGACCGGCTAATGATCATCACTCAGAACGAAAAAGTCACAAACGACAGAAAAATAAAATTATTGACCGGCTAATGATCATAACTCAGAACGAAAAAGTCACAAACGACAGAAAAATATCATTATTGACCGGCTAATGATCATCATTCAGAACGAAAAAGTCACAAACGACAGAAAAATAGAATTATTGACCGGCTAATGATCATCACTCAGAACGAAAAAGCAGCTAACAACAAAAAATAGAGTTATTGGCCGGCTAATGATCATCACTCAGAACATAAACGAAGGAAAAGACAGAAAAATAGTAATATTAACAGGCTATTGAACATCGCTCAGAACGTAAAAGTCAAAAACGATAAAAAATAAGTTTCAAATTGACTTTTGATCATCACTCAGAACTTGAAAGTAGCTACAGTATTTACTTTAAAAGTATAGTCATCTCCAATACTTAGCAATAACGTTGCTGTCAAGCTTAAAAACAGAATACGTAATCCAGTTACTCAGTTTCTTATTTGTTCAACTCACCTGATACATTAAAGATGTTCTTGCACATCCAAGAAATGAAAAGAAACATTTAACGTACATGTTTATGGTGGCAGACAACAATTTTAATTGCATTTCCATCTGTATGATCTTGGGTTGTGTCAATTCGGTATTGGTATGATCTTTAGCGCTTACCTACTTAGAAACCTTGTTTTCCAAGCCTTTACTGAAACTGTGATCGGTACGAAACTTGTACAATTTGTTTAACCTTTTTGAGATTTTATTTTTGAGATTGTGAAGTAAACCAAGTCCGGGAAGATTTCCGTTCCATAAACAATACAGCTGGCATAACAATTTATTATAAATAGCAATATTGTCGAGATTCTAATAATCTATGACACCCGACTATGTCTGCACCATTAAGGCTATTTTTTTGCACTGAACATGTACAGTATACCAGTGGTCTTAATTAGCACAAGCCCGCAAGCCCTGTACTAGTAAAATGTCTTCCGGGCTTGCTCAAATTCTGCATTTTATATAGCAGGGCTTGTTCAAAAATTTGATGCCAAGCAATAGTATAAGAATTCGGGCTTGTTTATCCAAAAGTCTTATTTCAATGACTGGTATACATGTGGTGTCCGGTCAACGCAGCCCAATTACCTTTTCGTCCTTGTCCAAATCGGCCTACTTTTGAAAGGAAGCGTGCCTGCCTATGAAATGCCGATGGGTATTATGTTGTTCACACCTAAATTACATATTATTTAGAGTTGTTTATGTGTTAGAGTGTTAATAAAAACAGCGAAAAAACTGTTTTGATAATTGAAAATTCCGAAGAATGTTAATGATATTAATAAATTTATTAAAAAAAATCATTTTTTATTATGGCAGTACAGGACTGGAACTATTTAGAGGCGAGTGTCGCGCATGCAAAAACAGTGGAGAGCTTCAAGGCAGCTCTCAGAAGTCGTGACTGAACCACCAGGACTCACCACCGATGCGGTATGCCAGAACTGGTCCTGCGTCTTATCCACAAGTCCACTGTAACCCCCCCCCCCCAAGGGGGGGGGGGGGGGCGTGGTTACAATTGACTGGTGCATTACTTATACAGACACAGAACTTCTGTATTGCCTTATAAATAAAAGCGTTTGAAACATTCCTTTTAATGACCGATGAAGTTAAGTTTAAAAATACATAATACAATGTATAGAAATAAAGTGGTTTGGAATACATAACATAGGGACATATTTTATGGAATATACATAACATTGACCTTTGACGCGCAAAGGTTGACATAGTTCTTCAAGTCATTAAACATGCCATGGAGGTTAACCGTGAATGCAAAAAGCTTGTCTTTTTGATAACTCTACAATGCTTGCACCAATGGCCCTCAAACTTGACATTTAGGTTGGGGGTCACCAGAAGATGAGCCCTTTAAGGTTTGAAGGAGGGGGGCATAATGTTTGACCAATATTTCTTGTTTAAAAAGAATATAGGCAAAACAAATATTATTTCTCAACCAAGTTGACCTGATTTTCATGACCTTCATAAGCATAATTTCAGGGCTGAAATATTTTCAAAATTTTCGGATCTTTCCTTGCATGTCATTATGATAAATCACGCTTTACATAGAAAAAAATCATTGATATATATTTTACCCAATGACAGCTTATCAACTTATTAGAAAATACTCAGTTGGTAGTTTGCTTGTATCAATGTGTTTGACACACCATGCAGTTCTTCGTGTTTCGCTGATCATCCTTTCGGAGATTTACATGTGTTTCCCCAGCCAACAGGCCGAATGTTTAACATTACTCAATACAAGGCTTTGTTTTAATGCGAACATCTTCATTTAAGACTGTAAACAACATGTTTTTCTAATTGCAGTTGTAGTTTGGGACATTAAAGTTAAGCCAGACTGCAAGATTCATCTCTTCATAAAGGATGTCATATAGCTTTCCAGGTATGTGTGCATTGATTGATTGTTTGATTAATTGACTGATTGATAAGTGTGAGTTTGTGTAATTGATTTAGTGTGAGGCCATAACTCAATGACTGTTGGGCTGTAAAGGTGTGTGAGTGTGTTCATGCAACTTCACATTCACCGTCTTGGTCGGCATACAGAAACATCATCAGACATGCTGCCATGAATGTGAGGGAGATTATAAATGTGATTTCTTATTTTCCCGTGTTAATTTATTGACGTTTGATTAAAGGTACGCCACCATGTTACTGAGGTACACTTTGAATTTGGACTAAAGCTAGAACTAGGCATATTCTTTTACAAACTTCTGTGAGATTTCTTCCCTTGAAAATATTTGCCCGCCTCAAGTAAATGCTTAGTTCGGTATTTAATAGCTTTCTGATACTTTTTGATAATTTTAGATCCTTATGAGGCCACTGTCAAGTAACAAGATGTTACTGGGTTGTGCACTGGGTAGCAAAGGCTGCCCAGTAAAAGTTGTTTCTTTTTTCTGGAGATATTTTTAGTGAAATGCCCAGTTGCAGTGGTTTTGACGCCACAGAACAAGCACAGCTCCATGACAGAGATGCATGTCTCGCATTGTTGTCAGTTCTGCTGTATTGGAGTCCTTACAATTTTTGTGTGGAAATGTCATCTGACACACTCAAAACTGCCTGTGTAGAGAGGCGTATTTCCAGCATAGCTTACATAAGACATAAAGTGCATGGCCATTCTCTGTCATTTTCAGATACACCATGTTGTGTGTGGGCAGAAATGCAGAGTGGTTCCATCAGTGACCTAAGCCACCATTCCCCTCACAGACAAAAGGCTCATGCAGACAGTTGTTTGTGGGTGGAAATGCACAGTGGTACCACTAGTAACCTAAGCTGCCATTCCCCTCAAAAGGCTCATGGGGACAGTCCCTCCAGTTAACAGAAAAGCTCTCAATTGTAGCCCTACGAACTTCAGGTAAGTGATAAATCTGGGCTTCAAGATATAGATCTATGCACTCGCTATATATATATAAGTTTATACTAAATTTGAGCGAAACTCACAATTTAAGCATCAAAATCCAGGTTAAGATCCCAATCTGAATTTATCTCCTCCAAAAAAATTAAGTTAAGATGTTCTATAAGCAACAAACATGTTCACTTTTCCAGGGTTCGAATTAAGACTCGCATACTCGCAAAATGCGAGCGACATTTGCAAATTGCGAGTGACTTTTATTCAAGCTCACAGAATTCTGCCGAGCGGCTTTTTCTAGACCACAAAATGTTAAAAGGAAAGTAGAATAAACATGAACTTAACTGCGCTATGTAGTCGAGTGTAAACTGCCTATAAGTGGCACGTTTACACTTAGTACCAGTACAGAGAAGACAGTAGAGTCATGCTCTAGTAAGTTTTCAAAAATAGAACAAATACGGAAAAGGCCGAAGTGAATACAAATGACATAATCACCTAGCTCAATAATCATTGGCTAAATTTAGCACTTTCGCACACTATATGTAAACCCCATCAACCGTTTCATATATCTGTCCAACTGTCAAAGTGAACAATGTCAATGGACAGCTTTGTTATCAAAAAGTGGCAAGCATCCGATGAGTCATCCGTACACCCCAAAAAGAATAAGCCATCAACAAGTTCAAGTAGTCGAGTCACTCAAAATTGATACTTTTTAATATTCATAATATGTGTAAATATCTACTTCAATTAGACAATATTAAAAGGGAATAAAGCAAATAATAAAATTGCAAGTTGATTTTTCATTTTGCAAATTGCCTCAAAGAGCACTCACAAAATTACTTGCAAAAGTTATATTCGAACCCTGACTAAGAATGATGGATAAGAATTTTCTCAATTTGATCATAAATGCACTATCCCAGATTTACACCCTCCTCTTGCAGATACTGCCGAGGGCGTAGCTCTGGTGCACCGGGCCGGTTTTTATAGCCATTTGAAATCAACATTTCCAGCTGACTTAGGGCCGGGAACAATATCAGACTCCTAAGCAGCACGGTGAGCTTTTGCGTATTTATAATCAGGCTGGTATACTCCACCAGACTTTGTGCATTTAAGCTTCCCTTACCTCATTTTTAAAAAAAAGTACCTCAAGTCTTTCAATGAAATCACAACTTTGGAGATGAGATACAGTCATCGAAATTAGACTTTTGGATGAACAAGCCCGAATTCTTATACTATTGCTTCAGCCTCAAATTTTTGAACAAGCCCTGCTGTATAAAATTCAGAATTTGACCAAGCCCAAAAGACATTTTACCAGTGCAGGGCTTGCGGGCTTGTGCTAATTGCGATCACTGGAGATACAAATTAAGGAGCCATAATGTGTAGTACGGTAAGCCTTTTGGGTGCTTTAAAATCAGATAAGTGAACAGGATTCTCATGGTTTATAAGAGGTCCTGTGGACCTTTCATTCTTTACTTGGTTAAGAGCAGATTAAGTATGTAAGATAGGGGGTAAAGATGAGAGTAAACAGTGTTTTATTGAGTATATTTGTTTTTATTTTATCACCATTTTGAAGGTAATGATTGAATATCTGTAGTTTGTGCTAAAAATGCATTTTTTCACGATTCAAATTCGGAAATGCATTACTTTTTAGTGAAAACTTGAGATGTTTTTCTATCATAAAGCTCTTAAAACACATATTGAATGGTATGAAGGGACCAAATCAGGGATTAGGAACAAGTATGACACAAACACTGTTACATGTGCTTTATTGCATGTAAATCTTTAAATTATCTCTGGAGAAACATCAAATTTAGTCTGAACTCCATTTCTCAGAAAAAGTTACTGAGGGTCTATTCCACCAATGAGTATCACTGTCTTGCTGTTGCGATACAGTTTTAATTAGCAAAAGGAAAAAAAGTTTATTTCTTTCTTTTTATGATACACACTTAAGAGTTAGGACATGTAATAATTTTTGGCTCGACTATTCAAAGAATAAGGAGAGCTATCCTAGTCACACGAGCATCGGCATAACACTTTATGTTAAATTTTGCGTACCACCTCAAATATTTTCAAAGTCCATTGACATATGGCTTTGAAACTTTGCACGCTTGTTCACCATCATGCCCCGAACCTGTACATAGGAGGAGGTCACTGTATCAAGCATTTTGACAGAATTATGCCCCTTTGACTTAGAATTTACGTTAAAGTTTGTGTACCACGTCAAATATTTTCAAAGTCCATTGACATCTGGCTTTGAAACTTTGCATGCTTGTTCACCATCATGCCCCGAACCTGTACATAGGAGGAGGTCACTGTATCAAGCATTTTGACAGAATTATGCCCCTTTGACTTAGAATTTACGTTAAAGTTTGCGTACCACCTCAAATATTTTCAAAGTCCATTGACATATGGCTTTGAAACTTGGCATGCTTGTTCACCATCATGCCCCGAACCTGTACATAGGAGGAGGTCACTGTATCAAGCATTTTGACAGAATTATGCCCCTTTTTGGACTTGGAGACATTAAAGTTTGCGTACCACCTCAAATATTTTCAAAGTCCATTGACATATGGCTTTGAAACTTTGCATGCTTGTTCACCATCATGCCCCGAACCTGTACATAGGAGGAGGTCACTGTATCAAGCATTTTGACAGAATTATGCCCCTTTGACTTTGAATTTACGTTAAAGTTTGTGTACCACGTCAAATATTTTCAAAGTCCATTGACATCTGGCTTTGAAACTTTGCATGCTTGTTCACCATCATGCCCCCAACCTGTACCCAGGAGAAGGTCACTGTATCAAGCATTTTGACATAATTATGCCCCTTTTTGGACTTGGAGACATTAAAGTTTGCGTACCACCTCAAATATTTTCCAATTCAATTTATGTAAATATTTCAGCACATCATGTATTGCATTGAAATCTAATCTAACAGTGATCCATGCATGTTTAGCCTTTCAATTTTTTCAATCCATACACTGAAAAGCGGCAGAATAGTCGAGCGCGCTGTCTCTGTGACAGCTCTTGTTAATGTATAAAGAAGTTAAGTTTTGCATAAAGGTGTCGGCCGACAATGAAAGGCTGTCCAGTCGTATCCCTTCAAGTAGTTCTTAAAAAAGGTTTCTCCCCATTCAGGACGCATTTGATGATGTGTAAATTTTATTCTTGAATGTATTTTCAAGTTTACACATGATTTATGTCATATTTGAAGATAATTATGTGGTTATGAATTATATTTTGCAGGACCTCTTTCTTGGGTGGATGGATTCAGAGATGACCCCAGAGATGCAGTCATGACTGTGGCACAAGGACGTTATAGATTGTGACTGTAAAGAAATTATGATAGCAGAAAAATGAAACTATCTTGATATGGTTTTCTGGTGTTAAATCAGCGGACAGTGTTCATAATTTGTTGGAAAATAGTGTCATAGCTGAAATCAATTTTACAAATTCATAATAAAATGGTGAACTGGAGTGATTTAACATACAACAAGAAAGGCAATGTTGTTGTGCCGTCTCCATAAGCAGAAATGGAGGTAGCTTTGTTAGAACGAAAAGCACAACTGATGGAACATGACAAAATGCAGCGGCCATGACTAGAGGAAAAGGCGACTTTGTATGTAAAAGAGGAGCTGCTGCAGCAAATGTGAAAGTTACAGCTTTATGGGAACCAGAAAGAAGTGAAAGTGTAATCAGCTACTATGAAACAGCAGGACTGGCGGAAATACCTACTGCAAAGCCAAAAGGATTGTTGAAAACTTGTATACTACATTCATGGATAGTTTACCAAAGTGCAGAGAGTTGATCAATTGAGGGAGATTTGTCAAAATATCTTTTGAAAATCATCAACCCACCCGAAGCTTAACAGTCCTGTGAGACTAATTTTGCACAGAATATGACTTGATCATCTGGCCCTTATTTCTCGAAACTTCTTAAGCTTAACAGTTTTAAGTCGCTTATTTCAATTAGCCAAAATACATACTTTGATGAATGAAAAATTGTTTATTCTGATACTCATACAGATTATTCCTACATTATTTCTAAAAATTCTTGAAGAAGTTAATATAACATATTTTATAGAACAACAAAAATAGTGAGATTAGCTTAATCCTGTTATAAGGTACTTACCGGTAAGAAGTTTCGAGAAATTGGGACCTGCTGAAGAAATGGACTGTAAAAAGGCTCATGCATCTTGATAGAGGAGTGTTTCTGAATGGTTCAAAGTTGCCTCAACTGTCAAAGTGATATGGGGGACACAAGCAAGCTCCTACAAGAAGCAAATGGATTGTTTCTTTACTCAGTTTTTCCTATTCGTTGAGTTTGGCCAATTATCTAACGTAGACAGAGACTCCCCAAACAGGAGTGCTGAAACCAAACCCTGTATTCATCAGGATAATGGATTAATTAGCAGACACAAAGTAGAACAACCGTAGTGATAAATGTGCTCACTTCTTAAGGTTAATTATTAATTTTATTAACTGTGATATGTTTTGAAATATGTGGCGAAGTGAAAGAAGGCAGGATTTGTTTCAGAAGCGGATTCTCACTTTTTTGCTTTATGATAACGCTCTGATGAGCTCAAGTGTTAAATGTGATGTGTGTGGTAGTTTCAGTTTGAAGTTCATCCATGGAAGATAACAACAGCAGTGAAGATGAACAACTTGTAAAACTTTTTTTATGCAAAACAAATTCTTTTTTTATATTTTTTATGTCTTGATTGAAATGCAGAATTAGTTCTTCTAAGAAGTGTCCTTAACATCTTGCATGTCTAAATTATTATGCTACATGTATAACCCTCTATTTGCAACTTCTTATTCGTTTCGTGTCACTTCAGTTAGAAAACCTTCATGCATTTGCCAAATAAATGTTGTAAGCCCCCAGTTGATTCAGTTATTCAGCTTTGTTAACTGGCATCTTATAAATCTTAGAGGACAAAACAGTACACAATAACATCTACGTTAGTGATCCAATTGCGTGAAAATCATGCCCATCTGGAATAACAAACTGTCGTTCCCTACTATATGTCTTGAGTGGTCTGTACATGATTATACTGTATATGTACCTATCAGATAACCCTATGAGTAAAATACATGTATTTTAAGGAATGTTTGACATGATAATCCTCTGCTGTGCATCTCCTGCTAATTGCACTGATGTCACAGTAGGGGCCAATTTCCTGTGTATTTGTTAATTGGCTCAGGGCCATTTAGGGTCCATTTCTATAATTAATACATACCTTGAATGACCATTGTTAATTGTATGTAAGCTATTTCTGTACTCAATGAAGGAAAGGCACTGGTAAGTCAGGTTCTGGCAGCTCTTCAACTAGGTCCGGGGCAGCTGGGGTGGGGGGGACAGGAACAATGGTTGTAGACATCGGTGGTTCAGACTGTATGGTCATACTCAATTGGAGACTCGTTAATGCTATCTGTTCTTCATGATCCATTGTAGATATATATGTCAGCTATCCATCAACCGTCCATCAATTTAAGTCTTAAATAAAAGACTTTCAATATGGGATTCTTCTTATCACTTTGCCATTTAAAAAACGTAAAATAAATTCCTTCACGGGTGGAACATAGAATTCGCGATATTACGGTTCCACATAATCAATATTTTATTTGCAAATTTTACTAGTTGTTTGGAGTATTCCGGATCAGTAACATTTTTTAGCGTAGTTTAAGCTCAAACCGATTTCTATGATTTATATTTTGCATATAACATGACATACAAACTATTCCTAAGTTGAACCAAACTAATTATTTCCACGCAAAATTTGACATCGGTATATACATGTATGACCGTTTTCTGGAGTCTTTCCACAACACAGTAAGCAGGCAACCAGACTTCTATATTTAGATCCTACTTTCGCATCAAAGTATGGGTGTTCTCAAAGTAGTTATAAATAGGTACCGCAAGTAATAGTACTTTATCGATCATAGATCTGTCACCATTGTAAACAGACCCAGTTTAAGTGCTTATAATTCGTCTTTTTGAATGGTCAATATAGTTTTTATCCACAACATTACTAACATAAATGTTTATATTTCGTAATTACATCAAGTTCAAACAAAATACAAATCGTAATAAAGCCAATCTGACCGGTTAAGAATTGCAGACGCCCGAGTTAAACATCACTTTACGTCCGCCATTTTGACAAAAGTGGAAGATCACATGCGCTAAATATGGTTTATTTTTTGTCGCATTCTAAGAATATAACTTGATGACGAAGGGTGTTTTCCAAAGTTAAGAGGGGCCTCAATTGGGGAAACTATTGTTTTTGTTGTTTTTAAAACGATTCCTTCTTAAAAACAAGCAATTAAAAAAAGGGAAATTTTCAAATAGTTTTTACTTCTGATCGGCACATTCGGCATGGCATGGCATAGTACATAACTGATCTAACAGCATTATTCTTTACGACTAAATCACAAACTCTGCCCCCCGTTTTGCCGCAGGCTGCCGATTTACACTTAAAATCACCCACCGATAGCCTCAGCAGGTGCGCACAGCCTATGCCATAATGAATTACGTCATTCGTTATTCACTTCCGGTTTATCCGAAAACGCATGGAAAACTCATTTCTACTGAATTAATTGACTATTTGAGAATTTCTCAGTGAGTATATTATATCTACGTTTTTCTATACGTACAAATACATCCGTTCACGCAATGTTTTAAATAATTTGCGTCTTCTGGACGCTTAAAATCGCAATCGATCGGTGTTCTTGTTGTTACATGACAAGCAAAAATTACTTTCACTTTCGTTTTTTCTAAATAAACATCTCAAGCGGATTAGCGGTAAATTAAAGCAATTAACAACTTGATACTAGACGAATACTTGATTAAGAAATGCCGATATACTTAGAAAAATAACATATATTGAAGAAAAAAACAGGAAATAAACAAATTAAAAGAAAGTGGGTCACTAAATTTAATGGGGTTTCACATTGTATATTACCTACAAATTCAGCAATAAAAGTCATAATGACTCATATTTGTCATTTAACTGAAGATTGTGTTAGTCTAAGTGCATTGAAAGTGTGTTTATAATAGAAAGGGTCAATTAATTACTCACCATTGACCCATATCAGCATTTGTAACTCTTTTCAGTCTACTGACCTTACTTTTTTGTACTTTCAGTTACTGAATTATCCGTTATGTCAGATGATGACATAAATTGTTCACCAATTCTAATATTATAAGGTTAGACATATCACTTGTCATTTATAATAAGGACATTCCAACAGAAAAGACATATTTAAGAATGCCACATTTGGACTTTTGTATGGTATATACACATGGAATTAGAACTGGCCGCTCTCAACTAGTAATTTTTGTTCTACTTTTTATAATCAAATACATGACACAGTGGTTTTTATATTGAAATGCACTGTGAAAATGGTATATATACAACATGTGCACATTTGTTTTAATCTAAAGGAGAAATGTGAACCAGAAACTTGTTATATATACAATTGTAATAGAATGTAATATCTGACAGACGAATAACTCGTGTTAGTGTTATTCAAATGCTTGTAAGTTTAGTTACAATTGTGATAGAATCAAATGGATTACACCATTGTTTTTCTCTCATGATTCCCTTTAAAATGGTGTATAACATTTGCTTATTTGTTAAAGTTTCAAAAATCACTTATTTTACCTATTATAAAACTTTGTCACAGGGTTACTGTTCTATTATGAAACAGACTATAGATCTATTAATACTTGTACCCTTGTTTAACCACTGGACTTCACTTGTAGAATAAACTTAGTAGCAGACTCACGTCTTGTGTTTGTCTTTCACTACTATAACTTGAATACTTGTCAACCAAAACATACAACAGTTACACTTTACTAAATTTGAAGCATATAATTTGTTTCACATTGAAGTAAATGTAACAAGTTTGGGCACACATATGTTCCAGTTAATCTATATATTCCTATATATGCCTTGTGGACATGACATAGTCAAATTTAACACAGGGAGCATTTTAAAAGAAAACAATGATCTAACTAGATATCACAATTATAAGACGGGAATTAACAAATACTCACACTCATAACAGCACAAACAAGGTATACGAAACGAATGAAAGTTTGACTAGACTGATAAAATCACATCTATAAAACATGACACACTAGGAAGATTTTACCCTTTATCATTAAGCATCAAGTGAAAATCAAATGACACGTTCATAGCCGAACCTTCTTGCATTGTTTCCAATGCTGGTCCGGTCAAGTAATTGGGGGGGGGGGGGGGGGGGGGGGCTTTGAAGATAATTTTGATTTTTTAATGAAATGGCGCATTTTCCAGTACTACTTTACTACTTGATAGCACATTATTATGATTATTAAAATGGATGACTTTTCAAGCAGATAAGTCATTACAGCACACTCTTTGGTCTCATAGTTGTGCGATTTCCTACTTCTTACATATCAATATACATGAATCCTTAATTTGGAGACTACAAAAACAAGGTCATATATATACATACCGTCTTTCATACAAGATATATGAACATTTAACATATATACAATTTGCAATGGTAAAACGTTTGAAGTTCTCACTGATAAGGATTAAATGCACTGATAAGAACTGAACAAAGTTTACTAACAGATCATATTAAAACTAAGTGCAATTTTATCATTTAGACAAACAAAAGAACATTGTCCTTACACTACACTCTGCAACACTGGCAGCTAATAAAACTTTGCTAAGACTGAAAAAATGGGCTGATGGCCCTGCACTTTTTTGCATATTTTGGTTTAAACACTGTCAAATGGTAGTGTTTGAACACTTGGTAGAGCCATTCTCTTTGCAAACAGTGCCACTACCTTGGCAATGTCGATCTTTACATTTCTCTGCCACATTGTCTCTTTGAGAACTCAAACCGTGGTGGACGAACCCATTCTTTCTCCAGGACATAATGCCTTTCACTGTCTTGTCAAGGCGCCCTGTCGCTTACTGTACAAGTTGATATCTTCGACATCAACCGCTGTCATAGAGCTGGGAAAAACAGAAAACATTCTTAAAAATGTTTGTAATTATCAGTCTGGCATGGCATGTAGCTGGCATGTATATTTTTTGTAAACAAAGTCTGAATGTTTTTTTATTTGCGTGCACGGCTCTATGGGACGACATTTGACTTCCATTTCACATGTATCGTAATAGATATATATATATATTGTTTCTCTTGGGCAAACGTGTTGAATTGATGATGCAATAGCGGGATAATGCGTTTTAGTCTGGAAAATTTCGGTGAAATTAGCGGGTAGTTGGTTCGGCGAGTTACATGTTTTAGGAAATTTGGGTTTGAAATTGCATTTGTTTTCGTTAAAAATGTATATTTTCTGAAAGATTGACACTAACTCTACAAGAAAAGTCCAAAACTGTTCTTGGTACATGTCCAAGGAAGGCCGGCAATGTCGGATAATTTCAATTGTCTACTTTGGTCTGTAACCATGTTATGATTATTTTCATTAAATGTTTCAAGGTCTGGCAGCCACAAAAGACATGCCTCTTTGTCTACAATGTTAGTGTATTCACGGTGATCCACCCTTATTTTAGTAGGAAGATCCGTAATAGGTGGCTTATCTTGTAGACATGGTATTCCTAAATAACACTTTCCTCCAACAAAATGGTCTTCAACAAAGAAACATCAGTTGTTCATAAAGGGCCAGTAACTGGCTCACTGGTTTTTACCTGAAAAAGAAAGTATTTAATTGATCAATATTAAATTAGGTAAATTCACTAGATCTGATATTTTTAATATGAAATTAAATTTGAATATCAAAAACAAGATAAGTGTATTAGTTTTCAGTTAAAGATGAACAGAATATTGATGTGCAAGTATGTACTGATAGTTATTAGAAAAAATGCTCTCTTCCTGGACAGTAGATGGGTTCAGTAGATTTGAGTTGAACTCGCACTTATCACAATAGAAGTCATCCTCACTGTCTACAGGTTCTTCTCTGCACTCAAGAGTGCAACCACTGGTCGCAGATGTCACGCTGTACCCAGACACGTTCAATTTCCAAGAATTGGTCCTCTGTCCAGCTTAATTTACAACACATACATGTCACGCCCATTTTGTTTGTATTATCCCGTTTGTCATGTTCATGTTATTCTTTTTCAGTGGACTTTGGCTCATCAGTAAAAGAAGTTTTCCTCGTGTATGTTTTTTTTTCGGAGCAAATTTGATTTTCTTAGAATTTTTGCCTTCAGTTGTTTTGCTAGATTTTGCAATATAATATTTTGATTCCGTGTTTTTCTTCAGTGCTAGTAACATGCATTTCTTCTTTGCTTTAATTTCCCCGTTTCTCTAAATGCTCTGATTTTACCGTCAAGCTTTTCAGATACATAGTGCATGTGTATGTAATGAATCAGACGATGTTAAGTTGTCTGGTATAGGTCATCAATTTGTGACTTTCTCTTCAATTTCTTCTGCGCAGCAACCGTTGTTTCACTTTGTACAGCTGGTTTGCTTTGTACATTTTCAGATGGTTCACATACTGAGGCGGTTTTAGGTTTGTTTGTGACAGTTTTGCGACATATGTTGTTAACAGAAGTTTCTTGTAGCCATCAAAACACGGGGATTGTCCTTCAACATATCAGCCCTCTCGGGTAGGTTTAGTGTACTTGGCTTTTGTAGGTGTTGTCAGCGCACATTCTAACGCTTCAAGAGCCAGCGATGATCCACTTGGCTGTTGATGATCAGACTCTGGTAGTTCGAGACTGGATTCTGTTGTGGATTAATCCGGTAATTTGGACTCTGCACTACCGAATGTGATACCTGGTTTAAGATGCTCCTTTGTGATTACAGTGCTGTCAACTGGGTAGATTCCGGATGACCGATAGGCACTGATGACTGTTAAAGGCTTTAAAACAGAAGTAATGCTTCTTTATTTATTTTTCAACAAAATTCTCTTTGCTGATTGATACCCCAGGGCTCATTCTAGTATGGCCGGACCTCACAACCTGGTGCCACCTTTGTTTTAGTGGTCCAAACAAGTCTACATCCAGAGGCTGCATTAGATGCGAAACGTTTGGCGCAATACGGTAAAGTTCGATGCCCTTTTACAAGCTAGTTCAAATGCAGGCATGGATATGTGACTGCTCACACTATCTACCAATAGAACCACTGGGCGGTCCTCACCAGCTTGCAGATGAAAATGATATAGCAACTTCGCAAATATAGAGGCATCCATCCAACCCTTTTTTGGTGTAGGCTATGTCAGATCCATCCAAGGCACCCGTCAATGGATTACAACCTCTGGGTCTAGGTTCTGGATATATGAATTATGGAGACCTTATGTTTCCATTAGTGGATCCACAATACATGACAGTTAAACGTTGTTTACTGTGGGCGTGGCCACCAGTCAGATGAGGAACTTGAGATGGTGTTTTGCTCTTGTGGGACCAATGACATTGCTTTACACACTTTCCAGGCTTATTCACTTGAACATTCAAATGATAATTCACTTAAATATTCAATTTCTTTTCAAAAATACTACACATAAGAGCTCTTTGACAGCTCAAAATACATTTGAGAAACTCCCCCAATGAGTTTCATTCAATGAGAACCACGTGATACAAGTAACTGTCAATGAAGTTTTCGACGTTTATACCCAACTTCAGTACACATTTAAGTGAGTGGGGTAAAATAACAAAATACTCATATAGATCACGGTTAGCCTAAGGTACAGTGCGGATTGTAGTATTGCCAGATAAACGACAGTGCGGATTTCAGCAGGTGCTTGGATGGTCTATTAACGTCATAGATATTTGTGTAAATAGAAAATAGACATTACATTTGCCTTTGCAGCAAAGTATTGACAATGTTTATCATAATTTTCTCTTGTCAAAATGAACTCAACATTGATTGTGTTTATATAAAATAATAGTGTAAGTAGTTGCCACATTTTCCCATGATTATTTTATAAAATAATTAGGGTAAATCAAACAATTAAGAAATAATGGAAGATCTACACTGTACTTCATCTTTGAGGGGCCCATCTTTGATTTAGATTTCTAAGCTAGTATTTTAGTACTCCATATAAACAGCCTCTTTAGAGTCTTTAACGGTTTTTGAATAGGCGAAAGTTCCCTATACTTGCATTAATGTGTCTAGTATTTTAGAAGGGGTAAACAAAAAGTCCATTGTTTGAATTTTAATACCTATCAATCCTATATTTATGTTAATCATGAAAAGCATCCAACATTAAGACTGTAATTTAAGACATCCATTACATTTTGAAGTATTTTGACTGTAGATCATATGGCTGTAGTGATCATTGCAGGGGGACATGTTCTAAAGCACTGTAGTTTATCAGTTGACCATATATCTTTATACTGGTAGTCATAGCTGGGGGACACGTTCTAAAGCACTGTAGTTTATCAAATGACCATATATCTTTATACTGGTGACCATAGCTGGGGACACATTTTAGAGCACTGTAGTTTATCAAATGACCATATGTCTTTATACTGGTGATCATAGCTGGGTGAAACGTTCTAAAGCACTGCAGTTTATCAGTTGACCATATGTCTTTATACTGGTGACCTTAGCTGGGTGACACGTTCTAAAGCACTGTAGTTTATCAAATGACCATATATCTTTATACTGGTGATCATAGCTGGGTGACACGTTCTAAAGCACTGTAGTTTATCAAATGACCATATATCTTTATACTGGTGATCATAGCTGGGTGACACGTTCTAAAGCACTGTAGTTTATCAGTTGACCATATATCTTTATACTGGTAGTCATAGCTGGGTGACACGTTCTAAAGCACTGTAGTTTATCAGTTGACCATATATCTTTATACTGGTGATCATAGCTGGGTGACACGTTCTAAAGCACTGTAGTTTATCAAATGACAATATATCTTTATCCTGGTGACCATAGCTTGGGGACACGTTCTAAAGCACTGTAGTTTATCAGTCGACCATATATCTTTATACTGGTAGTCATAGCTGGGGGACACGTTCTAGAGCACTGTAGTTTATCAAATGACCATATATCTTTATACTGGTGATCATAGCTGGGGGACACGTTCTAGAGCACTGTAGTTTATCAAATGACCATATGTCTTTATACTGGTAGTAATAGCTGGGGGACACGTTCTAAAGCACTGTAGTTTATCAAATGACCATATGTCTTTATACTGGTGATCATAGCTGGGGGACACGTTCTAAAGCACTGTAGTTTATCAGTTGACCATATATCTTTATACTGGTAGTCATAGCTGGGGGACACGTTCTAAAGCACTGTAGTTTATCAAATGACCATATATCTTTAAACTGGTGACCATAGCTGGGTGACATGTTCTAAAGCACTGTAGTTTATCAAATGACCATATAATATTTTTAAACTGGTAGTCATAGCTTTGGGACAGGTTCTAAAGCACTGTAGTTTATCAAATGACCATATGTCTTTATACTGGTGATCTTAGCTGGGGGACACGTTCTAAAGCACTGTAGTTTATCAAATGACCATATATCTTTATACTGGTGATCATAGCTGGGTGACACGTTCTAAATGACTGTTGTTTATCAGTTGACCATATATCTTTATACTGGTGATCATTGCAGGGGGACACGTTCTAAAGCACTGTAGTTTATCAGTTGACCATATATCTTTATACTGGTAGTCATAGCTGGGTGACACGTTCTAAAGCACTGTAGTTTATCAGTTGACCATATATCTTTATACTGGTAGTCATAGCTGGGTGACACGTTCTAAAGCACTGTAGTTTATCAAATGACCATATATCTTTATACTGGTGATCATAGCTCGGGGACACGTTCTCAAGCACGGTAGTTTATCAGATGACCATATATCTTTATACTGGTGATCATAGCTGGGTGACACGTTCTAAAGCACTGTAGTTTATCAGTTGACCATATATCTTTATACTGGTAGTCATAGCTGGGGGACACGTTCTAGAGCACTGTAGTTTATCAAATGACCATATATCTTTATCCTGGTGACCATAGCTGGGGGACACGTTCTAAAGCACTGTAGTTTATCAAATGACCATATATCTTTATCCTGGTGACCATAGCTGGGGGACACGTTCTAAAGCACTGTAGTTTATCAAATGACCATATATCTTTATCTTGGTGACCATAGCTGGGGGACACGTTTTAGAGCACTGTAGTTAATCAAATGACCATATATCTTTATACTGGTGATCTTAGCTGGGGGACACGTTCTAGAGCACTGTAGTTTATCAGATGACCATATATCTAAATACTGGTGATCATAGCTGGGGACACGTTCTAGAGCACTGTAGTTTATCAAATGACCATATATCTTTATACTGGTGATCATAGCTGGAGACACGTTTTAGAGCACTGTAGTTTATCAGTTGACCATATATCTTTATACTGGTGATCATAGCTGGGGGACAAGTTTTAGAGCACTGTAGTTTATCAAATGACCATATATCTTTATACTGGTGATCATAGCTGGGGGACACGTTCTAGAGCACTGTAGTTTATCAAATGACCCTATATCTTTATACTGGTGATCTTAGCTGGGGGACACGTTCTAGAGCACTGTAGTTTATCAAATGACCATATATCATAATACTGGTGATCATAGCTGGGGGATACGTTCTTAAGCACTGTAGTTTACCAAATGACCATTTTTACTTATGTTCATAGTTGATTGACACATTTTAAAGTGCTGTAGTTAGGCAACTGGTGACTTTTGCTAGGGGACATGTTTAAAAGTGACAAGCTCATAATTTGTTAAATGCAAAGTGTGTCAAATCATAAGGAGTGTTGAAACAAAAATAGCAAAAGCTGGAACCATTTAGCAAAATAATGTTGAAGACCACAATTTCAAACGTGTATTCAAAATTAATTACAGCTGTAGTGTTGCTTGATTGGTTGATTGACATTATCATGGGATATAATGAATGTTTCCTTAAGGGGCAAACATATCCACCATTTTTGTTAAAGTCCCGGTGGCTGTGTTGACTAGCCAGCTATTTTTTTAATGTTTACTTGGTTTTTCCTGGCGTGGGTTTGAACCCCACAAAAACCAAAAAAAAAATTATGCACTGGATTTTTTTCTGTTATTGATAACATAAAATAATAATAAAAATAGTTTTTTTCAGATGCATTACCGGGAAAACTAATATTTGGTCCAAAAACAAAAGTGAGTCACTTTAAAGTACTGCATTAAGTTTACTTGGTATATGCCTTCCAGATACGTAGTCAGGCTTTACTGAATGTTACGCACGAAAGGGGGATGGTGTTGAAGGAGGAATATCGCTGTAGCTTCAGGGGGGCTCCCCAAGGAAAAAAATGAAGTATAGAACTAACATGTTGGGCACTGATGTGTATTTGGAGGGATTTAAAGGTTCGGGGCCGCCGACTTTGTAGTAACCAAGTGATTGATTTAGGCTCAGTAAGCTATCCAACACAGAGAAACAATGCTTACTATAGCTGATCTTCCCTTTATTCTGATATCAATATTTAGCTTAGCCCTTGAATTGATGCCATTTTTTGCCATATTTATTTTTTCATTTTTCAAATTGATGTTACACACATGCGTAAGTGCATAACGCTGGCTACATCCAGCCTTCAATGTTTCATATGAGTAGTTATGGCGGTGACAGCTGATGTGAAGTTCTAAATCTTAAGCAATGCAGTTTATCAACTGATCACCTGGAATCATTGGATTGGATTTTCACCTGGATACACTTGAGGAGCAAAGAGATGTTAAGTTTGAAAAACTATGAAAAAAAAAGTTGTTTGATTTGAAGTCTACAGATAAAACTCAGGATCTATACAAGTGTAAGAAATGTGGTTAGAATTAGTAAAGACTTAAAAGAAAGTCTTCACTGGATGTGTTAAGAAATAGGTAACTTTTGGTTTAGTGAAGAGACATAAAAATGGAATTAGAGAAAAAAGGTCACATTGGATTAAGAAAGTGATCTACGAGAAAAGGTTTATGTGAAGAAAACTACTAGCTCAACAATTGGATTCACCTGAGGAGTTACAAGAACATTGGATTAAGAAAATCTACAAAAATAGGTTGGATTATGTGAAGAAACTACTAGATAAACAGAATTGGATTCACCTGAGGAATTACAAGAAACTATATGATGAAGGTCTTATTTACTGTGTTTTGAAAAAAGTTCATCTGAAATGGGCCAAAGTTGAAGAGACGATTGAAATAAGATGAAAGAATTGTGTGGATTTTAGATGACATGATTGAGTCTGTGACAAAAACACTTCCATTGTAGGTAGTTTTCTATGCTTGGTGAAATTGAGAAATATTTTTTCATACAAGTATGGTTACTTATCTGCATGGAACAATCAACATAAGCGGAACTTATGTGAACTGTGTCACAAATTAATTCTTCTGAAAGTACACAGTAACTATTATACACTTTTGTTTGCAAATCACGCTAAAATACATAGATCAACTCAAGGGTCTGAAGCATTGATTGATCTTGGCTTTTGTTCACGCTTAAACCACCAAGTGAATTTCCTTTCAAGTCTGACAGCTATGGCTTGTCATTTAACTTCATGCATTTTGCTAACATCATCTGCAATTTGACTTGTTGTTTAACTAATCACAACTTTCTACCAATAAAGTGGGCTCATTTCCACACAAACCATCCATGATCAGTTTGCATTGATCTCCCCTTGACCAGGGCTTTTAAGTATGCTTGCAACAACTGCATGGTTATAAAGGGAAATCTTAAAAGAGTTGATCATGACTACCTGGGTAATCTTTTAAGAGTTGATCATGACTACCTGGGATATCCATGAAGAGGGGATCATGAATAACTGGGTTATCTTTTAAGAGTTGATCATGACTACCTGGGATATCTTTGAAGAGGGGATCATGAATATCTGGGTTATCTTTTAAGAGTTGATCATGACTACCTGGGATATTTTTAAAGAGTTGATCATGACTACCTAGGATATCTTTGAAGAGGTGATCATGAATACCTGAGATATCTTTGAAGAGTTAATCATGACTACCTGGGATATCTTTGAAGAGGTGATCATGCCTACCTGAGATATTTTTGAAGAGGTGATCATGAATATCTGGGATATTTTTAAAGAGTTGATCATGACTACCTAGGATATCTTTGAAGAGGTGATCTTGAATACCTGAGATATCTTTGAAGAGTTGATCATGACTACCTGGGATATCTTTGAAGAGGTGATCATGCCTACCTGAGATATTTTGAAGAGGTGATCATGAATATCTGGGATATTTTTAAAGAGTTGATCATGACTACCTAGGATATCTTTGAAGAGGTGATCATGAATACCTGAGATACCTTTGAAGAGTTGATCATGACTACCTGGGATATTTTTGAAGAGGTGATCATGAATATCTGGGATATTTTTAAAGAGTTGATCATGACTACCTAGGATATCTTTGAAGAGGTGATCTAGAATACCTGAGATATCTTTGAAGAGTTGATCATGACTACCTGGGATATCTTTGAAGAGGTGATCATGCCTACCTGAGATATTTTTGAAGAGGTGATCATGAATATCTGGGATATTTTTAAAGAGTTGATCATGACTACCTAGGATATCTTTGAAGAGGTGATCATGAATACCTGGGATATCTTTGAAGAGTTGATCATGACTACCTGGGATATCTTTGAAGAGGTGATCATGACTACCTGGGATAGATATCTTTGAAGAGGTGATCATGAATAACTGGGATATCTTTGAAGAGGTGATCATGAATATCTGGGATATCTTTGAAGAGGTGATCATGAATACCTGAGATATCTTTTAAGAGGTGACCATGCATACCTGGGATAACTTGAAAGAGTTTATCGTGACTACCTTTACCTGGGATATCTTTGAAGAGTTCATCATGACTACCTGAAGGTGGTATAAATTAACCATCTGCTTTTTGCAAAATGGAAAAATGCTTTTAATCATGTAACAGATACTTTTTCAAGCTTCCTGTTGACCTTATAAGGATTGTAGTAATCACTTTATACAAGAAATCAACATTTTTAAATACTTTATTTGAAATCATAATATGAAAATAAAATAATTCCATTTAAACAAGCGCTGACACAGCAATTTGACAAATGTTCTAGACAGGGTTTACTTAACACAGAAAGCCAATTGTTCAATGTTCTGTTTGCATACATAAAATCCCATATTAGGGAGAAACATTTACAGATATACATCTTGATGAATCCACTGGTTCAATGAACTTTTAAAAGTTTGAAGGCAAAAGCTATTACATTTGAGATGAACAGTTACCTTAAATGGAGCTTTAAGCAAAAATCTTAGTAATACACTATCTAATATAAAAGTAAGGTAAAAACAGTTCTTAGTTTCAGCTAACTTCTCTAAAATAAATAGGGTTGGTCAGTATGCTTTTTTTCTAAAAAAAAACAACAAGAGGCCCATGAGTGCCTATGCTCTACTGGCATGGCTCATGTGGTTATTTTTAATCCAGAGCATGTATGTATGAGTAATAGCCAACAAACATATTGTTCACGTTTTGTGTTTGGGTTAGCTTAAAACATTGCACATTCAACATCTGAGAACAGAAAGTGTTGTAAGCATATTAGTTGCATGAACTACTAGTATTCTAATATGTGCCAAGTAAAGGTCATCTGAGGAGAATGAAATTTGCTACAAAACTGTACTATTGGTCAAAATTTCATTTTTGTAGCTTTAAAAGGACAAAAGGGATGGGGCCAGCTTTGGCCCTGGCCCAGGGCACATAATTTCAACTGTTTACTAGATGGTCTACATAATATTATAATGCTCCACAACAAATATCAAAGATATGAGCCTTGTGGTTTGAAAAAAGAAGATTTTGAAAATATTTCTTAAAAAACTTGTGACCCCGGGGGGCAGTGCCAGTTTTGACCCTAGGGGCATAATTTGAACAACCATGGTAGCAGACCACTAAAATAATCCTTATTCAAAATAACAAGGGTCTGCACAGTTGTTTCAGACATAAAGATATTCAAACATTTCCCAATTTAAATATACCAAACCTGTGAACCCAGTGGCGTGGCCAATAATGACCCCAGGGGCCTAATTTGAACAATTTTTCGCATAAATTTGTGACTTTACATGTAAACTTGTCTAACAATAGACTTCACTCATGTAGACTTGGCTAAAAATAGACTTACCTAAAATAGCATTTTTTTTTAACTTTTGAGGCCCATAATCTAGGCATGCACAGGCGGATCTGGTTTTCGAAAGGAACCAAGCTCTAATTGATATCTTAATACTGTACAAGTTTCATCTATATACAATTAAAACTGAAGACTGTATCATGTTCACAAGCAATTGTTTACAGACGCACACATGTTCAAGGCCCATAATCTAGGCATGCATGGGCAGATCTGACTGGTTTTCGAAAGGAACCGAGCTCTATTGGATATCTAAATACTATTTTATTGAGATACAATCATAACTAAAGACTGTATGGTGTTCACAAGCAATTGTTTACAGGCGCTCGGAATCACATACTACGTGCACATTACCATCACATCAGATCTTCTGATCTTTGGCCAGTAAAGCTAAACTTTAAACCGTGATTATGTACCAAAACTACCTATATCAGGGTATATCACTATTGTATTCTTTTTAGGATATACAAGAGCTGTCATGGGGCAGTGCCCTCAACTATATGCTGCTTTGTCTTAGAAATGAATACAATAATGATAAAGGTAATATGCAATAAAGAGACAAAATAAGAATTAAGCAAGAAATGCTGCAATGCAAAAAAACAAGTTTTCAATGATTGACAGACAAACCTAATTAATTAAGCCTTTGGTGTGCGATTAAGTTTCAATAGTTTTTTTTGTTTTAGTGACCTTGATCCTATGGGCCCCGAAAGCAATTCCATGAGAGGTCTCTATAATACTTTGTATACTAAGTTTGTAGATGTATTTGATGCTGCCCTCCTCCTGGCCAGCCAACACAATGACACAGTCATGCCATTTTTATAACCAGGTTTCACTTTACAGGTTAACAAGAGCTGTCTTAAAACAGTGCGCTCTACTACACCTCTTGGAATTGGACGTGAATACAATAATAGTGTGATATGTGCCTGTAAAAAGCAATAAAACAATCAAATAAAAAAAGTGAACAAGAATCACAATGTGACAAAACAAGGTTTGATTTGGTGAAGATTATAAAAATGTGCCTGTCAAAATAAAAAAAATAACAAGACGCCAATGCGGCAACGATGGGATGTGTTTATAAAATAACAATTGAATTTAGTTATTAACTGATATGGATAGCTTTGGTAAGCATAGATTTTTTTTATGACATCAGGAAATATTTCCTAAGATTTGACCTAGTGACCTAGTTTTTGATCTGAGGTCACCCATATTATAGAACTTTTAAGATATTATGCAGACAAATATTCTGACCAAGTTTCATAAAGAGTTGACAAAAATTGTTCAATTTATGATGTGGAATGATTTTCCTAAGATTTGACCTAGTGACCTAGAATTTGACCCGGGATGACCCATATTAAAAAACTTTCAAGATATTATGCAGACAAATATTCTGACCAAGTTTCATAAAGATATGAAAAAAAATGTTGAATTTGTGACATGGAAATATTTTCTCTAAGATGTGACCTAGAATTTGACCAGGGATGACCCATATTCATATATCTTCAAGATAACATGTCGACAAATAGTCTGACCAAGTTTGATTACCATTGGATTGGATAAAAACTTTTGATTTTATTACATAAAATTAAAACTTTAACGCAGAATTGTTAACGATAGTATAGCCCACCTATTCTTCAAATAGTCGAGCTAAAAATGCACAAATAATAATTTGCAATGCTAATAAGCTCTTGCTCAATTTCATCATGTCCCTTTCACATATGAGTTGGACAGATATATCAATCACTAAATATTAATGGTCCTAGGTCAAAGAATTTAAGGGTCATTGTGCAGAATAACCACTGTTTGCCATGACCTTCAACTTCAACCAACAAACTCCGAAAACAATACTTGTCATGTTCTGGTCAAATATAACCTACCATTAATGTTTCATGGTACGAAGTCAACCTACAAAATGTATTTTCAAGTTATTCAAAAATATAATGTGTCTGTTTGCAAACATATGCTAAAACATATGCCCATTTGTTTTTACAATAGTGGCATACCGTAATACATATAAAATATCTTAAAGGTCAATAAATCAATGACACAATGCAGCACAAAAGAGGTCTTTTATATCACAGATTCTCTGCAAGCCAAGCTAGGGTAATTCCATCCAAAGAGCATGCAAACTGAAAACAGCCTGTTGAAGAGATTTTCCTGAGGAACAATCCTGGGGATTCATTCCCTTCCTTCTGTCAGAGTAGAGACGTTTCAAACTGACAGCCTGCAATTTTAATGTACATATTTGAAAACTGTTTATATTCACAGTGACCTTTTATTAAAAAATTTACATAAAGTAATGTTACATAAAATGTTGCCCATATACAATAAAATGATTAAACAAACTATCATAAACAATAAGTCTACAAGTATAAGGCCTTAAAGGGACTGTACACCAGATTGGCACTAAAAGTTTTTTTCTGTTTTCATATCTGAGATAATTATTTAATAGAATGTGTTACGCTTTTATGTCATAATTGTAAAAAAAGTACAAATGTAAAAAAAAATCTGTCGCCAAAATTGAAGTCCAGTGTTGTATCAACTATGCTACGAAGGCTTACTACAATCAAGAGGTATATTAAAGCTATAACTCTAACTTCTTACATCATGTGATAACATCGACTAGCCAATCACGCATAAAAAATGAATTCTACTAGGTAGACATACCCAGTAATCTTTTTGAATGGAAAAATATGAAATAACTGCTAAACTTAATAAATTGTAAACTATGTGGTACTACAGTTAGTAAGTTTCAATGCATTGTACACATTAATACCAATCATGTCAGTTTATGTCATTTTTGACAATTTTCTTTTTTTCTTGCAATTTGATCATCTGGTGCACAGTTGCTTTAACAGCATTTAAAAAAAAACACATTCATGAAACAAATGATATATTTACTTTGTCTGTATATAATTATTTAAAACTATATTTTTATTTAAAAAAAATAATTATTTTTAGTTTTAAATACAGAAATGCTGATGCTGAGGATTTGGAAAGTTTTATTCTTACACATGGAAGTGGTGCAGAATGTATCCATTAATAGGCAGATGTAATTCTGTAGATGTTTTCATGGCTGCTACTGATATCATGGACGGCATGGTCAACTGTTGGTCCAGGCAGCGATGTATCTGCCGTCGCTGTGGAAGGCTCCGGATGAAGGGCGGCAAAGGTCCATGACCAGCTCCTAATAGCAAAATGAATTATTATTCAGAGTATGAGATGCATTATTTATTAAACATGTAAATGTACATGGGTATATCATTTTTGTTCTCACTCATCAACTCAATGCTCTTTAAATCATTGTTTATATTTCAATCCTGTACTTGTGTATAGACCTGTACTTGTTCATAGACATTTACTTTAGGCCTGGCAGAAACAATATATTATACAAATTTACAAACACAAAGCACAGTCTTACCAGTTGGCGTTTCAACACAGTTTGTTCTTCAACATTCCAGAAGCAAGCACGTGTAGACAGACACCAAGCACACACTTTATGGTGATAGTGGTGGTGGTCATTTTGCGCTATTGTGCATCTAATAGCTTGTTAACTGCTACAGGTCTTTTTAGGCCAAATCTAAAAAAAATGAACATCTGTCAATTGACCCTCAGTGCATGAGAAAGTCACCTTTATAGAGATATATGGTAAGATAATTTTATTAAAAAAACAGAGCTTTTAAGGTAAAGTCCCGTCAAAATCTCTAATATACATGTGTATGGTCAGTGGAATAAGAACACAGCTGAAGACAATATACTTCCTGTCATATCAACCAGTGTTATGTATAGATATGTACCGGGGTATATATAGTCATCTGTTAAACTACAGTGCTTTATAACGTGTCCCAAAGCTATGATAACTAGTATAGAGATAAATGGTCATTTGATAAACTACAGTGCTCTAGAACGTGTCCCCAAGCTATGACTACCAGTATAAAGATATATGGTCATTTGATAAACTACAGTGCTCTAGAACGTGTGCCCAAGCTATGACTACCAGTATAAAGATATATGGTCATTTGATAAACTACAGTGCTTTAGAACATGTCACCCAGCTATGATCACCAGTATAAAGATATATGGTCAACTGATAAACTACAGTGCTTTAGAACGTGTCACCCAGCTATGACTACCAGTATAAAGATATATGGTCAACTGATAAACTACAGTGCTCTAGAACGTGTCACCCAGCTAAGATCACCAGTATAAAGATATATGGTCATTTGATAAACTACAGTGCTCTAGAACGTGTCCCCCAGCTATGATCACCAGTATAAAGATATATGGTCAACTGATAAACTACAGTGCTTTAGAACGTGTCACCCAGCTATGATCACCAGTATAAAGATATATGGTCAACTGATCAACTACAGTGCTTAAGAACATATCCCCCAGCTATGATCACCTGCATAAAGATATATGGTCAACTGATAAACTACAGTGCTTTAGAACATGTCCACCAGCTATGATCACCAGTATAAAGATATATGGTCAACTGATAAACTACAGTGCTTTAGAATGTGTCCACCAGCTATGATCACCAGTATAAAGATATATGATCATTTGATAACTTACAGTGCTTTAGAACGTGTCCCCCAGCTATGATCACCAGTATAAAGATATATGGTCGACTGATAAACTACAGTGCTTTAGAACGTGTCACCCAGCTATGATCACCAGTATAAAGATATATGGTCATTTGATAAACTACCGTGCTTGAGAACGTGTCCCCGAGCTATGATCACCTGTATAAAGATATATGGTCATTTGATAAACTACAGTGCTCTAGAACGTGTCCCCGAGTTATGACTACCAGTATAAAGATATATGGTCATTTGATAAACTACAGTGCTTTAGAACGTGTCCACCAGCTATGATCACCAGTATAAAGATATATGGTCGACTGATAAACTACAGTGCTTTAGAACGTGTCACCCAGCTATGATTACCAGTATAAAGATATATGGTCGACTGATAAACTACAGTGCTTTAGAACGTGTCCCCCAGCTATGATCACCAGTATAAAGATATATGGTCATTTGATAAACTACCGTGCTTGAGAACGTGTCCCCGAGCTATGATCACCTGTATAAAGATATATGGTCATTTGATAAACTACAGTGCTCTAGAACGTGTCCCCGAGTTATGACTACCAGTATAAAGATATATGGTCATTTGATAAACTACAGTGCTTTAGAACGTGTCCCCAGCTATGATCACCAGTATAAAGATATATGGTCATTTGATAAAGTACAGTGCTCTAAAACGTGCCCCCGAGCTATGACTACCAGTATAAAGATATATGGTCATTTGATAAACTACAGTGCTTTAGAACGTGTCCCCCAGCTATGACTACCAGTATAAAGATATATGGTAATTTGATAAACTACAGTGCTTTAGAACGTGTCCCCAAGCTTTCATCACCTGTATAAAGATATATGGTCATTTGATAAGCTATAGTGCTCTAGAACGTGTCCCCCAGCTATGACTACCAGCATAGAGATATATGGTCATTTGATAAACTACAGTGCTTTAGAACGTGTCCCCCATCTATGACTACCAGTATAAAGATATATGGTCATTTGATAAACTACAGTGCTTTAGAACGTGTCCCCGAGCTATTACTACCAGTATAATGATATGTGGTAATTTGATAAACTACAGTGCTTTAGAACGTGTCCCCGAGCTATAACTACCAGTATAATGATATATGGTAATTTGATAAACTACAGTGCTTTAGAACGTGTCCCCCAGCTATGACTCCCTGTATAAAGATATATGGTCATTTGATAAACAACAGTGCTTTAGAACGTGTCCCCCAGCTATGACTACCAGTATAAAGATATATGGTAATTTGATAAACTACAGTGCTTTAGAACGTGTCCCCCAGCTATGACTACCAGTATAAAGATATATGCTCATTTGATAAACTTCAGTGCTTTAGAACGTGTCCCCCAGCTATGACCACCAGCATAGAGATATATGGTCATTGATAAGCTACAGTGCTTTAGAACGTGTCCCCGAGCTTCGATCACCTGAATAAAGATATATGGTCATTTGATAAGCTACAGTGCTCTAGAACGTGTCCCCCAGCTATGACTACCAGTATAAAGATATATGGTCATTTGATAAACTACAGTGCTTGAGAACGTGTCCCCGAGTTATGACTACCAGTATAAAGATATATGGTCATTTGATAAACTACAGTGCTTTAGAACGTGTCCACCAGCTATGATCACCAGTATAGATATATGGTCGACTGATAAACTACAGTGCTTTAGAACGTGTCACCCAGCTATGATCACCAGTATAAAGATATATGGTCGACTGATAAACTACAGTGCTTTAGAACGTGTCACCCAGCTATGATCACCAGTATAAAGATATATGGTAATTTGATAAACTACCGTGCTTGAGAACGTGTCCCCGAGCTATGACTACCAGTATAAAGATATATGGTCATTTGATAAACTTCAGTGCTTTAGAACGTGTCCCCCAGCTATGACCACCAGCATAGAGATATATGGTCATTGATAAGCTACAGTGCTTTAGAACGTGTCCCCGAGCTTCGATCACCTGAATAAGGATATATGGTCATTTGATAAGCTACAGTGCTCTAGAACGTGTCCCCCATCTATGACTACCAGTATAAAGAAATATGGTCATTTGATAAACTACAGTGCTTTAGAACGTGTTCCCGAGCTTCGATCACCTGTATAAAGATATAAGGTCATTTGATAAGCTACAGTGCTCTAGAACGTGTCCCCCAGCTATGACTACCAGCATAGAGATATATGGTCATTTGATAAACTACAGTGCTTTAGAACGTGTCCCCGATCTATGACTACCTGTATAAAGATATATGGTCATTTGATAAACTACAGTGCTTTAGAACGTGAGCCCCAGCTATGACTACCAGTATAAAGCCAATTGTCATTTGTTTAACTACACTGCTTTAGAACCTGTCGAGCATCTCTGGTCTCAAGTAATTAGAACAACTGCTCAAGTAATAAGATAATTATATGGTCATTTATTAATCTATATACTGCTTTTGAAATGTTTTTAAAGCAAAAAATCAGTAAAATGGATGTGCTTTGCTGAAAAAAAATCCAAGCATCAATAGTTAAATAATGCATAAAATTATGGAAATATTTTATACCGTCATCCCAAAATTCTTCGTACTAGAGTCAGGCACAAATTATCTTATCATTTCCAGCTCCTGGATTTTCCTTTAAGCCTCTTTTAAGGTTTTACAAACCAGCATTTTTGTTCATGTTTACACAGATATCAATGACGTAATTGTGTAAACACGCACCTGCCTAAATCCGGGGCGATACTATTTCCCGGTCTCTCCTCGTAAAATCCGGTCTCATCCGGTCTCATAATTCCCGGTTCATTACTTATGGCCCCAGGCAACGGATTGTGTTGCTGATGTTTATAACACGATTTTGACAATCTTATTTGTTTTTAATATGTAACAAAATGGTATAAAATATATGAACATTATGTCTTAATTTATGCAATTTGTTATAGGTCTACACTATTTATGCAATTCGTGTTAAAGGTGTAGAGAAAGATGCGATGGCAGTACAAATGATCATGTTTTTTGCATAAAAGATTGAGGACGGCTAGAGTATGAAGTAACTTAGAATTGCACCTTTTAAATTATGTTATGTCAAAGTTGTTTATTGTTCTTCCTTTTTTGTTTACCCCCCCCCCCCCCCCTCCAGACAGTATATTTTTTTAAGCATTAATGATTACAATTGAAAAATTCCATGTTTGCATATCCGACTCATATCGATACGATATGTTTATTGCGTAAAACGTTATACAATGTTCATAGCATGTAAACAAGTAAATGAATGAATGGAGAAAAAGTACAAAAACACATTATCTGGAGCTAATATTTGCAATGTTATAACATCCTATTATTGTAAGTATGCGTGTGCTTAGACATTAAAGCTACTAGATGAATAGTGTTAGTTGAAGTTGCGCCATTCTTAAGTAATCAACACATTATGTCTCCATTTTTCGTTTATAATTTTGTGCTATTCGCTAACATTGAATACATTTGAATACCTTCGTCATTATTACACAACTTTAGCCGAATATATTTTATTTGTCAACTTGAAGTTTGCAATAAAACTCTAGCTGTTTAAGAAATCTGATGCTGATTATTTTATTTATTTTTGAATTTGGTTATATGTTATCATCGTATTATTTTTAATCAAGCTTATAAGAGTCTTTGCATAACAATCATTTATTCTATAAAATTGTCTTTATAATAAACAACAATATTTTTAGGGTATGAACCGAACAGTAGCCGTGCTTGTGTAATAAAAAACTGGCTAATCCGTTCATCATGCCCTTAACGAGGGACATTCGCTAATCTCTGACACGCGTTGCATAACGCATTTACACCTTTCATGGTATGACATTATTGTGTATTGTCATAAACCTGTTATGAAAAGTTCCTTGACAAAATAAAATGATAATAAATAAACTTCTGAAATATTCGGAAGGCTATTTTGCAAATGAAATATAACTTACAAGATACAAGAATCTTTATTTAAAGTCGTCATGATCGGTGGAACTACGATGCTCCTAATTTATAAAAAGTAACAAATCTCAGCTTATAAAAGTTCCACGACTTCTATAACAACCAAATGTACATGCCTGTGGTGTCTTTGCAACTGCTAATGCTGTGGATTCTTGTTTTAAGAATGGCTATGTAAATACAAATGTCAATTTCGTTGTAAATGAAATGAGGGAACATCTAGTCAGCTGTCTAGAAAATAAAAAAAAAACCGTTTCATAAAGAAAATGAAAAATCGCGATCCCTATGAATTTCAAATTAAAAACATTCTGTTCATGTGAAATGCCAGAATTCGTCGACAATTTAGTTATTTGCGAAAATAGAACATGCAGGACAAGATTCCACATGAAATGCGTCGGCATAAAAATTAAAATTAGACGATCAGTTGGCAGAAATACATTAGGCAACTGGTCGTGGAAGTGCATCTGCTGCAACAAAATCAATAGTTAAACAAAAGAAAAATAATAAAATTCCTGAAGTACTGAGTTAACTAACAAATTTGATTTACATGTAGTCAAACATTGTTTCTTTTTGTATTACTATTATCAATAGTATACTTATAACTGAATTTAATATGAAAAACACACACACACACACACACACACACAATATGTTTGTTATTCATGACATTAATTTTAGTACATGCGCATAGTTCATGTTTTTATCTTTGCCTAAATTTATTATATGTTATATTGATATAAAATATTAAATAAATGGTGACATAATTATCATCAAATATCTAATGTTTTAATCAACTGTAATCTTTTGTAATCCTATTACCCCCCGCGGTCATTAACACCTTTTTGATCACGCCCGATAGCTACTATAAAATTTGGAAAACAGAGACCGGAGGAGACCGGGACCGGATGAGACCGGGACCGGGAAATAGTATCAAATATTGTGTTTATTAAAGTTGCATAAATAACTGTTAAATTTTGAGATTGTTGAGTTAAAAATATATATGCTATCCTGTTTATATTTATGAAATAGTTTTAAACACCAATATTTCTTCATTTATTAACAATGCTATTTTAAATAAAAAATATGCAAAAACACGGTTTTGAGTAATAAACGATTTCACACACTACGCATGTCAACATACACATCAGAAGGTAAAATATTCAATAAAATGGTCTAGTCTACTAAATTATTCCTTTCTTCCTAAATTGGTGTTTGTTCACACCTAATAAATTGGACACAATAGTTGCATTAATTGCTACTTATAATAAGGTTGACGAACTGTAAAAATATGTTGACGAAACAACTACCCATTTTGTACTATAAAATAAGGTAGACGAAATGGTAAGGTGACGAAACATCCGGTACCCTGTAACTCAAACTTACTTGATTTCACGGTAGAGTCCAGTTTTATGCAAGACTAATACGGTTGTTTCTTAAACTGTGGCGTTAGTCTTATGGTGATATTAAGTAATGGAATTAATTTATCTGTACACTGAAACATAAAATAACTTCAATAAGACTGTCATTAGTACTGTTTACACGGGGAAAATTGAAGATTTGAATTTGCTGTACTCTTTCCGACTAAAGAAAAACACAAGAATTGGACATTGAATTATGCTTGTTTGTCTAAAGACATTATAGATACACCAACATATCGCACACCATTTTAAAGCTAATTGACTCTTCTTTCCATGTCACTTATTTAAAAATGGATTGTTTATATGTTGGTTGGGAAATTTGGGAAATGGTTTTAAACAACATTTAAGTGACAAACAATGATCCAGATGCCTGTGATATAGATAGATAGATAGATAGATTTATTCGTGCATATATATGTCATAGTAACAAACCAAATATCTCATAAAGTTATAACACAGACTGATTAACAAAGTATTAGTGATGATATCTATACTAAAGCACAACATCATTAGAATGCTTTGGATACATACGTGCGTTAATAAAGATTTAATTCAATGTGACAAATATATAACACAGGATAACCCATTAAAGTTATTCAACTTATTTCCAATGGGGTCCTTATGACAAATATAATTATTTGCCAAGATCTCAGTTGTAAGCTGTTTAAATTAGGTTTTCTTATACAAAAATAACATGTATGTACTCTTGACCAGTTAAAGAATGATTAAATGTTTGATATCGAACGCTTACAGTTATAATGCAACCGACTGTTAAAACCATATGACACTTTAGCATAATATGACAAAAATCTTTGGACTGATATGCAAGATTAAATGAATAACAATTAATAAAATAGGAAATCTTCCATTTCTGCACATTTCATACCAACAATGAGATGTGATTTCACTTCTTTTTTAAAAGTATTCTTATTTTTCAATTCTTTTAACTTTATTGGAAGACTGTTCCAGTCCTGGATTGCTTGATAAAAGAAAGTATTTAATATAAAACTGTCAGCCTGTGGCACATTAAAATTTCCAGCACTATGTCTACTGTTGTAAGAATGTGTGGATGAGACTAAAGTAAAATGTTCATGTAAGTATGATGGGCATTTGCTATTAAAGATTTTATGTACATGGTTTAGCCGTAGTTGCTTTATCCTATTTTCTATATTAAGCCATCCAATATCACTGAAAGCCGAGACTTTCAGGGAAATTCTACAATCATAGCCATAAATAAATCTGACAACTTTGTTCTGAGTGACCTGTAATCTGTTCTTGAATTGTTTAGATATACCACTGTACCAAGATGTCGATGCATAGTCAAAATGACATTGTATTAAGGAGTTACATAACAATCTTCTTAGATTCATATCTAAAAAACGATTTTGTCGATATAAATTTTTTAGCCTAGAATTAATTTTACTGACAATATTGTTAACAATAGATGCAGCACTGAGATCATTGTCCAGTATACTTCCAAGATATTTAACAGATTGTTTAGGTTTTATGATATGGCCATTGCAGTTTACATTAAAGCTATCAACTTTTGTTAGTTTTCTTTTAGACCCAAATAAAATACATTCTGTTTTTCCAAGATGCAAAGACAGTTTGTTGTCAACTAACCACTTACTACAGTTTTCAAGTTCCTTGCCGAGTACATTACTAATAACAGACGGATCTTTGTGTGAGAAAAGGATAGCACTATCATCTGCATATAATATTAATTTACATTTTTCACTTATGCTTATACTCAAATCATTGACATAGCATGAAAACAGCAACGGTCCAAGTATGCTTCCTTGAGGAACGCCACAAGAGATGTTCATGAATTCAGACGTTGTATTATTAACATTGACAACTTGTTTACGTCCAGATAAATATGATTGAAACCACTCAATTGAATCCACACCAATTTCTTTTAACTTCTGACATAGAATTTTGTGAATTTTTTTTTGAAGATCCAGCATAATCATTCCTGTATATAGACCTTTGGAATTTTGTTCTTTTATATGGTCGGTCAAATGAATTAGGCAGGAGTCAGTTGAATAGTTACATCTAAAACCACTCTGAAGTTCGTATAATAAACCATGTTTAACAAGAAAAGATTCTAGTTGGTTGTATACAACTCTTTCTAAGATTTTTGAAACTATACATAGTATGCTTACAGGTCGATAGTTTGAAACATCAGATCTGTTGTTTTTCTTTAACAATGGTTTAACTTTAGCATTTTTGAGTTCAGATGGTACAATGTTACTTGTGATAGAGCTGTTTATCAGAAATGTTAGAGGTATCTTTAAAAATGGTGCAGCATCTTTTAAAAATCTTGCAGGAATGTTATCTAACCCTGTGCTTTTTGAACAATTTAGTTTACATAGTTCCTTGTAAATGTATTCTTCACTAACAGTGTGAAGTTTAAATTCAACAGAGTCAGGATTTCTATCTTTATAAAATCGTTTAAAACAGTCAGACTCATAGTTAAACAAATTGAAGGGCAAAGGTAGTTTTTTTTACTAAAGTTGAGGCTACAGTAGTAAAAAAAGTATTAAAGTGATTTGCAATCTTACATGGTTCAAAACAATTTTCATCATCAATGTTCAAAACAATATTTGGAGAAGATTTACTTTTACTACTATATATATCCAAGATTTTTTAAATCTGACCACAGCTTTTTTGGATCATTTTTATTTTCTTCCAGCTTGTTCGACATATATTCTGATTTGGCTTTAATTACTTCTTTCTGAACAAGGTTTCTGTAAAAACGATATTTATCTAACATCTCCTTCTGTTTGTATTTTTTGAATTTGAAATAAAAAGCATCTCTTTGACTGATGAGTTCCAGAATGTTTGAATCTAACCATGGTTCACTTCTTTGTTTTAGTCTGACTTCCTTAACAGGAGCAACAGTGTTCAAAACTGACAGAAATGTTTCTTTAAAAGACAGCCATGACTCTTCTACAGTTTTTGCAATAAACATGTTTGACCAATCGCAAAGTTTAAGTTTGTGAACAAAATGATCTACATTGTAATGTTTCAAAGATCTTATAACAACATTCTTATGCATATTATACGTCCCTTTCTGTGTTTTACGCGTACAAAATACAGGCAAATGATCACTGAGACCTACCGGAAGAGTACCAGACTGAACAATCTTGTTTTGATGGCTACATAAAATGTGATCTAACACAGAAGAGGAAGACTCTGAGATTCTGGTAGGGTCATTTATGATCTGTTTTAGATTAAAGATATTAAGAACTTGTTCAAACCTTTTAAAAAGAGCTGATTTCTTTGCAAAAATTACAAATGTTAAAATCACCAAGGATGTACCATTCTGTGTCAGATCTAACCATAGATAAAACATTTTCAAAAATATCAACAAAATCTGTTTGTTTAGGTGGTCTATAACATGACCCTATTAAAATAGGTTTGCTTTTTGGTAATAAAATATCAGCCCACACTGCTTCAAGATTGTCCTTTTCTAGGTCCCGTCTTTCGGTGAACGCCAGATCTTCATTAACATATAAGCATACTCCACCACCTTGTCTGTTCCGGTCCTTTCTGAATTTGTATTTCAGAGTCCATAACTGAATTGTCCAGCCAGGTCTCTGAAAACGCTATGGCTGCAAATCTATATTTTGACATTAAATGTCTCACTTCGGGCAACTTTGGTAATAGAGATCGTATGTTGAAATGAATAAAATGAAGTCCTTTAGTTCAAAGCAGTTAAAATTACTACAAGATTCAGCAAAACTATTGTCATGTAAATCTGGCAGAATTCTATCATGAATATCGTTTAAATCATCACAAAGATAAAAAGGTAATAATTTAAAAGTACATATCCGACAAGTGAAATAGAAAGATCCATTAGATTTGCATACGTTTGAGTAAAAAGAATCACTTATATAACCTGAGCATCTTATATGTGTCCGGATTTCACAAAAATCACAGTTGACAGCTTTACTACGGGCAGTTACACCTTTTCCACAAACTGAACAAGGAAATTTAGGTTGTCTCCCTTTTTTCATATTTGAAAATCCCGAATTATCAGCATACTTGTCCTGTTCAATAGGTCCAGGGTGAGGGTGCACGTCACCACTTAGTAGAAGGAACACGAAAAATATATATCTTGGATTAACCTTGGCATAATACTTCTGAAGGTTTTTAATAGTTCTCATGGAGGATACAAAATGGCTGGGTGCCACTTCAACCACTGGGGGCGAAAGGTACGAAAGAATTTCAAACGTGAAAATACTTTTTTTTGTAGAGTCGAAACAGTTGACAAGTGTTTTTTCGCCTGGAGAATATTTATGTTTTGGTTTAGGCTGGTTGGTATCGTTGTATTCCACTGCTTTTAAATATATTTGAAGAAGTATACAGGCAACTAATATTCCACGAAAAGCCACCATCTTGAACGACTAGACTGTTAGCTCCTGTATTAAAACGAAATTAAATGTCTCACCAGTACGTCCAGAAGAAAAAGTGACTCTCCACATATGTTGAAAAAATAATTAACTCTTCCTTTTTACTAAGCTTGTAAGTCCCTCTTCGGTAATTTCTACGCCGGGATCCGAACACTATCAAGCGTTTACGTTATATATTTCCTGTGGAATTGTTGTTCGATTTTGTTGAATTGTCATAAACGGTATGGTTGTTGGCAAAATGATTGTTCACTGTTGATTTCCCATCTTTTAAGTTAAAGTTCCGTCTTTTTCCTCTTTGTAACCCGATTTTTTGCGCCGACGTCAAAGCAAATTTTAAGTTTTTCAAAGTTCACACAAACCATCTTGATGAAAATTGTACCATAAGACGTGAATTTTAATTTGACATCGTTTGATAATATTTTTTTGAATATTGCTTAAGAAATATTGTTAAAATAATTTATTTTCATTAAATTGTGGTTTGTTAAGTTTGTTATTAATTTAAATTAATAATATTTTGCAAACAGTGTAAAATTGTTAAAATATGCAACTTTAAAGCAATCAAGTAAATGAAGCTTAAAGCATAATGTGATTAAGAAGGGCATTTAAATACTGACTGCTGTGCTGTATATGAACAAATATTCAGGTCATAGAATAGCAGCTTATAAATAATGTACTAGTAAATTGTAACTTTTTAAATATCTGACTGATATTAAAGCTGCATTCTCACAGATTAAACATTTTGACAACTGTTTTATTTATTGTCTTCGAACGAGCCAATTTATGCAAACCTGCAAGAAAACCAGTAATATAAGACTGCTGACAAAACATCGGATCACAGATCTTCATATTTAAAAAAATATTTTAATGCATTTTCCTTAAACCTTTAGTAACGTTTTTAAAATTAGCCATAAAATTATAATTTTCAAATGGAGATATGAAAATCGGTGATATGATTTTTTTGTCAGCAAGCTTATATCACTGGTTTGCATATATTTCGCAGAAATTGCCTCATTCCAAGACAACAAATAAAAAAAAGTTGTCAAAACGGTAAATCTGTAAGAGTGCAGCTTTAACAGCCTCTTTAGAGTGTTTTATATTTTTCTTTTTCTGGCTAACTTGGATGATGATAAAACTATTTTATTTAATTTCAGAGATGTCCATTCCGGATGTTTGAGTCAGCCAAGTTGATGATCTCGTTTAGAACTTAAAATTATGACACAGGATGTGAAACAACACTTCATAGCCGATAACAGTCGAAAAAGAGATTTTTCAAAAAGAAGCAAGGTGGGTTTTTCAACCATTGGCAAATGAACCTTTAAAGGAATTATTGCATACCAAGGACAATTTATTGTTTTTGAATTATATAATGTTTAATGTTATTATTAAATTGTATAAAAACGCTTTTAGTTAATATGATTGTGTATGATCTTCTTATTCCAATGACTGTTTAACTCCCATGGTTAATATTAAAAAGACATAAAATCAAGTTAACGTTTGTGGGCAATAACTTGCCACCCGGTTAACTTAGTTTGTAGGAGCGCCGTGCTAGTATACCGGCAGCCCTTGGTTCGAGCTTTTTCCTATCATGTTACTTTAGTATTTTTATAGTCAATAAGCCCAGGTGTCGTTAGCGTACAGTAGGCCGAATATTTTCTTGGCCCCAATTCAAACAGCCTTGACATTTAAATGAAACTTGGTACACATGCAAATTTTCAGAAACAGTAGGCTCATGTCCAGCAAGATCATACATAATATTTCAACACTTGAATGATTAAATACATCTGCTGCTACGTATTCAAATTTCCATAACTAAGATTATTCATCATTGTAAATATAGTGCTCAAGTTTAAAGCTGCATTCTCACAGACTGACCGTTTTGACAAAAAAATGTCTGAAAACCAGTGATATAAGATTGCTGATAGAAGATCAGGAAACATTTTTAGCTCGACTATTCGAAGGTCCCTTAAGATCAGTTGGAAGGAGATCTCATCATATTTAATGAAGAATCATACATTCAATGATGCAATTCAACTTATTCATTTTGATTAGAATCATCATATTATGAACACCATGAGCTCTGATTTTTTATGACAAATTTATCATACCTGTAGAAAATGTCTGATACTATCTGTATCATACAAATTATAGCAAAACAAACAAAAAATGGTTGTACAGAATTAATATTTATTTAAATATCTATAAAAAGAGTTGTTCATATAATAAAACATTATGATGCACATTTTAAATGTAAGTACAAGGACATAAAAAAATATTTAATTTATATGATTATTGAATAATAATATCTCTTATGATAATAATAATAGTTATAAGTGTTAAATACTAAGCACTTAACATATTATACATGTATGAATATCAATAATAACAGTCAAAAAACAACAGTTCAACCAACAAAAAAGATCCAACAAGTACTAGCAATGGGAATCCAACCAATATGACCTAACAACCTACAGTAGCGGTTCAGGCTCAACTAGATATCCATCCATTAAATACAGTCCAATCAACACTTGTGGTAAAACCAACACTTCTTGTCCATCCATAAAAGTTGTTCAACCAAAACATGTAAATCAACTATATAGTATAGCTATCTGATAAACAATAGCTGTATATCCAACAGTGATTCAAATAACACTAGTTGTCCATCACACATTCTGTCCAACAAGCAGTCCAAACAACACTGGTGGTCCAACCAACACTTCCGGTCCAACCATTTATAATTGTTCAACCAACACGTATGGCCCATCGGCCACCCAATATAGTGTCCAGTAAGCAATAGATGCCCAACCAACAATAGTGTTTCAACAGGCACTAGCTGTCCATCACGTTGCTACCAATCTAGCAGCCCAACCAATTGTAGTGAGGTTCTTCATTGATAGTAATGATCTCAGAAGATAACATCAGCATATTTGAATCATATCTGTAAAGAAAGGAATGGAACATTAAAAGTATATTTTTTTTATGAAAAAAGGTAAGTTACTCTCAGACTTATTTATGGATGGGTTTTAAGACAATCTGGACCCCGATTTAATTTAAGGCCTGGGTGTATGCGACTGTTCGGGTGACCATCATAATATTTAAACTTAACTATATATTAACTAGTAACAAATCATTCAGAAGACTACACAGGTGACAGCATGACATAATTACTCTTTCTAAGTAAAATGTTTATAACATATCAATAAAATACACCGAGCAGTATAAATATCATAATCTATATTGATGATGATTTATATATATGTTCATTCATAAGACTATTACATACAGTAGTTATACCTGGTAATGTACAGATTCTTCATTATAGATTATGACTGTCAGATAGTAAAACAGACTAATATATTATTTGTGTTAATTTTCAAAAAAAATGTTTAAGAATAGATGATAATTATTTGTTGTTAATAATACTCCAATAAGAATAGTACACTGAAGCATAAAATAACTTAGTAGGTCTGTGTTCAGTGCTGTTTACACGGGGAAAATTGAAGATTTTAATTTGCTGTACTCTTTCCGATTAAAGAAAAACATGAGAATTTGACATTGAATTATGCTTGTTTGTCTAAAGACAATACAGTTATACCAACATATCGCACACCATTTTAAAGGTAATTGACTCTTCTTTCCATGTCACTTATTTAAAAATGGATTGTTTATATGTTGGTTGAGAAATTTACATAAAACTGGACTCTACCGTGAAATCGGGTAAGTTTGAGTTACATACCTTGTTTCTTTTTTGTATATCAAAGACACTAAATATCTTCAGATGTGTTGTTTATCTCATTGTATGTACCCAAAATGGTTTTAAACAATATTTTAATGACAAACAATGATTCAGATGCCTGTGGTATATACCATTCAGATTGTATACGATCACACTCCAGTTTCATGCTGATATTTGATTAAGTGGGTGGAGTAAATTTTGCAGTACAATGCTATGAATTACTGTATGGTACTGTCGGGTTTGGAATGTAAGTTAATGAAATTAAATATTTATATTTATAGTTATACTGAAGTTATGTAGGATTTCCAATACAATTATTGAATGCAGTAATTTTATTGAATTACGGACACTACGGACCATGGACATTAGGGACACTACGGACCAGATTTAGGGACATTACGGACCAGATTTAGGGACATTACGGACCATGTTCGGAATCTTACGGACCATGCTTTAAACATATTTTTTTTAATTATTCACTCATTAGTTTTTAATTTGTTAATAAATACTTGAATATGAGTGCTCAGTATGACGTTATATCTTCCATATAACTGTGAAAAATCCCGTGAAGTTCGAATAGATCAATGGTTCAATATAAAATCTTGTGAAATTCCAAAAGGTGTTAAAGACCTATCATGTATTTATAACAATTATTTGAAAAATAATAAACAAAATTTGAAAGATTGGCAGTAAAATCAGTTAAAAGCAACAGAAGAAATATTTTCCAAAACAGTTTATTTCCCAAAATAAATCGAGCAGAAATATTTTCCAAAACAGTTTATTTCCCAAAATAAATCGAGCACATATAAGAACATATCAGTGTTTGTTGCAATTCTTGCAAACTGATGTTTAAAACTGGCAATTTCTGTTGCCTTAATTAGTGTTTATTAGTTATAATTGTACCCGTAATTATCGGCGGTATATTACGAAAGAAACAAACATTATACTGACAACCTTTAATTGGAAATCATAAATGTGTGAAAACCTATTGAGACTGCGCACTTTCACTGAACCTTTCAATTAAAACAGATGAAACGGAAAACAAACAAATATGATGATCGAAAGTTTATTTCAGAAAGCAATCGATCACATATATATATGAAAACATTAATATTCACATTTACAATTATAAGATAAACACATATTTCGTTCGTTATTATTCACATTATTATAATATTTTATTAAAAATACATTGATGTTTAACATTGGAATTTCATGGGATTTTTCAGTTACATTAAAGATAATTGTCATACTGAGCAATTGTATTCAAGTATTTATTAACAAATTTAAGACCAATGAGTGAATAAATTAATAAAAAAAATGTTTAAAAACATTATAAATCATGGTCCGTAATTTTTGAAGATGGTCCGTAATGTCCCTAAATCTGGTCCGTAATGTCCCTAAATCTGGTCCGTAATGTCTGGTCCGTAATGTCCATGGTCCGTAGTGTCCGTGACCCATTTTATTCCTACAGTACCAGTATATCAAACTTTGTCATTCTTAAATGCCGTTATAGAACTTAACAGAACAGAACAGAACAGATATTTTATTAGACTTATACAATTGTACATCGTCTTAATACATATAGTTATACATAAGTTCATGTCATTTCTCTAAACAAACTAAGAGGATTTTTTAACAAATTTAAGGCATGTTGTCAAGCAAAAGTCAAGAATTGATTTCTAAGTAACTAACCTTATAGTATGTATTACTTGATAACATTGGCAGTGAGGACAATTATCTTTAGTAGTGTACTTATGTCATGTTATTAATTATTGAGTTAACTATAACACTGACAACGATATACGCAGTTTTCATTTCACTTTCATTAAAGATAAAAATGAAAAATATGCCAAGGGCCAAGAGCGCTTTTGCCCACACTGGGCAAGGAAACACCAATATTTATATTATTTTAAGGCGTCTTGTGTCATTTTGTTTATGTAAATGTCACTTAAATCGTCGTAACCCCCATCCGCATGTATTTAATGTGACAATGCATGCCCCTTTCAATCATTTCTAGCGAGTTTTCGTTGCTTTGATTAAATATCATACGATAGGAAAATACAATACATCATATATATCATTTCCTTCAATGTCTTATGAACATACACGTTTTGTTCAAGGAAAATCATTTTTTACAAGCAACTTCAGCAATAATTCCATTTAAGAGGTACAGCTTTTCACTTCAGTCGACGTATCTCCATGTATTTAAAGTTACAAATTCCAATGCATGCCCCTTTCAATCGTTTCTAAAGATTTTCGGTGCTTTGATTAGATATCATACATTATGCAAGTTTTGTGAACATACACGTTTTATATTTTTAAGGAAAATGATTTTATTTTTACGAATAACTTTAGCAATAATTCCTATCAAAATGCAGAGCTTATCAGATGGTAGTTTTCCCACGGTGAGGACAAACATGTGGTCAGTAAATGTATATAGAAACTATTTTTAGAAAATCAGTCAGTTAATGTAGTAGAAATAATACTAGTGCTGTTATGAATGCTTCGTACTCTTTAGATGTTTTACAGGTTAAATCCGAACTACTTTGCTTCATCAAACGTATGTATGACTCACTGTCGTATCAGGGCATGTGTGTTAGAATAAATTGAAAGCCTTATGTCCAAAACTATGCCAAGAATACACCGGAACGAAGCTTTTACGCAAAAAATGTAAACATCTTATTAGATGAGTATACGCCTAGAAATCAAAGAATGAATAGTATTTTGTTATTGTATAGCAGGCATATCATAGTATTTGAAGCATTAGCAACGCGAAACCTGGGATACAACTATTTTGACTTTCAGACAATCATTTTTGTTTCTTATCTCGTGAAAGTTATATTAGAAATACACTCTACAAATAAGCGTGCTTCATGGTCACACCAGGTTATAATAACAAACTCTGCAGGCGATGGTCAGTAATATTTTCTAAAACATCTTGGGCTGAACTCAGAGTGAATATCAGAATGTAATCCTTCCTACCAGAGCATCTATTATTTTGACCCACACTAATCTGATAAATATAACGATCTATAAATAGTCATATTCTGCTAAAAACAAAACTGCCGGAATACAGAAATACAGCGCGGAAATAGCCGAACAAGCAACAACTCATACTCGCGTGCACCTGTTTCCCGCGCTTTTTAGACCATGTGGTACGATTTTTTTTATTTTTCTGTTAACTCATTAAAAACTTAAGATTTTTTTTAACTAGTTGGAGATATAATAAAACAACTTAAAATAAATGAACAAAATATATCTTAGCATTCTTGTTTTTCGAAACCATCGCACTTAGCGAAAAAGCGGAAGGTATCCGTTAATTTGCATAATGGGCGGAGTTAATATTACGTCATTGAGTTTGAGTGCTGCTAATTGACATGGTTACCGATCAGATTCCAGATCGATAATCACTTGTCACTTCGGGTGTTAATTGCTCTTGCGGGTTAAACAAATATTCATATCATGCATTCTTTCAGTCTTGACTCCTTTCAGATGATACCAACTCTCACACTGATATATCCCGGGTCAAAACTGACGCATACTACAAATGTACGATGCATCAATTTCGGGTCATTTACGATTTCTGTGCGTCAAAACCCGGGAGCTCGGGTCAATTAAAAGCCCAGCAGTGAGTTTAATGTCACAGCCATTAAGCTTTGTGCCATTGTTTCAACTTGTCAGACGGAAAACGTTTGTAACTAAGCGACGAATTCGGACACTACTAAATTCTTCAAATTGTCGTGATATCACAGGCCAGAGATCGCTAAAGATCTGACTTTTCGAATTTTGGGGCATAATTTTTTTTCGGTCAGCGTTAAAAAACGCTGTCGGGTTACAGGAAACAGACATATTTTTTTAGGCCTTACAAACATAAATTTTGAGTGATAAACCTTTAACTACTTTATAATGCATTTATGGAAAATATTAATTTCTGATAGAGAGATTGTACGGTAACCATGTTTTTAATAGCTGCATGCTCCTATCTTTACAGATACCCTTGCATCAGTGTGATGCTTTGATTTCTGCTGTCAATGAACATCAGGTTCATTGAGTTCTAATGGTAAGAATGACACTAGACAGTCAATGTTTCTTGTAAGATCTGGTTGTTGTGTTTCTGTTCATACCTTTTCAACATATGTTTTCTTTATGAACACTCCATTGTACTCAATGGTTTACCCCCTACAAATGAAGTTAAATTAAACTTCATACAATGGTAAAACACAAGCAAAGGAAGTGCAGTGCACAAGAACCATAACTCTATTTCAACATATTACATAGATGTTGCCCTTTGGTACTTTTTGTTGTCTAGACCAAAACTTGACAAAGAAACTGATGGATCATCATGTGGTGTTTATGTGGCAAGGGTACATATCTGCCATAGAATTTAATTTGTTCCATTCTTATTCTTCTGTACAGTGTTGTATACCTTTGGCCTTATAAAAACAACATTTGGTTCTGGTTACCCAACCTGTTTTTATAGTTGTTAAAAAAAGAAGAAAGTTTTGTACTGAAGATTACTTTAAAATCATTCTCCAATTATGACAAATATGTTCTTATATAAAGTCTAATAAAAAAACAACACACTACCACAACACATACCTGTTATTGTAGGATATAACAAAACCATTTATTTTTTAGCTTTTGCAGTAAATGTTGATTTTTTGTATTAAGGTGGTTCACTTGTATAGGCATTTTTAAACTGGTTGGTTGAAATATTTTTAGTTCATCTACATAAACTGAATACATTTCTTAAAATAATATTATAATAAATGATTATGTATGTACATAGGAGGCGTTTTTAAGTAATTTGTATAACTTTTACAAGTCACTGGCCTCACAGGCCTGATATAGGCTGTACAGTTCAAGGTAACAGTAAATTATAAATTATTTTAATTAGTTAGTTCATAAAATGAAGTACAAATAAAACAATCTGTTTCCAGCAGTTTTTTCATTATTACCCATTTAGAAACACAGAAACACAAATGAGCATTTATAAGTATATATGGTTATATTCCTTGCATTGAAATTTTACTTTAATTTTACCTTATTTGTAACAGTTTGCAGATCTGTACTTGTCTGGTGAAGAAATGGACAGATGTTGGACTAGACACAAAGAAGGAGAGGCTTCGGTTATAGCTGGAGCTTCTCTCATTTGGGATAAATGCAGAGGTAATATTGGGAAGGTGGTGTGGTGATAAAACATTTGGTGTTCAAATCAGAGGTCAAATGATTCTATTCATTGTCTACCAATGAGAATGAGCTAAGTGGATGTATGCAATTACTTTGATTACCAAATGATAAAGAGTAATAGTCTTTATAAGACTCTGTCAAAATTAGTAATGATTGATGCGAGACCTATAACTATGTCATTTGAAACTATTAGAATTTGAACGCATGAATATATCATTCATTTCTTGAATGGTTTTTAGATAATTATATTATATTCTTGATGCCTTTGTAGCGTCAATCTGTAGTTGTACTTATATAAAGATTTTATATTTTTATTTTAGTATCAATATGGTAACTAGCTGCATTTTAATTCTTGTGTCTATTGGATATGATTATTAGGTGCCACTGCAAGATCGTAGCAGACTTGTAGTGAAACATTCATTGGATGAATTCTCAGGTATTATTTTGTTTACCAGTGCAACAAAGTAACAGTAAAAGTTAAGAATTAGTTTTTGCCAATCATGAATGAAGTCTTATTTCATTTTGAAATGTGAACATTATTTCTCACTCTTATGGGTATGAATGAAGGCATTCAACCACAAACCCAAGCATGTAAGCAAATGAGTGTTTGCTTTGCTAGTATTAGTTTACTTCTGTATATGTCCACTGAATATAAGGTTAAAAAAATAACAGACCATTATAAATCATGTAGACCATGTCTGTAAAAACGATGTTTCTTAATTGTTAACATGAATGGATGTCACAAGAGTCCCCAAGGGAAGGCCTTGACATGATGGCACCAATAAACCAGCCCACCAACATTGTGGATCTCCCTAACCCCCAGGTGCCAGTAGCCCCAGTTGAATGGAGCTCTTTAGAGAGGGAGCAGGGTAATTTATGAATCATTTCATATGTGTATCCATATTTAGTAATTGCACTGATAGTCAGTTTCCATTACATGTAATTTGTTATAGATCCACTGGGAATGTTGCGAATAAATTTCGCAATTAAAATTCTTGCTGTTATCTGAAATGTCAAGGTCACAAGATTACTGGATTGTTTTCATAGTAATTATTCATGTCTCAGCTGTTATATTACAGAACGAGGATCAATAATGATTTTCGTAAGTTAATCAAGTAACTACATTTGAATTAGAAGCATTTGGGTTTTCAAAATACAATAATATCATTTACTTTTTATTATGATATACCATCAATTTCTTGTGTCAGAGCTTAGACCCATAAGGTTTTGACCTTTGATCCTTTTAAGATCAAGAGAGCATCATGGAGAAACACCAGAGAAACGGGAATTCAAGGAAAAAACAACAACAAAGGATGCGTTTTCAAAGAAAAGTAAAAAAAGGTAGGACTCTAGTCTATGGATAAATTATATTGAGTTTCACATAAAAAGAATCTGGATCGTGCAATAACTCCAAACATATTCTGGAAGTTAACAAAGATGGCTTCAAAGAAATATTATGAAATTATATTTTTATGAGGCAAATTCTTTGGTTGCTGTGTGAACACAAATTGTAAATAAAATGTTAAATTTGTATACAATAATACAAGTGTATTATTACTTTTGGAAGGTTCTTTAATCTTTAGTTTGTGGGTATGGTCTTGCTTCAGGCACAAAATGTAAGCTGCCATTGCAATAAAAAATGTTAAATATATTTGGATAATGAACTGATAAACATAATTCGCCTCAAACTATATTTGTTCTTTGTTAGTTAATGCAACTTAATATCTACCTTGCAAAAAAAAAATGAAAGAAAAGAATGAAACCCTAGTGCAGTTCCAAGATTGTTTTATTTTACTGTACATACCATATTTATACATACATGTTTATTATACACACATTTGGCTGTTTATTGAATAATAATAAGTCCAAAGTAACACATGATACATGTGTACAGAATCTATAATATACTCCTGCTTACATAGTGAAATATTTGAATCAAGTACATGATGTCACGTTGTCTTTCCCAGTAACGAAATGATTAATATCATAATAATTATAAAAGTACAATATAAATCATAAATTTACTTCTCCCATTAAACTGTCCATGTACTTGGAAAAGCAGTGAATTTTGACCAAGTAACTTACTGGCAACAGAGTTGTAAGTCAATCCCTGTGGTACAAGGAAGTACACTCTGTGTCAAATGGAGAGATGTCAGTTCAAGTCTGGCCAGGGATCTTTAATGCTCATTTCTGCCAATAGTGTTGGTCACTTTGTTGCTAATTATGGGAATGTGTTTTAACTTTTATCATTGGATGTATGAAGTGATGTTACAAGTCCAAGAAAATGTTATTTTAATGGTTTTTAACTTGATTTTAAGAACTGTTTGGAAACTATCGGGTATGAACACTCGACATGTAGTATGATAATAATAATAGTTATAAGTGTTAAATACTAAGCACTTAACATATTATACATGTATGAATATCAATAATAACAGTCAAAAAACAACAGTTCAACCAACAAAAAAGATCCAACAAGTACTAGCAATGGGAATCCAACCAATATGACCTAACAACCTACAGTAGCGGTTCAGGCTCAACTAGATATCCATCCATTAAATACAGTCCAATCAACACTTGTGGTAAAACCAACACTTCTTGTCCATCCATAAAAGTTGTTCAACCAAAACATGTAAATCAACTATATAGTATAGCTATCTGATAAACAATAGCTGTATATCCAACAGTGATTCAAATAACACTAGTTGTCCATCACACATTCTGTCCAACAAGCAGTCCAAACAACACTGGTGGTCCAACCAACACTTCCGGTCCAACCATTTATAATTGTTCAACCAACACGTATGGCCCATCGGCCACCCAATATAGTGTCCAGTAAGCAATAGATGCCCAACCAACAATAGTGTTTCAACAGGCACTAGCTGTCCATCACGTTGCTACCAATCTAGCAGCCCAACCAATTGTAGTGAGGTTCTTCATTGATAGTAATGATCTCAGAAGATAACATCAGCATATTTGAATCATATCTGTAAAGAAAGGAATGGAACATTAAAAGTATATTTTTTTTATAAAAAAGGTAAGTTACTCTCAGACTTATTTATGGATGGGTTTTAAGACAATCTGGACTCCGATTTAATTTAAGGCCTGGGTGTATGCGACTGTTCGGGTGACCATCATAATATTTAAACTTAACTATATATTAACTAGTAACAAATCATTCAGAAGACTACACAGGTGACAGCATGACATAATTACTCTTTCTAAGTAAAATGTTTATAACATAGCAATAAAATACACCGAGCAGTATAAATATCATAATCTATATTGATGATGATTTATATATATGTTCATTCATAAGACTATTACATACAGTAGTTATACCTGGTAATGTACAGATTCTTCATTATAGATTATGACTGTCAGATAGTAAAACAGACTAATATATTATTTGTGTTAATTTTCAAAAAAAATGTTTAAGAATAGATGATAATTATTTGTTGTTAATAATACTCCAATAAGAATAGTACACTGAAGCATAAAATAACTTAGTAGGTCTGTGTTCAGTGCTGTTTACACGGGGAAAATTGAAGATTTTAATTTGCTGTACTCTTTCCGATTAAAGAAAAACATGAGAATTTGACATTGAATTATGCTTGTTTGTCTAAAGACAATACAGTTATACCAACATATCGCACACCATTTTAAAGGTAATTGACTCTTCTTTCCATGTCACTTATTTAAAAATGGATTGTTTATATGTTGGTTGAGAAATTTACATAAAACTGGACTCTACCGTGAAATCGGGTAAGTTTGAGTTACATACCTTGTTTCTTTTTTGTATATCAAAGACACTAAATATCTTCAGATGTGTTGTTTATCTCATTGTATGTACCCAAAATGGTTTTAAACAATATTTTAATGACAAACAATGATTCAGATGCCTGTGGTATATACCATTCAGATTGTATACGATCACACTCCAGTTTCATGCTGATATTTGATTAAGTGGGTGGAGTAAATTTTGCAGTACAATGCTATGAATTACTGTATGGTACTGTCGGGTTTGGAATGTAAGTTAATGAAATTAAATGTTTATATTTATAGTTATACTGAAGTTATGTAGGATTTCCAATACAATTATTGAATGCAGTAATTTTATTGAATTACGGACACTACGGACCATGGACATTACGGACCAGACATTACGGACCAGATTTAGGGACACTACGGACCAGATTTAGGGACATTACGGACCAGATTTAGGGACATTACGGACCATGTTCGGAATCTTACGGACCATGATTTAAACATATTTTTTTTAATTATTCACTCATTAGTTTTTAATTTGTTAATAAATACTTGAATACGAGTGCTCAGTATGACGTTATATCTTCCATATAACTGTGAAAAATCCCGTGAAGTTCGAATAGATCAATGGTTCAATATAAAATCTTGTGAAATTCCAAAAGGTGTTAAAGACCTATCATGTATTTATAACAATTATTTGAAAAATAATGAACAAAATTTGAAAGATTGGCAGTAAAATCAGTTAAAAGCAACAGAAGAAATATTTTCCAAAACAGTTTATTTCCCAAAATAAATCGAGCAGAAATATTTTCCAAAACAGTTTATTTCCCAAAATAAATCGAGCACATATAAGAACATATCAGTGTTTGTTGCAATTCTTGCAAACTGATGTTTAAAACTGGCAATTTCTGTTGCCTTAATTAGTGTTTATTAGTTATAATTGTACCCGTAATTATCGGCGGTATATTACGAAAGAAACAAACATTATACTGACAACTTTAATTGGAAATCATAAATGTGTGAAAACCTATTGAGACTGCGCACTTTCACTGAACCTTTCAATTAAAACAGATGAAACGGAAAACAAACAAATATGATGATCGAAAGTTTATTTCAGAAAGCAATCGATCACATATATATATGAAAACATTAATATTCACATTTACAATTATAAGATAAACACATATTTCGTTCGTTATTATTCACATTATTATAATATTTTATTAAAAATACATTGATGTTTAACATTGGAATTTCATGGGATTTTTCAGTTACATTAAAGATAATTGTCATACTGAGCAATTGTATTCAAGTATTTATTAACAAATTTAAGACCAATGAGTGAATAAATTAATAAAAAAATGTTTAAAAACATTATAAATCATGGTCCGTAATTTTTGAAGATGGTCCGTAATGTCCCTAAATCTGGTCCGTACCCTAAATCTGGTCCGTAATGTCTGGTCCGTAATGTCCATGGTCCGTAGTGTCCGTGACCCATTTTATTCCTACAGTACCAGTATATCAAACTTTGTCATTCTTAAATGCCGTTATAGAACTTAACAGAACAGAACAGAACAGATATTTTATTAGACTTATACAATTGTACATCGTCTTAATACATATAGTTATACATAAGTTCATGTCATTTCTCTAAACAAACTAAGAGGATTTTTTAACAAATTTAAGGCATGTTGTCAAGCAAAAGTCAAGAATTGATTTCTAAGTAACTAACCTTATAGTATGTATTACTTGATAACATTGGCAGTGAGGACAATTATCTTTAGTAGTGTACTTATGTCATGTTATTAATTATTGAGTTAACTATAACACTGACAACGATATACGCAGTTCTCATTTCACTTTCATTAAAGATAAAAATGAAAAATATGCCAAGGGCCAAGAGCGCTTTTGCCCACACTGGGCAAGGAAACACCAATATTTATATTATTTTAAGGCGTCTTGTGTCATTTTGTTTATGTAAATGTCACTTAAATCGTCGTAACCCCCATCCGCATGTATTTAATGTGACAATGCATGCCCCTTTCAATCATTTCTAGCGAGTTTTCGTTGCTTTGATTAAATATCATACGATAGGAAAATACAATACATCATATATATCATTTCCTTCAATGTCTTATGAACATACACGTTTTGTTCAAGGAAAATCATTTTTTACAAGCAACTTCAGCAATAATTCCATTTAAGAGGTACAGCTTTTCACTTCAGTCGACGTATCTCCATGTATTTAAAGTTACAAATTCCAATGCATGCCCCTTTCAATCGTTTCTAAAGATTTTCGGTGCTTTGATTAGATATCATACATTATGCAAGTTTTGTGAACATACACGTTTTATATTTTTAAGGAAAATGATTTTATTTTTACGAATAACTTTAGCAATAATTCCTATCAAAATGCAGCGCTTATCAGATGGTAGTTTTCCCACGGTGAGGACAAACATGTGGTCAGTAAATGTATATAGAAACTATTTTTAGAAAATCAGTCAGTTAATGTAGTAGAAATAATACTAGTGCTGTTATGAATGCTTCGTACTCTTTAGATGTTTTACAGGTTAAATCCGAACTACTTTGCTTCATCAAACGTATGTATGACTCACTGTCGTATCAGGGCATGTGTGTTAGAATAAATTGAAAGCCTTATGTCCAAAACTATGCCAAGAATACACCGGAACGAAGCTTTTACGCAAAAAATGTAAACATCTTATTAGATGAGTATACGCCTAGAAATCAAAGAATGAATAGTATTTTGTTATTGTATAGCAGGCATATCATAGTATTTGAAGCATTAGCAACGCGAAACCTGGGATACAACTATTTTGACTTTCAGACAATCATTTTTGTTTCTTATCTCGTGAAAGTTATATTAGAAATACACTCTACAAATAAGCGTGCTTCATGGTCACACCAGGTTATAATAACAAACTCTGCAGGCGATGGTCAGTAATATTTTCTAAAACATCTTGGGCTGAACTCAGAGTGAATATCAGAATGTAATCCTTCCTACCAGAGCATCTATTATTTTGACCCACACTAATCTGATAAATATAACGATCTATAAATAGTCATATTCTGCTAAAAACAAAACTGCCGGAATACAGAAATACAGCGCGGAAATAGCCGAACAAGCAACAACTCATACTCGCGTGCACCTGTTTCCCGCGCTTTTTAGACCATGTGGTACGATTTTTTTTATTTTTCTGTTAACTCATTAAAAACTTAAGATTTTTTTTAACTAGTTGGAGATATAATAAAACAACTTAAAATAAATGAACAAAATATATCTTAGCATTCTTGTTTTTCGAAACCATCGCACTTAGCGAAAAAGCGGAAGGTATCCGTTAATTTGCATAATGGGCGGAGTTAATATTACGTCATTGAGTTTGAGTGCTGCTAATTGACATGGTTACCGATCAGATTCCAGATCGATAATCACTTGTCACTTCGGGTGTTAATTGCTCTTGCGGGTTAAACAAATATTCATATCATGCATTCTTTCAGTCTTGACTCCTTTCAGATGATACCAACTCTCACACTGATATATCCCGGGTCAAAACTGACGCATACTACAAATGTACGATGCATCAATTTCGGGTCATTTACGATTTCTGTGCGTCAAAACCCGGGAGCTCGGGTCAATTAAAAGCCCAGCAGTGAGTTTAATGTCACAGCCATTAAGCTTTGTGCCATTGTTTCAACTTGTCAGACGGAAAACGTTTGTAACTAAGCGACGAATTCGGACACTACTAAATTATTCAAATTGTCGTGATATCACAGGCCAGAGATCGCTAAAGATCTGACTTTTCGAATTTTGGGGCATAATTTTTTTTCGGTCAGCGTTAAAAAACGCTGTCGGGTTACAGGAAACAGACATATTTTTTTAGGCCTTACAAACATAAATTTTGAGTGATAAACCTTTAACTACTTTATAATGCATTTATGGAAAATATTAATTTCTGATAGAGAGATTGTACGGTAACCATGTTTTTAATAGCTGCATGCTCCTATCTTTACAGATACCCTTGCATCAGTGTGATGCTTTGATTTCTGCTGTCAATGAACATCAGGTTCATTGAGTTCTAATGGTAAGAATGACACTAGACAGTCAATGTTTCTTGTAAGATCTGGTTGTTGTGTTTCTGTTCATACCTTTTCAACATATGTTTTCTTTATGAACACTCCATTGTACTCAATGGTTTACCCCCTACAAATGAAGTTAAATTAAACTTCATACAATGGTAAAACACAAGCAAAGGAAGTGCAGTGCACAAGAACCATAACTCTATTTCAACATATTACATAGATGTTGCCCTTTGGTACTTTTTGTTGTCTAGACCAAAACTTGACAAAGAAACTGATGGATCATCATGTGGTGTTTATGTGGCAAGGGTACATATCTGCCATAGAATTTAATTTGTTCCATTCTTATTCTTCTGTACAGTGTTGTATACCTTTGGCCTTATAAAAACAACATTTGGTTCTGGTTACCCAACCTGTTTTTATAGTTGTTAAAAAAAGAAGAAAGTTTTGTACTGAAGATTACTTTAAAATCATTCTCCAATTATGACAAATATGTTCTTATATAAAGTCTAATAAAAAAACAACACACTACCACAACACATACCTGTTATTGTAGGATATAACAAAACCATTTATTTTTTAGCTTTTGCAGTAAATGTTGATTTTTTGTATTAAGGTGGTTCACTTGTATAGGCATTTTTAAACTGGTTGGTTGAAATATTTTTAGTTCATCTACATAAACTGAATACATTTCTTAAAATAATATTATAATAAATGATTATGTATGTACATAGGAGGCGTTTTTAAGTAATTTGTATAACTTTTACAAGTCACTGGCCTCACAGGCCTGATATAGGCTGTACAGTTCAAGGTAACAGTAAATTATAAATTATTTTAATTAGTTAGTTCATAAAATGAAGTACAAATAAAACAATCTGTTTCCAGCAGTTTTTTCATTATTACCCATTTAGAAACACAGAAACACAAATGAGCATTTATAAGTATATATGGTTATATTCCTTGCATTGAAATTTTACTTTAATTTTACCTTATTTGTAACAGTTTGCAGATCTGTACTTGTCTGGTGAAGAAATGGACAGATGTTGGACTAGACACAAAGAAGGAGAGGCTTCGGTTATAGCTGGAGCTTCTCTCATTTGGGATAAATGCAGAGGTAATATTGGGAAGGTGGTGTGGTGATAAAACATTTGGTGTTCAAATCAGAGGTCAAATGATTCTATTCATTGTCTACCAATGAGAATGAGCTAAGTGGATGTATGCAATTACTTTGATTACCAAATGATAAAGAGTAATAGTCTTTATAAGACTCTGTCAAAATTAGTAATGATTGATGCGAGACCTATAACTATGTCATTTGAAACTATTAGAATTTGAACGCATGAATATATCATTCATTTCTTGAATGGTTTTTAGATAATTATATTATATTCTTGATGCCTTTGTAGCGTCAATCTGTAGTTGTACTTATATAAAGATTTTATATTTTTATTTTAGTATCAATATGGTAACTAGCTGCATTTTAATTCTTGTGTCTATTGGATATGATTATTAGGTGCCACTGCAAGATCGTAGCAGACTTGTAGTGAAACATTCATTGGATGAATTCTCAGGTATTATTTTGTTTACCAGTGCAACAAAGTAACAGTAAAAGTTAAGAATTAGTTTTTGCCAATCATGAATGAAGTCTTATTTCATTTTGAAATGTGAACATTATTTCTCACTCTTATGGGTATGAATGAAGGCATTCAACCACAAACCCAAGCATGTAAGCAAATGAGTGTTTGCTTTGCAAGTATTAGTTTACTTCTGTATATGTCCACTGAATATAAGGTTAAAAAAATAACAGACCATTATAAATCATGTAGACCATGTCTGTAAAAACGATGTTTCTTAATTGTTAACATGAATGGATGTCACAAGAGTCCCCAAGGGAAGGCCTTGACATGATGGCACCAATAAACCAGCCCACCAACATTGTGGATCTCCCTAACCCCCAGGTGCCAGTAGCCCCAGTTGAATGGAGCTCTTTAGAGAGGGAGCAGGGTAATTTATGAATCATTTCATATGTGTATCCATATTTAGTAATTGCACTGATAGTCAGTTTCCATTACATGTAATTTGTTATAGATCCACTGGGAATGTTGCGAATAAATTTCGCAATTAAAATTCTTGCTGTTATCTGAAATGTCAAGGTCACAAGATTACTGGATTGTTTTCATAGTAATTATTCATGTCTCAGCTGTTATATTACAGAACGAGGATCAATAATGATTTTCGTAAGTTAATCAAGTAACTACATTTGAATTAGAAGCATTTGGGTTTTCAAAATACAATAATATCATTTACTTTTTATTATGATATACCATCAATTTCTTGTGTCAGAGCTTAGACCCATAAGGTTTTGACCTTTGATCCTTTTAAGATCAAGAGAGCATCATGGAGAAACACCAGAGAAACGGGAATTCAAGGAAAAAACAACAACAAAGGATGCGTTTTCAAAGAAAAGTAAAAAAAGGTAGGACTCTAGTCTATGGATAAATTATATTGAGTTTCACATAAAAAGAATCTGGATCGTGCAATAACTCCAAACATATTCTGGAAGTTAACAAAGATGGCTTCAAAGAAATATTATGAAATTATATTTTTATGAGGCAAATTCTTTGGTTGCTGTGTGAACACAAATTGTAAATAAAATGTTAAATTTGTATACAATAATACAAGTGTATTATTACTTTTGGAAGGTTCTTTAATCTTTAGTTTGTGGGTATGGTCTTGCTTCAGGCACAAAATGTAAGCTGCCATTGCAATAAAAAATGTTAAATATATTTGGATAATGAACTGATAAACATAATTCGCCTCAAACTATATTTGTTCTTTGTTAGTTAATGCAACTTAATATCTACCTTGCAAAAAAAAAATGAAAGAAAAGAATGAAACCCTAGTGCAGTTCCAAGATTGTTTTATTTTACTGTACATACCATATTTATACATACATGTTTATTATACACACATTTGGCTGTTTATTGAATAATAATAAGTCCAAAGTAACACATGATACATGTGTACAGAATCTATAATATACTCCTGCTTACATAGTGAAATATTTGAATCAAGTACATGATGTCACGTTGTCTTTCCCAGTAACGAAATGATTAATATCATAATAATTATAAAAGTACAATATAAATCATAAATTTACTTCTCCCATTAAACTGTCCATGTACTTGGAAAAGCAGTGAATTTTGACCAAGTAACTTACTGGCAACAGAGTTGTAAGTCAATCCCTGTGGTACAAGGAAGTACACTCTGTGTCAAATGGAGAGATGTCAGTTCAAGTCTGGCCAGGGATCTTTAATGCTCATTTCTGCCAATAGTGTTGGTCACTTTGTTGCTAATTATGGGAATGTGTTTTAACTTTTATCATTGGATGTATGAAGTGATGTTACAAGTCCAAGAAAATGTTATTTTAATGGTTTTTAACTTGATTTTAAGAACTGTTTGGAAACTATCGGGTATGAACACTCGACATGTAGTATGATAATAATAATAGTTATAAGTGTTAAATACTAAGCACTTAACATATTATACATGTATGAATATCAATAATAACAGTCAAAAAACAACAGTTCAACCAACAAAAAAGATCCAACAAGTACTAGCAATGGGAATCCAACCAATATGACCTAACAACCTACAGTAGCGGTTCAGGCTCAACTAGATATCCATCCATTAAATACAGTCCAATCAACACTTGTGGTAAAACCAACACTTCTTGTCCATCCATAAAAGTTGTTCAACCAAAACATGTAAATCAACTATATAGTATAGCTATCTGATAAACAATAGCTGTATATCCAACAGTGATTCAAATAACACTAGTTGTCCATCACACATTCTGTCCAACAAGCAGTCCAAACAACACTGGTGGTCCAACCAACACTTCCGGTCCAACCATTTATAATTGTTCAACCAACACGTATGGCCCATCGGCCACCCAATATAGTGTCCAGTAAGCAATAGATGCCCAACCAACAATAGTGTTTCAACAGGCACTAGCTGTCCATCACGTTGCTACCAATCTAGCAGCCCAACCAATTGTAGTGAGGTTCTTCATTGATAGTAATGATCTCAGAAGATAACATCAGCATATTTGAATCATATCTGTAAAGAAAGGAATGGAACATTAAAAGTATATTTTTTTATAAAAAAAGGTAAGTTACTCTCAGACTTATTTATGGATGGGTTTTAAGACAATCTGGACTCCGATTTAATTTAAGGCCTGGGTGTATGCGACTGTTCGGGTGACCATCATAATATTTAAACTTAACTATATATTAACTAGTAACAAATCATTCAGAAGACTACACAGGTGACAGCATGACATAATTACTCTTTCTAAGTAAAATGTTTATAACATAGCAATAAAATACACCGAGCAGTATAAATATCATAATCTATATTGATGATGATTTATATATATGTTCATTCATAAGACTATTACATACAGTAGTTATACCTGGTAATGTACAGATTCTTCATTATAGATTATGACTGTCAGATAGTAAAACAGACTAATATATTATTTGTGTTAATTTTCAAAAAAAATGTTTAAGAATAGATGATAATTATTTGTTGTTAATAATACTCCAATAAGAATAGTACACTGAAGCATAAAATAACTTAGTAGGTCTGTGTTCAGTGCTGTTTACACGGGGAAAATTGAAGATTTTAATTTGCTGTACTCTTTCCGATTAAAGAAAAACATGAGAATTTGACATTGAATTATGCTTGTTTGTCTAAAGACAATACAGTTATACCAACATATCGCACACCATTTTAAAGGTAATTGACTCTTCTTTCCATGTCACTTATTTAAAAATGGATTGTTTATATGTTGGTTGAGAAATTTACATAAAACTGGACTCTACCGTGAAATCGGGTAAGTTTGAGTTACATACCTTGTTTCTTTTTTGTATATCAAAGACACTAAATATCTTCAGATGTGTTGTTTATCTCATTGTATGTACCCAAAATGGTTTTAAACAATATTTTAATGACAAACAATGATTCAGATGCCTGTGGTATATACCATTCAGATTGTATACGATCACACTCCAGTTTCATGCTGATATTTGATTAAGTGGGTGGAGTAAATTTTGCAGTACAATGCTATGAATTACTGTATGGTACTGTCGGGTTTGGAATGTAAGTTAATGAAATTAAATGTTTATATTTATAGTTATACTGAAGTTATGTAGGATTTCCAATACAATTATTGAATGCAGTAATTTTATTGAATTACGGACACTACGGACCATGGACATTACGGACCAGACATTACGGACCAGATTTAGGGACACTACGGACCAGATTTAGGGACATTACGGACCAGATTTAGGGACATTACGGACCATGTTCGGAATCTTACGGACCATGATTTAAACATATTTTTTTTAATTATTCACTCATTAGTTTTTAATTTGTTAATAAATACTTGAATACGAGTGCTCAGTATGACGTTATATCTTCCATATAACTGTGAAAAATCCCGTGAAGTTCGAATAGATCAATGGTTCAATATAAAATCTTGTGAAATTCCAAAAGGTGTTAAAGACCTATCATGTATTTATAACAATTATTTGAAAAATAATGAACAAAATTTGAAAGATTGGCAGTAAAATCAGTTAAAAGCAACAGAAGAAATATTTTCCAAAACAGTTTATTTCCCAAAATAAATCGAGCAGAAATATTTTCCAAAACAGTTTATTTCCCAAAATAAATCGAGCACATATAAGAACATATCAGTGTTTGTTGCAATTCTTGCAAACTGATGTTTAAAACTGGCAATTTCTGTTGCCTTAATTAGTGTTTATTAGTTATAATTGTACCCGTAATTATCGGCGGTATATTACGAAAGAAACAAACATTATACTGACAACCTTTAATTGGAAATCATAAATGTGTGAAAACCTATTGAGACTGCGCACTTTCACTGAACCTTTCAATTAAAACAGATGAAACGGAAAACAAACAAATATGATGATCGAAAGTTTATTTCAGAAAGCAATCGATCACATATATATATGAAAACATTAATATTCACATTTACAATTATAAGATAAACACATATTTCGTTCGTTATTATTCACATTATTATAATATTTTATTAAAAATACATTGATGTTTAACATTGGAATTTCATGGGATTTTTCAGTTACATTAAAGATAATTGTCATACTGAGCAATTGTATTCAAGTATTTATTAACAAATTTAAGACCAATGAGTGAATAAATTAATAAAAAAATGTTTAAAAACATTATAAATCATGGTCCGTAATTTTTGAAGATGGTCCGTAATGTCCCTAAATCTGGTCCGTACCCTAAATCTGGTCCGTAATGTCTGGTCCGTAATGTCCATGGTCCGTAGTGTCCGTGACCCATTTTATTCCTACAGTACCAGTATATCAAACTTTGTCATTCTTAAATGCCGTTATAGAACTTAACAGAACAGAACAGAACAGATATTTTATTAGACTTATACAATTGTACATCGTCTTAATACATATAGGTTATACATAAGTTCATGTCATTTCTCTAAACAAACTAAGAGGATTTTTTAACAAATTTAAGGCATGTTGTCAAGCAAAAGTCAAGAATTGATTTCTAAGTAACTAACCTTATAGTATGTATTACTTGATAACATTGGCAGTGAGGACAATTATCTTTAGTAGTGTACTTATGTCATGTTATTAATTATTGAGTTAACTATAACACTGACAACGATATACGCAGTTCTCATTTCACTTTCATTAAAGATAAAAATGAAAAATATGCCAAGGGCCAAGAGCGCTTTTGCCCACACTGGGCAAGGAAACACCAATATTTATATTATTTTAAGGCGTCTTGTGTCATTTTGTTTATGTAAATGTCACTTAAATCGTCGTAACCCCCATCCGCATGTATTTAATGTGACAATGCATGCCCCTTTCAATCATTTCTAGCGAGTTTTCGTTGCTTTGATTAAATATCATACGATAGGAAAATACAATACATCATATATATCATTTCCTTCAATGTCTTATGAACATACACGTTTTGTTCAAGGAAAATCATTTTTTACAAGCAACTTCAGCAATAATTCCATTTAAGAGGTACAGCTTTTCACTTCAGTCGACGTATCTCCATGTATTTAAAGTTACAAATTCCAATGCATGCCCCTTTCAATCGTTTCTAAAGATTTTCGGTGCTTTGATTAGATATCATACATTATGCAAGTTTTGTGAACATACACGTTTTATATTTTTAAGGAAAATGATTTTATTTTTACGAATAACTTTAGCAATAATTCCTATCAAAATGCAGAGCTTATCAGATGGTAGTTTTCCCACGGTGAGGACAAACATGTGGTCAGTAAATGTATATAGAAACTATTTTTAGAAAATCAGTCAGTTAATGTAGTAGAAATAATACTAGTGCTGTTATGAATGCTTCGTACTCTTTAGATGTTTTACAGGTTAAATCCGAACTACTTTGCTTCATCAAACGTATGTATGACTCACTGTCGTATCAGGGCATGTGTGTTAGAATAAATTGAAAGCCTTATGTCCAAAACTATGCCAAGAATACACCGGAACGAAGCTTTTACGCAAAAAATGTAAACATCTTATTAGATGAGTATACGCCTAGAAATCAAAGAATGAATAGTATTTTGTTATTGTATAGCAGGCATATCATAGTATTTGAAGCATTAGCAACGCGAAACCTGGGATACAACTATTTTGACTTTCAGACAATCATTTTTGTTTCTTATCTCGTGAAAGTTATATTAGAAATACACTCTACAAATGAGCGTGCTTCATGGTCACACCAGGTTATAATAACAAACTCTGCAGGCGATGGTCAGTAATATTTTCTAAAACATCTTGGGCTGAACTCAGAGTGAATATCAGAATGTAATCCTTCCTACCAGAGCATCTATTATTTTGACCCACACTAATCTGATAAATATAACGATCTATAAATAGTCATATTCTGCTAAAAACAAAACTGCCGGAATACAGAAATACAGCGCGGAAATAGCCGAACAAGCAACAACTCATACTCGCGTGCACCTGTTTCCCGCGCTTTTTAGACCATGTGGTACGATTTTTTTTATTTTTCTGTTAACTCATTAAAAACTTAAGATTTTTTTTAACTAGTTGGAGATATAATAAAACAACTTAAAATAAATGAACAAAATATATCTTAGCATTCTTGTTTTTCGAAACCATCGCACTTAGCGAAAAAGCGGAAGGTATCCGTTAATTTGCATAATGGGCGGAGTTAATATTACGTCATTGAGTTTGAGTGCTGCTAATTGACATGGTTACCGATCAGATTCCAGATCGATAATCACTTGTCACTTCGGGTGTTAATTGCTCTTGCGGGTTAAACAAATATTCATATCATGCATTCTTTCAGTCTTGACTCCTTTCAGATGATACCAACTCTCACACTGATATATCCCGGGTCAAAACTGACGCATACTACAAATGTACGATGCATCAATTTCGGGTCATTTACGATTTCTGTGCGTCAAAACCCGGGAGCTCGGGTCAATTAAAAGCCCAGCAGTGAGTTTAATGTCACAGCCATTAAGCTTTGTGCCATTGTTTCAACTTGTCAGACGGAAAACGTTTGTAACTAAGCGACGAATTCGGACACTACTAAATTATTCAAATTGTCGTGATATCACAGGCCAGAGATCGCTAAAGATCTGACTTTTCGAATTTTGGGGCATAATTTTTTTTCGGTCAGCGTTAAAAAACGCTGTCGGGTTACAGGAAACAGACATATTTTTTTAGGCCTTACAAACATAAATTTTGAGTGATAAACCTTTAACTACTTTATAATGCATTTATGGAAAATATTAATTTCTGATAGAGAGATTGTACGGTAACCATGTTTTTAATAGCTGCATGCTCCTATCTTTACAGATACCCTTACATCAGTGTGATGCTTTGATTTCTGCTGTCAATGAACATCAGGTTCATTGAGTTCTAATGGTAAGAATGACACTAGACAGTCAATGTTTCTTGTAAGATCTGGTTGTTGTGTTTCTGTTCATACTTTTTCAACATATGTTTTCTTTATGAACACTCCATTGTACTCAATGGTTTACCCCCTACAAATGAAGTTAAATTAAACTTCATACAATGGTAAAACACAAGCAAAGGAAGTGCAGTGCACAAGAACCATAACTCTATTTCAACATATTACATAGATGTTGCCCTTTGGTACTTTTTGTTGTCTAGACCAAAACTTGACAAAGAAACTGATGGATCATCATGTGGTGTTTATGTGGCAAGGGTACATATCTGCCATAGAATTTAATTTGTTCCATTCTTATTCTTCTGTACAGTGTTGTATACCTTTGGCCTTATAAAAACAACATTTGGTTCTGGTTACCCAACCTGTTTTTATAGTTGTTAAAAAAAGAAGAAAGTTTTGTACTGAAGATTACTTTAAAATCATTCTCCAATTATGACAAATATGTTCTTATATAAAGTCTAATAAAAAACAACACACTACCACAACACATACCTGTTATTGTAGGATATAACAAAACCATTTATTTTTTAGCTTTTGCAGTAAATGTTGATTTTTTGTATTAAGGTGGTTCACTTGTATAGGCATTTTTAAACTGGTTGGTTGAAATATTTTTAGTTCATCTACATAAACTGAATACATTTCTTAAAATAATATTATAATAAATGATTATGTATGTACATAGGAGGCGTTTTTAAGTAATTTGTATAACTTTTACAAGTCACTGGCCTCACAGGCCTGATATAGGCTGTACAGTTCAAGGTAACAGTAAATTATAAATTATTTTAATTAGTTAGTTCATAAAATGAAGTACAAATAAAACAATCTGTTTCCAGCAGTTTTTTCATTATTACCCATTTAGAAACACAGAAACACAAATGAGCATTTATAAGTATATATGGTTATATTCCTTGCATTGAAATTTTACTTTAATTTTACCTTATTTGTAACAGTTTGCAGATCTGTACTTGTCTGGTGAAGAAATTGACAGATGTTGGACTAGACACAAAGAAGGAGAGGCTTCGGTTATAGCTGGAGCTTCTCTCATTTGGGATAAATGCAGAGGTAATATTGGGAAGGTGGTGTGGTGATAAAACATTTGGTGTTCAAATCAGAGGTCAAATGATTCTATTCATTGTCTACCAATGAGAATGAGCTAAGTGGATGTATGCAATTACTTTGATTACCAAATGATAAAGAGTAATAGTCTTTATAAGACTCTGTCAAAATTAGTAATGATTGATGCGAGACCTATAACTATGTCATTTGAAACTATTAGAATTTGAACGCATGAATATATCATTCATTTCTTGAATGGTTTTTAGATAATTATATTATATTCTTGATGCCTTTGTAGCGTCAATCTGTAGTTGTACTTATATAAAGATTTTATATTTTTATTTTAGTATCAATATGGTAACTAGCTGCATTTTAATTCTTGTGTCTATTGGATATGATTATTAGGTGCCACTGCAAGATCGTAGCAGACTTGTAGTGAAACATTCATTGGATGAATTCTCAGGTATTATTTTGTTTACCAGTGCAACAAAGTAACAGTAAAAGTTAAGAATTAGTTTTTGCCAATCATGAATGAAGTCTTATTTCATTTTGAAATGTGAACATTATTTCTCACTCTTATGGGTATGAATGAAGGCATTCAACCACAAACCCAAGCATGTAAGCAAATGAGTGTTTGCTTTGCTAGTATTAGTTTACTTCTGTATATGTCCACTGAATATAAGGTTAAAAAAATAACAGACCATTATAAATCATGTAGACCATGTCTGTAAAAACGATGTTTCTTAATTGTTAACATGAATGGATGTCACAAGAGTCTCCAAGGGAAGGCCTTGACATGATGGCACCAATAAACCAGCCCACCAACATTGTGGATCTCCCTAACCCCCAGGTGCCAGTAGCCCCAGTTGAATGGAGCTCTTTAGAGAGGGAGCAGGGTAATTTATGAATCATTTCATATGTGTATCCATATTTAGTAATTGCACTGATAGTCAGTTTCCATTACATGTAATTTGTTATAGATCCACTGGGAATGTTGCGAATAAATTTCGCAATTAAAATTCTTGCTGTTATCTGAAATGTCAAGGTCACAAGATTACTGGATTGTTTTCATAGTAATTATTCATGTCTCAGCTGTTATATTACAGAACGAGGATCAATAATGATTTTCGTAAGTTAATCAAGTAACTACATTTGAATTAGAAGCATTTGGGTTTTCAAAATACAATAATATCATTTACTTTTTATTATGATATACCATCAATTTCTTGTGTCAGAGCTTAGACCCATAAGGTTTTGACCTTTGATCCTTTTAAGATCAAGAGAGCATCATGGAGAAACACCAGAGAAACGGGAATTCAAGGAAAAAACAACAACAAAGGATGCGTTTTCAAAGAAAAGTAAAAAAAGGTAGGACTCTAGTCTATGGATAAATTATATTGAGTTTCACATAAAAAGAATCTGGATCGTGCAATAACTCCAAACATATTCTGGAAGTTAACAAAGATGGCTTCAAAGAAATATTATGAAATTATATTTTTATGAGGCAAATTCTTTGGTTGCTGTGTGAACACAAATTGTAAATAAAATGTTAAATTTGTATACAATAATACAAGTGTATTATTACTTTTGGAAGGTTCTTTAATCTTTAGTTTGTGGGTATGGTCTTGCTTCAGGCACAAAATGTAAGCTGCCATTGCAATAAAAAATGTTAAATATATTTGGATAATGAACTGATAAACATAATTCGCCTCAAACTATATTTGTTCTTTGTTAGTTAATGCAACTTAATATCTACCTTGCAAAAAAAAAATGAAAGAAAAGAATGAAACCCTAGTGCAGTTCCAAGATTGTTTTATTTTACTGTACATACCATATTTATACATACATGTTTATTATACACACATTTGGCTGTTTATTGAATAATAATAAGTCCAAAGTAACACATGATACATGTGTACAGAATCTATAATATACTCCTGCTTACATAGTGAAATATTTGAATCAAGTACATGATGTCACGTTGTCTTTCCCAGTAACGAAATGATTAATATCATAATAATTATAAAAGTACAATATAAATCATAAATTTACTTCTCCCATTAAACTGTCCATGTACTTGGAAAAGCAGTGAATTTTGACCAAGTAACTTACTGGCAACAGAGTTGTAAGTCAATCCCTGTGGTACAAGGAAGTACACTCTGTGTCAAATGGAGAGATGTCAGTTCAAGTCTGGCCAGGGATCTTTAATGCTCATTTCTGCCAATAGTGTTGGTCACTTTGTTGCTAATTATGGGAATGTGTTTTAACTTTTATCATTGGATGTATGAAGTGATGTTACAAGTCCAAGAAAATGTTATTTTAATGGTTTTTAACTTGATTTTAAGAACTGTTTGGAAACTATCGGGTATGAACACTCGACATGTAGTGTGTTATTACCAGCATTGCACATCCTTAACATGCTGTATTGGTGAAAAATGAGGTGTCCTAATGAGATTAAATTTCCTTTCAAGATTTCAGGATTTTATACTTCCAAGATATACAGTGTTCTCTCACTTGATAATGACTACTTTTTCACCTTATATACTTCTTCTATGACTGATTCTTGAATTTATTTACAAGAAATAGATTTGAAGAAAAAAATCAACTAAAAAACTTGAACGTTCGTTTAATAACAGCAGTGAACATACTGTACATACATGTATATTAATTATATTGAATTCTTCGAATACTTTCAGTAGAGCATTCATTGAGTAACTTCCGTGTTTTTTCAGGTGTATGATAGGCTGAACAGGATTGGTGTAAGCTCACCATACTGTGTGACCATAAATGTGATCAAAGAGGCAGGCTTCAAGTATTCAAAACATCTGAAATAGCGACTAAAGGAAGGCAAACAGATACAACTGATTGGTGACAATCTAAATTTTACTGTTGGTGTGAAAAAGGGGACATCAAGCATCCACAGAAACATGCATCACAGATTTACAAGTTAAGTTCTGACATCTGAACACATGTATTTGTCTAAACCAACTAATCCACAGATTGGCATTGCTAGATTTAGGACATATCACTGGATCATTTGCTTATCACTGACAATGAAATCACGGAATTGGAAACTGGTATTTGCAGTATTGTTGCAGATGTTCTATCCAGCTACTTGCCACAATTTGTCACCCTAGTGAAATAACTCAATCTAGAAGCAGATACTGAGTTCATGCACTTAGGTGACGAATAATCCTTTCTAAAAACTGTTTTACCAACACTTTCAAATCCTGATGAATATTGTGAATTAGAAATTGCACCATGTCTGCCATTCAATGAGAACAAATATCAAGACGCTGTAAACATTCTGGAATGGTACCAATCTTTACTATCAAAGATTATGGATAACTAAAACACGGACAAAGTCACCAAAGACAAAGTCACCAAAGACAAAGTCACCAAATTTGTAATTGGGGGCGATCAACTGACCGGGGAAAGACTGTCGGAAGCTCTTCTTCTGAAGTTGAATAATGATAACACTGAGGACTGAGATTCAACAACATTGGCCTGAACTACTATGAAATAGGGAGGGGGATATTGAAATGGCGTTGTCCGTCTGTCCTTCCGTCCGTCTTTCCTTCTGTCCGTCCTTCCTTCCGTCCGTCACCTGCGTTTTCTTAGTAATTAGCCGGTAGAATTTCATGAAACTTAATATAAATATGAACCACTATACTGGAATGATGCCCGTCCAAAAAAAAATTTGATTGGTCAATTGTCCTTGGAGTTATTGCCCTTGATTTTTTGAAAAATGCACATTCACAGCCATTTCTCAGTCACTAGCTGGCAGAATTTCATGAAACTTAAAATAAATATGAATTACTATACTGGGATGATGCCTGTTCATTTTTTTTTTGGATTGGTCAATTGTTCTTGGAGTTATTGCCCTTGATTTTTTGAAAAACTCTCATTTACAGCCATTTCTCAGTAACTAGTTGGTAGAAACTTGAAATATATATGAACCAACATACTGCGATGATGCCTGTTTATTTATATTTTGGATTGTGTAATTTCTATATGAGTTATTTGCCCTTGATTTATTAAAAGATCCATGTTTGCAGCCTTCTCTATGCAACTAGCTGGTAGAATTTCATGACACTTGGAATAAATAAGAACCAACATACTGTGATGATGCCTGTCTATTTTTCTTTTGGATTGGTCAATTTACCTTAGAGTTATTGCCCTTGATTTATTAAAAAATCATTGTTTGCAGCCGTTTCTCAGTAAAACCAATGTGCTTATCTTATTCTTTCTGAGATTTTTTTTAACCTTTAAGCACAAACAAGCCATCAAGCACAAACAAGCCATCGTTGGCGGGGGATATCTTTTCACTGAAAATGCTTGTTCCACTTGGGAATGAACTATTTAAAAAGAGCTACCGGTATCCTTGATCGCCTCTGGAATGAAGATGGGAAGATTTAAGATGGGACAATGCGAGAAGAGTGTGAGTGCATCTTCAGAAAAAATGTTGATCCTGATGTGAACAAAAGCTGTGAAGATGACAAAAGATTTGTTGTTGGGTCTGTAGAAGCCTATGTTGTGGAGGCAGCAATGGAGTTCTTCATTTTGAAAACCTTGATTCCACGTTGAATGTTAGCATTGAGAGTTCTGAAGATAAGGAGGAATTGACAAAAGAAAGATTGATGCAGTTCATGGAAAAACTTTTTCTCTGTGAGAAGAAGACTTGTATGTGAATAGTCTTGCAGAAATGTAAAGGATTCAACCAGTTCTGACATATCAATAGTTGTATCTTTTGTTTTCACATATATTGTAAATAATGATTTTATTTACCGTACTCGTTTCAAGTGAAAAATAGGCTTAAATTTTCATTTTAGGGTGTTTAAAGTTGAATACATGAATGTCAGCAAATAATCTTGATGATAATATATTAAATATATATGAAAAAAATCAATAAAACAATTTGCTTCAACAAGACATATGATATTGTTAATTTTGTAATTGTGCTTGCTGCGGTATTAATGCACATGCATTAATCTGCACAAGAAAAGTATCTTGTATGTTTAAAGAAAGACTGTATCAATTTAAGATACACATGCTTAGCTCCAAATGCATTATATCTTATTTTTATGAACCAGTAACTTTTTAAAATGCATACATACAATTAATGATCTACAAATGTTACACCCATGTTTTAATATCTTATGACTTGGCGCGTGACCCACTTCGTAAATATTCAATTTTATTTTTAACAATTTTCATACTGTACTTTTTCATTCTGTGCATCTATCATACAATAAAAATTCTCAGAATACATTCAAAATTGTTATCTGAGTTTAGCATTTTTCAATAATTGTTATACATAACCTTAGAAAAATAGAACATGCACATATTTGTTTAGTGAATTACTTCACAATTAGTCTTCACAACAATCAATATTTATGACATTATCATCACTGTGCCCAAACTAGTTAAGAATAAACTTTCCCATCCAGGCATATGTATTCCTCACATGGTCACTAAGATTGGATTGTTTGTTGGAATGTCACTTTTGTTGGAGACACCCAACTTTCACTTCTGTTCCTATCCCTGCCACATCTCCGAATTTGCTGAATAAAATAAAAAGAGCAGTTATCACCAAAATTACTCAACTATCATAAACAAAAATAAATAATGTTAACTTGTATTGGAAGTAAGTTGGTGTTACAATGCACATTACAGATAATTCAACAGAAATTAGTAGAACAATGCTATGTAAATTGCTCACAAGATGATACTTTTACAAATGTTCAAGCCAAGCCATGAAATCCACCAACAAAATTAAACAAAAAAATGTTCTTAAGCATTCTGATAAAATGCCATTGCAGTACCTTAAAGGGACTGTACACCAGATTGGCACCAACAAATCTCAGGATAATTTTCTAATAGAATGTGTTAAGCTTTGATATCATAATTGTAAAAAAGTACCAAAATGAAAAAAAAAAAAATTGTGTAGGAGACCAGGTTCGAACCCGGGTCGCCAAAATTGCAGTCCAGCGTTGTATCCACTGAGCTACGTTGGCTTACTCTTATCGGGTGACATAATTAAGCTATACACCTACCCCAGTAATATCACGTGATAACACCGACTAGCCAATCACACATAAGGAATGAATTCTACTAGGTAGACATACCCAGTAATCTTTTTTTAATGGAAAAATACGAAATAACTGCTAATCTTAAATAAATTGTAAACTATGTGGTACTTCAATTAGTAGGTTTCAATGCATTGTAAACATCGATGCCAAGTTTATGTCAGTTTTCGACAATTTTTCTTTTTTTCCGCTATTTTATCATACAGAGTACAGCCCCTTTAAATTCAAGCATCTTATTTCCATTCCATTTCATCCATTTGAATTTCTTGTAATACAAATACTACTACTCGATACCACTAACTTTAAATATTGTTCGGTGGGGTTAGGTGTACTATGCTCCTTATATCTGGAAAATGAACTCCCATTCCACAGGCTTCTGTAGCTAGAAGGAGTCGGATTGCACTGTCAGCCTTCTTCAGTTCATTAACAATCAACAACGCTTGGTTACATTTGTACAGCAAAAGCATATTTTATAATTATTTGTAAGACTTTATTGCATAAAGCTTATAGTGTTTTATAATGTATTGCCCTTTATGAATTACACTACTTTGACTTTTTTGGTTCAAACTAAAGATAACAATACGCTTGGTAAAAGCATTTAAATGAATGAATATTTAATTTTTCACCTTTTATGCCTGAGCCACCATGCACCCCACATCAAGTACAATTTGGGCTCTAAGGTGCACTATGCCACAACATTTAAATGGGAGGTAAAATCTTTATCAAAAACTCTTTTTTTCATTGAAGTTCCTTCAAAACTTTGTCAAGAACTGCATACACAGATTCCAAAGCAGTATACTTCCCGGTTGAAAGAGACCTCCTCAACTTGCAAGAATACAGTTTTCCTGCAAAAAAATAATTTAATAGATAAATAAAAATTATCCATTTCTAATTTATGTTGTATTTTCATTAATGTTATTTATTTGTTCAAGATAATGCCATTCAGTCAATACTATTCCGAAATGAGTAACAGTTCCATGGAGTAAACAGCAGACAAACTGAGATTTGAAAAGCAGTAAAGGCTATCTCAGTTTCAAAAATAAATAATTTCATACTTAAATACTTCAAAAGGCAAAACATTGTTATTGCTTAAAACAAAGATTTTTTATTTATAATGTTTCATTTTTTTCTATTGGAATATTAAAGCTGCACTCTCACAGATTGAACATTTTGACAACTTTTTTATTTTTTGTCTTAGAACGAGCCAATTTTTGTGAGAATCCATGACAACCAGTTATATAAGACTGCTGACAAAAAATCAGATCACAGATTTTTATATTTAAGAACAAAAATTGATGTCTTATGCATTTTCCTTAAACCATTAGAAACAGTTTAAGACATAAAACATTAATTTTTGAACGGAAATATGAAAATCTGCAATCTGATTTTTTGTCAGCAGTCTTATATCATTGGTTTGCAGATACTTACGTAAAAATGTGCTCTTGTTAAGACAAAAAATAAAGAAGTTGTTAAAATGGTCAATCTGTGAGAGTGCAGCTTTAAAACAATAAATTTAATTTTACAGATAATTTTAGATTTACATCCAACACAGGGATGAAATATGGCTAAGTTCTGTATTATTTTCTATATGAAGGTGTGAAAGCTATTATGTTCTTTAATAATTGACATTAATTAAAGTTTCAGATGGAGCCTTTTTGCATTCACTCCTCGATAACACAGTTTGATTTTCACACAGTATCATAATGCACGAGTCAATTGTAACCACAGCCCCCCAAGGTCCGGGGAATAGCGGGAAAATTGACTTTCGGTCCAGCCAAGCCCGGGTAAGATCCCCGTCCTGTGGGGACAAACAGCTGGTAAAATCCCCGCCAAATGGTTACAATTGACTGGTGCATAAAAGAGTGATGAAGTTAAAAAATGTTACAGGATTGAACATAATTTCAAACACAATGACTACAAAGATATCTTATCGAAAGGGGGACACTAACTTTAGAACCGTTAATTGTAGTATTTAATTTAATTTAGAAAATAAATTATTAACTAGAGCTGTCATAAAACAGCTAGCTCGACTACGCCACTTTGACTTAGAAGTGAATACAGTACTATGATGTATGTGCCTGTCTAAACCAATAAAAAGCAAATTAAAAAGTAAACAGTGACCATAACTCTCGGGGACCCAAAACACAATCTCATGAAAGGTCTCTATAAACTCTTTGTATATACCAAGTTTGCTCGCAATATGTCGACCCTAACTTAAGTTATTCAATACCAACCATTTTTCTATTAATAGTAGCTTTGACCTTGACCTTGATCCTATGGGCCTCAAAAGCAATCTCATGAAAGGTCCACATAACCTCTTCCTATATACCAAGTTTGGTCACTAGATGTCAAACCTAGCTAAAATTATTCGACAAATAAGGTGACTTTGACGCTGCCCTCCCAACAGCCCGCCTAAACAATGACACATGTCATTCTTATAACTTGTTTTACTTTGTGAAGATCTGGTTAAGAAAATATGCTAGTCAAAAGAAATCAAAAGAAAATTGAAAAAAAAGTAAATCAAGGGCCATAATAGGTATTTAGGGTTTAAATGGAGTTATGTAACCTTATTGTAAGATGGTTGTCATTAATTGTGTGAAGTATTATGTCAATTAATTGAAGGCTATCGATTTTTTTTATTAAATCCAAACTTGTCCTAAAACTTTAAAGTAAGTTTTCAAGTCAACCAGGGGCCATAACTTTTATTAAGGATAAATTGGGGTTATGCAACCTCATTGTGTGATGGTCCTGAACAACTGTATGAAGTATTGGGTCAATTGAATGAAGGGTATATAAGTTATTAATGAATATCCCAACCTGCCCTAAAACTTTAACCTAAGTTCCAAAGTCAATCAGGGGCCATAATTTGTATAAAGGATAATATGTAGTTATCAAACCTCATTATGTGATGGCCGTAAACAACTGTGGGAAGAATTAAGTCAATTGAATGAAGGGTATTGGACTTATAAGAGGAAATCCCAACTTGCCTAAAACTTTAACCTGCCCTCAAACTTTAACCTAAGCTCCATAGTCAACCAGGGGCTATAATTTGTATAAAGGATAATATGGAGTTATCTAACCTCATTATGTGATGAATTGAATATTAAATGAAGGGTATTTGACTTGTGAAAATCCCAACTTGCACTAAAACTTTAACCGAACACCGACGCTGGGGCGAGTAGTATATAGCCCTCCTTATTCTCTGAATAGTCGAGCTCAAAACTGCAATCTGATCTTTTGTCAGTAATCTATCACTGGTTTTAATACAGACATTTACGCAAAAACAACAAAAGACAAAAGATACAAAATTTGTCAAAAAGGTCAATATGTGAGAGTGCAGCTTTAATATTAAATGTCCACAATGTGTAACCGAAATCAATTTCACCAGACATGTCAAGACTTATCATAACATTTCAGAAGTTCTGTGTGATTTGTGTTGTGGTGTAAAGAAATTTTAATATTTAGGATAGGACTTCTATCTTACGTTCAACGTAAAATATTAATGTTGTAAGTAGTAACATAATATTCATAAATATCAGTCAGGTGGATAGTTGCCTATATACGAATACACAGCTGAATCCACATGATTCTGGAATTATTTTTTTTTTAAATAAGCCAAAGTTGCAGTTTGCGTTGATGACTATATGATCCTAAATCCTTTCCAACTACAACTTACTAAATAAAGCACCTCAGAAAGCCAAGAATGCACCATGGTTTTCAAAATTTTCGAGGGGGCTTGCCCCCTGACACCCCTAGCACAATTATGAATCCATGTGAATAGAGGGCTAGCTACGCCTCTGTTAGTATACATAGAATAATTGCCCAAGCTTCTTGGTCCCCCTTCATACTGGTAAACATTAGTTGCTGACAGTATAATTGACTATGCACTTGTACGTCTCCAGTATGAAGTATTATCTGTATAAAACAGGGGTGTCACTGGATACCATCCAGTTCATTGTTGCCAAGTTTAGGACATTATGTTTCTATAAACGTAATAAATACTGTATCATTTAAAAAAAAAGAAAAAAGAAGACTTACCTGTTGGTTGAGTCAAAGTTTAATTTTGATTCTATGAGTGTAAAATTGAACTTAAAGCAAATTTTGATTTACGCTTTGTTCTTGGACGCTTTCACGGTTCTTGGACAGTGTTTGTACAAGACAGATACTCTTAAAATTCTGGCCTATTTACAGATTTTATTTAAGAGAACAATTAACATTTTTTTCTCACACAAAAAAGTACTAATTGCCGCGATGCCAATTGAGGGGGAATTGGGTTGAATTACATGTATGCTAAATTTTCATTGAAACAGCCTCGTAAAACAATAGAAAATAATTTATATAAACTGTTAAACATGCATTGTATCAACTTACCTTGTTGTGTAATTTAAAATATGAACAGTCGTGACTCGTGAGGAGTAATTGACTCTTTCTCTCTCGTCAATTCGTACACCAAATGAGCAATATGGCGGATTGAAATGGGTTCAAAATTGCGCGTGTCTATTTTAAGATGAGGAATAAACATGCATTTTTTTTGGAATTATCTAAATGACATGATGAGAAACTATCAATGTAAGTATTTCTGCTAATATTTGTTCAACAAGATGAATTTTAACAACAAAAAAACAAAAGAAAGAAAAAAGTATATAAACATGCGACACCATGCGGAAATTCCAAATACAGAAACCAAGGGCACTGACAAGGGAAGCTAGTTGAAAAATAAAATGATCCGAATTTTAATATTTATTTGCAGCATTTTCACGATTTTTCAAGCAACTTTTTGTCACATCATGTGTATATCATGTATCAACTTGATAAAATACAACTTATTACAAACAATAACCAAATCACAACGTCTGTCCGATGTCTAATTGCGGCGTCGAACTGACAACGCGATTTTGACGTTGATACGTTGTATATAAGTGACCGACGTCGCGACCCAACTCCAACCTATATCCGACGTTGATCCAACGGCATGTGTTTGCTAGGCAGTTGCGTAGACTGTGATCATTCTATATTGATCTCGGTCGCCAAAAAGTTTTTAAACGATTTCTGAATATTTAGGCAAATCCGGAATTTCCCAGTATGCACATATATAGGGTTATTTAAAATCATTTTTTAAGAAAATTGGTATCAAATATTCGTGGCCCCATTGCCGTTACTAGCCAGATAAGCCCCTGCAGCCGCAGCTCCTACGCGCCTGATAATCCCGATCCATGTATAATTTTTTGGGTCCAAAAATAATATCGGGTAAAATCTCAGTCCATCTACGATGATCCCAAATACCAGCCATAAGATCCACATATTGATTGATCGATAGAGAAATTCAATGAATAGTAACATTCCATATGTACTCGTGTAACAATATTGTAATTATCGTAAACCATAAATAGCTCTATCAGCTTGTAACATAACTCTCAAATCGGTCGAACTGAAGACAGATCTGAACCTGCTGACCTAGAAGTAAAATATTCATGAATCCTTGTGCTATGCACATGTAACCCATTTCTAGGCAAAAGTAAGTTAGGTCGTCCCATGTGAGGGTCAGTTAGAGTTGGCCGAACTGGCACAATAGTTCTGGAGAAACTCGAAATAGGAGGTATAACGGTCCGACTAAAATTAAGACGTATTGTCCGTTGTAAATGTATATCCAAATATTGACCCTCATCCATCGTTAATATCTTTAAAAATGTCAGAGTGTCAGTAAAGAAATAAACTTGATGCGTATGCAAATGGCCGCCTTTGACTTTGTTACTTAGGAATGACGTCACCAGTACTTCCGATAAATTCTCAATAAAAAAAATGTTCTTATGATTGATATACTGTACATGTTTTCACATGCTCAATGAAAAATATCATTATTCCTGAAACTTTTATGTACCTTAAGTATCTATTATTGCTTGATTTATCATTTAGAGTAGAGATTAAAGCATAAACCGCTGCCCTATAGTTGAAAGGTCATTTTGGAGGGATCAAGACAAATCGGCCCCTTACCTTTGTTAATTATTTTCAGTCACCAGTACGCGATGTTCTCAGTGTGACGTTCGCACTTGACTTCAGCACAGGCAGTTCTGCATCGACACCGAATCGCACCGAATCAACCACTTCAGATGTTTCGCAGTTCGCCTCAGCGGAATCGTTCCTTGATGAAAGTTCAAATGAAGTATCCGCTCTAGATGCAACCTACATAGTAGGCCCCAGACTCAATGACAGTCGCGAGCAGCTGTTCGATGTAACCAGAGATGGACCTGTTGACACAACTGTAATCCATGAAAGGTAAATTTAAGTTAAGACAAACATGAACACTTATATATCATTGTATCAGAATGAATGGCTGTTAAACATTTTTTTATGCAACATTAATCTTGTACTTACATTCCACCTCAATTACTTACAATGTAGGTCGATAGGAGAGCCGATGCTGTCGTGCAGCGTCGTTGACGAGGCCGAAGTGGACTACGAGGTCGTCGAAGAGGGTTCCAACCGGAAGCGACAGAAGCTGGTGTCATCCGATGGGTTTTCGTACTGTGTCAAGGTATGTTCATAGAATATTGCAGGCGAATATAGCATTTGTATTATAGAAAAGCGCAGAAATAAGGAGGTAATATAAGTGCGTGCAGACATTCCCTTTTCATATTTCAGAGAGAGACAGATTCCAGTAGGCAGTGGAGATGCAGCATCAGGCGAAAAGACATGTCTTGCTATGCGTCGGTTAATCAGCGGGGTGAGGTTTTTTCAAGGGGCGCTAAGGAGCACTGTCACCCGGCCGACCCACTCATAAAGAAGCGGGTCTTACTAACCATAGATGTAAGTGAAAGTATAAAAAGTAGGGATGGCAACGAGTACCCGAGTACTCGATCGAACGTCCGAGTACTCGAGTACCAAATCACTACTCGAGTACTCGGATTTTTTTTTTAAAATCTATAAAAATCACCAAATACACGATTTACAGACAAAATATCAGATCTGGTTAGTTGCCAAGAGGACAATTTACGGTCCCTCTAATCCCCGCTGTGTACACAATTGACCTCAATCAATTAGTTGACAGTTGTTAAGATAGTTGCAAACTGTCAACAAAGGACCCCTATTTCAAATTAAAACTGATGTCAATTAGCGAAGTTTTGATAGCGGTGCTTTCACCTACACAATTCGACCGTTTCGAGAATTGATTTTTTAATGGGCGCATTTTAACTATTTTTGCAATGATTATCACAATTGATTGGTTGATATTAAATCAAGAATTATGAATATTAATGAGGTAAACAACAATTACACAGTACGAAAAACTAAAAAAAAAAAAAATGGAGAGTAAACAACTCAAGAACTGAACTTCGTATTGAATATTTTTATGTATGCTATTAATTTTCGTTCATTGTAATTCTGATTGTTGTTCATTTCTGCAGTGCATTCTTGTATAAAATGAAACGAATAAGACAATTAAAAGCCTGAAACAACATTTGTCTCCTTTTTATATCATTTTTTGTTAAAATAGTAAAAATACGTAATGAAAGTTTACTTTAAAGGTGAAAATGACCAATAATACGACCAACGCACAATATACGTCATTAACGATACATGTATACACAATCTTGTCTTTGCGAACATATATTCAATTTTTCCGAGTAATCGAGTACCCGAGTACTCGATCGAACGACCGTCCGAGTACTCGAGTATTAATTTTACTACTCGTTGCCATCCCTAATAAAAAGCAATATTCAATTTCGAAAAACGCATAAATATATATGTGAGACGATGTCTATTTTGAAACTGAAATGTTTTCAGGTGAGACAGGAAGCACTGCGAGACGTTCACGCTCCCGCTGGGAGAATCGTCGAAGGAAACATGGTAGGCGTTTTCAAGGACGGTGAATTCAACATACCGCGTCCCTCCAACTTGCTGAGACGGGTCAACCGATCGCGCCAGAAAGTCCGCCCGAAAGATCCCACGTCTCTGGACTTTGAGGTATATAACAAGTCAATATATTTCGATATTTATATAAAAATAATTGTGATATCGTTACAGGTCGACACTGACTACCCGCAGGATGTATTTAAGGTATATAACAAGTCAATATATTTTGATGAATACATAAAACATAATTGTAATATCGTCACAGGTCGACACTGACTACCTGCAGGAGTCTTTTTTCATCGGTGATGTGAGGGTCGGCGACAAACGTCATCTGATGTTCTCCACCCCTAGTCAACTACAGTTTCTTGGACAGGCGCGACGATGGCACCTTCAGGGTAGTCAACAGACCATTCACACAACTTTGGTCCGTGCACGCCTTCCTGCAGCAAGGCGAGTCGGTGAAGCAAGTTCCACTGCTATACGTGGTAATGTCGAAGCGCAGGAAGCAGGATTATGTAGCTGTAAGTAAATCGGATAATAAATGCAATACCATTTTAAAATATCTATCTAAATATAATGAAATATACGTTTTGACCAAAATGGGTAGGTTTTATACCATGGAACGTTTTTGACGTACATTTCAATAATACAATTTAATAATGATGTTTGATAACTGCAGGTGTTGCAGAAACTGATAGAAATAATGGAAGAGGCGCCGAAAGTCGAAGGTTTTGTGATGGATTTTGAAGCAGGTAAGGATATAGCAAAATGAAAAAAATAACAATTCATCATGGTAAAATTGAATATCACATTATATATATATATATCATACAATGTTTCCTTTCAGGTCTATGGCAGGCCCTCCGCTCCGTTTTCCCGGGTACCCAGCTGAAGGGATGCGCATTTCATTGGTGCCAGGCTGTTCTGCGCCACGTCCAGCACCTGGGGCTAAAGGCAACTTATGAGCGGAGAGAGGGAGCCCACCAGCTCATCAGGAAGCTGTTAGCCCTTCCATTTCTTCCGGGACAACACATAGAGCGCGCCTTCATCAAGCTTAAAGACCGGGCAGAGGGGAGTTCGGACCAGATGAAGGAACTCTTCACGTACGTTGAAGATCAGTGGATGGAGAGCTCCCTCTGGAGCACCACTGAGTGGTCTGTGTACCGACAGACGATACGAACCAACAATGACACCGAAGGTAAATACAAAACTGTTGTAAATATTTATTTATTATATTCCCCGTATCATTTCCGGTAATAGCATTCACTAAAAATAGAAAATCATGTATGTTTTAATTTTAATTGTGTTATGACTGTAATTTCAGGATGGCATCGCCGGTTGAACTTTTCTGCCGGTCGGTCAACCCTGCAGTTTTACGTTTTGCTGAGTTTGCTGCTGAGGGAATCCAAAATGGTGAATGTAACACATCAACTGGTGTCGGAGGCAGCCCTTGGCCGTCAGCGTCGAGAGCGCTACAGAGACATCGACGCCAGGATCATGGATGAGTGGGACTCATACGATTCCCATGAGGTCACCAGCGAAGAGTTCCTCAAAAATGTTGGTGCCATCTACGGCGGCCGATAGGTGTCAAGACTGATGTTAGACAATGGACATGTCATATTATTAGCAACATAGTTGTGTATAATATTTAAAGAATATTTTTTAAAAAAAGGTTTAAACATTCCTTCTTCAATTCTATTTCGTTTTATAAAAATATCTCGTGAATAAATCTTTACATGTTTTTCAAGTGTACAGATATTTTCTTCAAATCTATTTTTATCTATACCTTTGTATGCATGTATACATTATATTTAGTCAATTAAAATAAAAAAAATAAAAATAACATGTTTTTTACTTATATTTAGAAATAAAAAAAATAAAATAAAATTAAGGGCCGAAACGTCTCGGTAATCAGGGGCCGAAACGTCTACGTGCTGGGGACGATTTGGTAAGGGGCCGAAAAGGTAACCGTTTGAGCTAGGGGCCGATTTGGTAAGGGGCCGATTTGTCTGGTAGCCATTTTGGAAGGTGAGCAGGATTTTTGAGTATTTTTCAACCCCAAGATTTTTCAACCCCTTCTAAAAACAAAGACTTTTCAACCCTTAGACTTTTCAACCATACATGCCATATTTTCTGGAGACCATTCAGGGGGATTTGTTCAAAAGGCTGAAAATTCAGGGGGATTTTGGTTGTATTCAGGGGGATTTTTTTAGCAGGTCTAAGTTGGCGAAATATTAAAGTATTTTTAGACGCAAGTATGAAAAAATGTATTCACATATAGTAAATGCTTTGAAAACCTCCTAACTTTTTCATTACGGTATACTGAATTATTTTATGTCATGATTTATCATATTCTTATGATACACTGTCATGTCATACTATAATGCACTTGCAGAACAAAATATGTCATTGCAAAAATATGTTTCCGAGTGCATTACAGTATGACATGACAGTGTATCATAAGAATATGATAAATCATGACATAAAATAATTCAGTATACCGTAACAGCGTTCGACACTAACGGGAGTCCGGTAGTCCGAGACTCCTAAAATTCGGCTCGGACTACCGGATTTTCCGTCTAGGCAGTCCGTCGGACTCCTTCATTTCAAAATCCAATTGTACACAAATCGTATCCGAAGGTCAAAAGTATCCGAAAGCTCGTATGGTTATTTTGCGACTCGTCAAATCGTTATCATTTAGACGCTCTTAAAAGTAGTAAGTGACTGTTATTCATGTATCTTTTAAAGTTTGTAATATGGTAACTAAATCGATAAAACCCGTCAAACGGTGTTTACAAAAATATTCCTCGTTGATTTTAGATGTAAACAATGTTTATGTCAACAGTAAAATGGATTTCGCCACCGGCAGCGAAAATAAAAGAACTGAAAAAGAAAAAAATCATAAAGAGTTTGTAATTGGGTCCCTAGACTTACCGAAATACGATTATTTACCGAAAGACGGATAAAATTACCGAAATATGCATGAAAGTTACCGAAAGACGCCTTCTAACGCATTTATATTTAAATAATCTTGTATATATAATGATTATACGCATTGTAGCCAAAAATTAAAAAAAATATTTAGAAATAATGACTTTATTGACAAAAGAATTTCCCTTTTTTAGTCAAATAGAGTTATCTCCCGTCGTCAACCGAAATACGATTTATGGATATGGTTAAACTGGAGTAAATATGATAGAAATTTACCGAAAGACGCTTGCTATTGTATTTATTTTTAATATTCATATATATTTGATGATTTTACACATTGTAGCCAAAAAAAATAAAATAATATCTAGAAATAAGTTTTTTGACAAAATAATTTCCTTTATTTAGCAAATAAGAGTATTCTCCTGTTCTCAACCAAAATACGATTTATTGATATGTTTAAGGTGAAGTAAGAACAAATATATACAGTTACTAAATTTTTATTTTATTTTTCATCATTTCTCTACATACATGACATATATATATACATTTGATTAACATCGAACATGGAAGGCTGCATAAAACATAAGTCATACACATAATAAAATTACATGAAATATTGAATGCTGCAAATACAAAATAAAATGATTAACTTACAATATGTATTTAAATCATTGACAAAGACATATACATGTTAATGACAAAAGCTATGGTAAATGTACATTGAAAATTCACCTTGTGTTACAAACAAATGTGTCAGACATACAAACAATAAAATTGAGATTGAGTTATAAGAATATATTAATAATTACCTTTGAATGCACCATGCGTATATATATATGTCCATGAAGAAAAGAAAGTTGTTGTTACCTAAGTTCATATGTGCATGGCAATAATGTTGCCCGAATTGAATTATGTATCATTATTATGTGCAATATTTATTATTAACTATGTAGATATCTTCATCGTTGAAATCAAACAGTTAAAGTTAAAATACTTAATTTTTTATGGTTTATCATGGTGCGCATTAGAAATAATAGCCTGCATTTCCAGCACATATAGCACCAGGAAACTCATCCATCATTAATGATTTCAGAGTGTAAAGTTCTATTAATTTGGACTTCTTTAATACTTACAGCAATAACTTACCTTTTTACTCGCAATTGTTATTTATGAATCTTCAAATGAATCCGTCAATTTGTGTGAAAATCACACGCAATTATAAATGTACACGTAATGCGGTCCTTTAATGCGTAATTATTATGGTATTTGCTCAACACCGTCACGTGTCACAGAGCCGAAAAGGGTTTACCCAAATTAACACACTTTCAATAATACCAAACTGTCCCCCAAAAAACGTGCCGCTACTTTGTGGGGTGTCATACACTGAGTGATAATTATGTTGTTTTAAACATCGCCTGATTGTGTGTATTTGGTGTGGTCTGGTTATTATTGTCCATAAGTAAGCTAATTTATCTGAAGATGAGAACTTCGCTGTTTAAAAACTTCTTTTTTTCAATTTTCATATAAACAAAAATTAAAATTTGAAAGCCCTGAACTATACTGTAGATCTAAGTTAGTTAAAGAAAATGATTTTAGCGACATTTTCGACCTATTTCAAAGGCAATGTTTCAAGTATATTCCAAAATACTTTCAAATGCTGTATATACAATTGATCTAACATCTCCATAAGAATATAAATGCTATTATTTGAATCCAAATTCATAATCATTTTCATAATACAACAACTAATAAATTAGTTTTACCTGCGTTAAATCGTCTTTCGGTTGGCGAAGGGAGACAACCATTTCACTGACACATTGTCTTTATTCAATTGAACAATATGTAAATATTTTCATGAACTTTTTCATTTTTATGAGTGTGTTTTAGTTATATGGATATTATGAGATTATCATTAATTGGAATAATTGATTATTTTGGAAGCTTTTATCTGTCTTTCGGTTGGCGAGTCGGCACGCGGAATTCGATCTCGAACACTGAAATTTCAACTGCCTATTACATCATTATATTTTAATATTTTTCTCTAAAATTTGGTTTGGTAATGTATTTGTATAATATTAATATAAAAACAATAAAATAAATGCATTAGAAGGCGTCTTTCGGTAACTTTCATACGTCTTTCGGTAATTTTATCCGTCTTTCGGTAAATAATCGTATTTCGGTAAGTCTAGGGACCGTTTGTAATTTATACATAAAGGATATTCAGCAAGCATAGTTAAAACAATTGTCTTGGCTGATGTTTGAACTGACATCTGTATGAGTACCTGACTGTAGGTAGCTTTGTCACTGTGCGCTCTAACGTGCGATTGAAAGCCATCAAAAATCTTTTAAGGGCCATGATAATATTATAAGCTAAGAAAATGCAAAAAAGGGAAAAAATAATTAAGTTAATCACTAGCTGACTGCTTGTTAATTCAGCTGAAAGCTATCTTTGACAGGTAGTGCATTCTGTTTATGGATGCTGAACATTATTCAGAAATAAGGACAGTCCTACACAGACTATGTCACCATGTACCAAGCTTATATTGCAAAGTCTGTTAGCATTGACACAACATATAAGACATGTCAGTGTCTCATTGCACTGATTGCAGATGAATGTTCCAATTAAACAAAATTCAGTACGGTATTTGATAATGCCCCGTTCAATTCCCTTATATCTGATGGCTCCACAGCCGCTTCACAAGAGGCCAAGGTTCTATATGCTAGATCGTCAGTTCATGGCAATTTTTTCAAGTCATATTAGAATCTATAAGATAAATAGTTTCAGTCATGTTCATGTTATTTGAATAAAACAATTAAAATATAACTTAAATGTGCTCTCAGAATACAAATCTCTAGTTTGCCTTTCAGAAATGAAATACCAAAGGCTCTGTGAAAACATTGAATAAATAGTCATCAGTGCTCCAGCCAAATGACAATTTTGATGTGAATTAAATTGGCCTTTATGGGACACTTGCAAGGGCCAGTACTCAACCCTTGCAATACTCAACTTTTTATGTAATGTGATGTTACTTCTTTCAATACGGTACTTAGAGTTTGTTACCTCAGCTGTTAACTTTAAGTCAGTGTCAAAAGTATGTACATTTATAACTCATTTCTGGACATTGACTGGCAAACAAAAGGGCACAGCAGGGTGTAGTAAAATGGCAACCGGGTACTTGGAAAGGGCAGCGGGTGTCCCAACCTGTTATTTAGGGCTAGCTGGAGCATTGAGTCAATAAATTTGAATAAATGTTCTAATTATCCTGGACTCCTTAATTTTATGCCGGACTCCTTGATTTTGGAATTAAGGAGTCCGGTGGACTCCTTCTCTAAAAGTCTTAGTGTCAAACACTGCCGTAATGAAAAAGTTAGGAGGTTTTCAAAGCAAACTATATGTGAATACATTTTTTCATACTTGCGTCTAAAAATACTTTAATATTTCGCCAACTTAGACCTGCTAAAAAATCCCCCTGAATACAACCAAAATCCCCCTGAATTTTCAGCCTTTTGAACAAATCCCCCTGAATGGTCTCCAGAAAATATGGCATGTATGCCGCCGGGGGATATGGCATGTATGTTCAACCCCTATTTCAAAGACTTTTCAACCCTTACCTGTTTGGACTTTTTAACCCCTAAATCAAAGACTTTTCAACCCCTATTATTTTATTTTTTGTCATTGTTTTTTGCATAAAACAACACACATTATTTGGGAATAAATTTGTTTGTTATTTTTACGCTTTTAGAGCACATGTCAATTATAGCATTGTTGTTGAAATACAATTAAATATGTGTTCAAGACCAAACTCTTGTTGTCTAGCTAACAAAATAATTGTATAATTGCAAAAGAAAGTAATTGCTAGAAGGTGTCATTTTAATATATTTTAATAATAATTTATCAAAGTGTAATAAGTTTAAATTAATTTTATTTCCTTGGTTGGGTTATGAAACTTGGAAGACCATACACATAATTTATCATATTGTAATACGTTAAATTTAATTTCCTTGGTTGAGTGATTAAACTAAGAAAACCATACACATAATTTATCGTAGTGTAATAGGTTAATATTAATATATAAATTAATAAAGTTATGAAACTCCTGTAAAAGCCGTACACATTATCTATTGTAGTGAAAGCCATACACATAATTTATCTTAGTGTAATAAGTTTAAAGTAAAGTCAAGTTTTGATGCCTGGTTACCCCGAAAAATATTTTTTTTATTATGAAGTATATTACATATTTGAACGAATTAACATATACAATGGAAAAAGTTATGACCATACTTTTATATACTTTAAATAACAAATTTTAATAATTGCAAAAGCAAATAAATGCAAAGAAGGAGTTCTGAGATTTGTGGGTATAAATAAATTAAATACATTTTTTGTTTGGTTTTAAATCCGGAAAATAGTACACAAAATTCAAGCTGCTAATAGTTTGGAATGATGGCCATCAGGGTATTATCTGAGTAATAGGTCTCAACGCGTTGCAGTTCGGCTGTTTCTGACGAAACCTCTTTACATTTTGGCGTTCCTCAGGGCTCGGTACTGGGACCGAGAAAGTACTGTATGTTCTCTAGACCAATAGGGGATATATGTAAGAACCACAACATGCTACACCATGGTTATGCTGATGATACGCAATGCTACCTTGTCATTGAACCAAAAGATAGTTGGACTAGTGTAGTACCAGCAATTGAAGCGTGCTTGTCGGACATCAGTTCCTGGATGCACCTGAACATGCTTAAGATCAACCAGGACAAAACTGAACTCATCATCTTTGCACCAAAACATCAAGTAAAGAATTTTTCTGGCTGCAAATTACAATTTGACGGAACAATTGTTCATGAATCATCATTTGTGAAAAACTTAGGTGCCTTCTTTGATAAAACTTTAAGCATGGACAAACAGGCTAATGCAATTTCAAAATCCTGTTTTTTCCATCTGCGTAATATTGGGCGGATTAGGCCATTCATTACCATAAATGCCTGTAAAACACTTGTGAATTCTCTCGTGACTTCTCGGCTGGACTATGCCAATGTTTTGCTATGTGGTGCAAACTGCAAAGTAATCGACAAACTGCAGCGCATCCAGAACACTGCCACTCGTTTAATCACCACATAACCCCGGTTCTATATTCTCTACACTGGCTCCCGGTTCCGTACAGAGTACAGTACAAAGTCATACTGTACTCTTTCAAAATCAGACATGAACTTGCTCCTGTATACATGAACAATCTAATTAGTGAATACCAGCCAATACGACTTCTGAGATCAGACTCTGGTAAGCTACTGAACGTTCCACGTACAAAAACTAAAACATATGGTGAAAGGAGATTTGATAAATGTGCAGCCAAGCTTTGGAACAGCCTGCCAGTAGAAAGAAATTAAACACATTGACTCCCTGACAGTTTTCAAAAAGGCTTTAAAACTCACCTATTTAAATTGGCGTATCAGTGAAATGATGTGGACTTTTTAACCTTTTAATTCGCGTGTGCAGCGCTTAGAGACTTGTTTTATAATGCGCTATACAAATATTTACATTCATTCATTCATTCATTCATTCATTCATTCATTCATTCATTCATTCATTCATTCATTCATTCATTCATTATTACAACCTTAATTTACTGTCACTTTCAAGTTACTATACCCTAAATTAAAGGTGTTATAAAGCCTCTCAATCCCTTAGGAATTTATGACCATGTCACACATGTTGCCAATAATTAATGTGCGACCTTCATTTCATTCTTTAATTGCATTTATTAAAAGACAATACAATGCATATAGCATTATTCTTTTTACATATATACCACTTTATAAATGAATGTCCTGATATTTTGAATTTGAGAAAAAAAAACATTAATAAAATCTTATGTTACACTTATGTAACATTTTATCAACACATTTTAAAAGCATTTAGCACTTAATGATAAAAAATGTTTATTCTCTTCCGGAGATTTTTGATATTATTAGCATAATGTTGTTTATTCACTGTTTAAAGATGTTTCACCTGGGCTTGACATATTAAATTATAATTTTATGTTATTCTATTTGTAATTTGACAGCATTTGAAACTCAATTTATAACACATTTCTAACAACTTTGAACTCAATGTATACTTTGGTATTAAACTTTGTCTGCTAAATCTAGATATTTTGAAATATTATGAAGAATTTTTTATTTGAAGTTCAACTATTTTTATTGTCTTTTTTATTGATTACAAAATATGTTTTAAAAAAGTGCTTAAAAAATCTTAAAGGAAAAGATAGGCTGTTTCAATAAATTTAGGGAGCAGTACCATGCACATGATATATTGTGTGAAGATTTCCTCAGGGAGATAGGGAAGATTTATGGCTAAGCGACAAAATAGCTAAATGGAGAGTCAATCATTTTTTATATGTATTTCAATGTAAATATTTTATAAATTATTGTAATATCATGTGTTTTAAGTATGTATATTTTGTATGTATGAAATATTTTCTGTCTGTTATATTTTTATTCTTAATATATTCTTGATTTTTAAAAGAAATTTCAGAATAAATTGTTTACTGTTGTCGTTTTTTTCTAAAAAAGGTGAGAAATTAAGGGGTTGAAAAGTCTTCGTTTATTAGGGGTTGAAAAGTCTTTGTTTTAGGGAGGGTTGAAAAGTCTTAGCACTTTTAGGGGTTGAAATGACAAAGGGGTTGAAGAGTCTTTGATTTCACAAATGACAAAGGGATTGAAAAATCTTGGGGTTGAAAAGTCTGACAGCCTTTGGAAGAACTGTCATGGCGGACGGTGCAATTTTTAGAATTTGTTTTTCAAGTGGAGCGATTTTTCTTAGGAATAACTTGACCCCCCTTTTTATTGGCTTAAAAGGTAATTCAAAGCTTGAACTTTAAGAATATATACGGTTATCATAGCATGCATTCGCTCGAAATGCCTTTAAATGTTGTCTAAAAATTATAATTTTACATTGAATTATATAGGGAATAACAATGGTGGTGTGTAACCTCAAATCTTCTTTAATTAAACATGACACATTCACAGTACTCAGGTATATTTAGCAGGACCATCGAGGTCATACATCCGGAGGCGTTCTCATTCTCTCGTACCATTATACCGTTACCCCCAACAGACCTAGAACCGAACATGCTTTCGCGATACGCACATACCCCTGGAATAGAACATTTGATGCGTTTTACTTTTAGCAGGACGATCGAGGCCATATATCCGGTGAGGCCCTCATTCTCACGTACCATTATACCGTTACCCCCAACAGACGAGTGATTTGGGGGTTTTGTTACGAGATAATAAGGTTTCTTACGTGTTACCGCGACAAATTATTTACTGCAAAATTACACGATTATTTAGTTTAAAAGCCATGCCTGTACGAGTACGATTACGATTGATATTACAGTGTCTTGGATGGCGATCATATGAAGAAGTACCCGTAATATCTGGTGTACCTCAGGGCTCTGTACTGGGTCCCTTGTTTTTTCTTGATTTATATAAATAACCTCCCTTCTAGTATCAAATCACAATTTTGACTTTTTGCAGATGATACTGCTGTTTACCTTACCATCAATTCTCCCTCTGACTGTGCTATCCTTCAAAATGATCTCAAACAACTGGAATTATGGGAAAATGATTGGGATATGGAGTTTAATCCCTCCAAGTGTCAAGTTTTGCACATAACAAAGAATAAGCATATCATCAGAAATCAATACATACCCCATGGCCAGATCTTAGAGCTAGTATCCAGTGCTGAATATCTTGGTGTTGATATATCAGCAGATCTCACCTGGAACACTCATATTTCAAGAATTAACACCAATGGAAATAATACTCTCAACTTCATTAAAAGAAATATAAAAACAAAAACAGAAAGTGTCAGGACCTTAGCTTACAAAACCCTTGTCCGTCCACAGTTCTCACTTTTCTGATGTGATTTGCCTCATCAGTGTTTTATTTTTTTTTCACTAACAAGCCGACGCCCACCGTTCATGTCAGTAACACTCGGAAGAGGAGTTGACATTAAACAGAGATAGATAGATAGGAATTCCGCTGACACTTACTCTTTGTTTAAATTAACTTTGTTTGGATAAACATGATACACATGTAGCTCTGTAGTAAATGAATTGTTTGGTTATTTCTCTGCCTCCTTAATTTATATATCAGATCCATTACATTGAAATCATTTGATAAACTTGAAGACATAACTTTTTAAGTTATTGTCCGACAGTATTATCTTGATCCTGACCTTTATACATGAATGTACTTTACAGGTACATTGTATGTCGATCCCACATAATATTTGATGTCACAAAACATTGACAATAGTCAGCCATTTCCGATATGGAATCATGATGTTGATTGACGAAGATAAGGAGTGTGGCCCAAAAATGGTGAACAACAGTGTAAGTATAACGTATAGGGAAAAAGAATGATTGCCTGAAATTAAGAAATCACATATGCCTTTAACTGTAGCATAGTTTTGTTTGGTATTAAAGGAGATGCACACTAATTAGTTCAGATTAATAAATCTGTTCTTGGATGGAATTGTTGATGACAATTATTGTCAATATGAACAAACAAAGATCTTGCAAAAGATGAAGGTAATGTACGATCAAATAACTGCAGGAATTCTGATTGTGAACACCAACAAATTGGTGTGGGATGCTATCTCGCCTCCAGTATGGCTGGATCAAGTGTCAAAAAATTACAGGACACTCAAGTGTCAGTGAAAAAGAGTGCAATTCTTTTGACAAAAGCAATTGACAAACTTGCGGGCACGGAAATAAAGCTCGGAAAAGATCTATCGATGAATTTGGGAAAGTAATGGACTCTTGCAATGACTTTGCACCGTTGCTATGACATGCAAATATACAAATAATTTGTTTCAGGAAAGATTTGTTGAAACCTGAACTGAAGAATGACTATAAGCATTTGTGAAATCATGGTAGACCTTTCACGACTTATCTATGTGGAGATATCATTTCAAAATCTGCAACAGAAATCGAAGATCATGCAAAATGATTCAGAAGGTCAAGGTCGTGCACTTTCTTGCATGGACACCCATACAACATGTCAAGACCACAACATATAATGTCTATCCTCGGAGGTTGTGTGAATATACGTTTTTTTGCTTGAAAATTACATTATACCATACAAATTGGTAGTGCGTGAAACTATTTCAAGGTGGATAAAAGAAGTTATGAAATAAGTCCGCCCAGTAAGGTCAATCGTTAGAGCGTCGGACAACCCGGGTTCGATTCCCGGGCGGACCAAGTCGCTTCTGTTGTGATTGGTTATGAAATCCTTTCTTCAACCATTCGCACTGTACCACTGCATCTGGCATGTACAGAAGTTGTCGGCTCCTTGCAGAGGTAAAGGCACCTAGTATTGGTTAACCACCTGATAGTCTGCCCAGGATACGTCTGCGGTGGTTGAACTGTCACTCTGGGACCCTCACTTCTGGGACCCTTCAATGTGCTAACGTCGGGACCCAGAGTATAAACTACTAATACCACCAACAATTATGAAAAATTCTGGTATAGACACAAGTCACACAGCTAATTTCAGCTCACACAGTGTAAGCACAGCTGCTGTGTCTAAAGCAAAAACGAACTTGTGTGAATTGAATCTTCTACAAATGAGAAGACCCTTGAGCGGTTCAATGACAAACAAATAAATACTGTGGAGGATCGCTTTGAAAGGGGAGTGCTAAAGAAGAAATAAAGGAATAGAAAGTTAAGGTGTCAGTACTTCTTGCTTGCAAGATGTTTGTCACATTTTACTTCAAAGTCTCATTTAATACCGAACAAATTTTTTAAAGGAAAATAGAAATTAGAAATTAAACAAGACTTACCTCGGCTAAGTCAAGTTTGATTTTGATTCTTGGAGTGTAAAACTGTAGGAGGTATGAAATGTTCTACACTCATAGAATTGAAATCAAACTTTGACTTAACCTAGGTAAGTCTCGTTAAGATTTTAGATGTTACCATTATAATTGCAAAAAAAGACATAGAGGTATAATACAGTCTTTATAACATTTATAGAAACGAAGTGTCCTAAACTTGGCCACAATGAACTGGATGGTATCCAGTGACACCCCTGTTTTGTACAGATAATACTTTATACTGGAGACACTACTGCACCAGTCAATATATATGGCCCGGAATTAACATAACTGGGTTTTCCCATGCCGGTACAAATAAAAGGTGAATTTCGAGCTATTGAAATTCATGTAACAGTCCAATGACCCTATTGTTTCCGAAGTAACGTGTGTATATTACAACTGTTTAATTTTGTTTGTACCAGAGGATTAGGTTGGGAAAACCAGAATATCTGTAATTCCGGGCTTAAACTATTGACCCCCCCCCCCAAAGCTGTTCGGAACAATGAGAAGACCCTTGAGCGGTTCAATGAAAAACAAATAAATACTATGGAGGATTGCTTTGAAAGGGGAGTGCTAAAGAAGATATAAAGCTTGGTTTAAAGGAGGACAAACCAGTGACCCGTTTGCCGCTGAATATTTTCAGCGCAAAAACAAAACCATCAGCACTCACTGGGCACTGCGGGGCTACCTGGAAGGTAAAGACATAGCCCATTGCCTCTGGTATTTCCCCGGCCTGGGGGGGGGGGGACATGGTTACAATTGACTGGTGCATAATCAATGTTTATCAGTATGAAGGGGGACCAAGAACCTTGGGGAATTTTGTTTATGTAAAGTGCTTTTTATGAATGGTTATATTACTACTTCTGGTATTAGTTCCACAACATTAATATCTTTTGTTAAAGTGACACTCTTATTCAAAAGCAATACCAACACATGTAAAACAAACCTCAGTTTTCACTGATAAAACTTTTACTACTTACTAAATAATGCATGTATGGAAAATATTAATTACTGATTACAAGATTGTATAAACCGTGTATTTAAAAGCAGAAAGCGCAAAAATATTAAATGATTGGTGAATGCTAAAAGATTTACCGTGGTCTTCTATACTAGTCTCTTAAGGTAGAAATATTGTGTTTTATGCTCATTTCTATCAAAATAAACTTGGTTTCCTTCATAAGAACAATTATTTTTATGCCCCCGAAGGTGGGCATATTAAAATCGCACCGTCCGTCCGTCCGTCCGGCTCTGTAACTTTCCCTTGTATGGACAGATTTCAAAATAACTTGCCACATGTGTTCCACATACCAAGACGACGTGTGGCGTGCAAGACTCGTGTCCCTACCTCAAAGGTCAAGGTCACACTTAGTGTTTATTCACAATGGAGTGCTGCATATAAGGACATAGAGTATAGGTTGTCGTGTCCGGGCTGTAATTTTCTCTTGTATGGATAGATTTTAAAATAACTTGCCACATGTGTACCACATACCAAGACAACGTGTCGCGTGCAAGACCCGTGTCCCTACCTCAAAGGTCAAGGTCACACTTAGTGTTTATTCACAATGGAGTGCTGCATATAAGGACATAGAGTACAGGTTGTCGTGTCCGGGCTTTAACTTTTCCTTGTATGGACAGATTTTAAAATAACTTGCCACATGTGTTCCACATACAAAGACGACGTGTCGCGTGCAAGACCCGTGTCCCTACCTCAAAGGTCAAGGTCACACTTAGTGTTTATTCACAATGGAGTGCTGCATATAAGGACATAGAGTATAGGTTGTCGTGTCCGGGCTGTAACTTTCTCTTGTATGGACAGATTTTAAAATAACTTGCCACATGTGTACCACATACCAAGACAACGTGTCGCGTGCAAGACCCGTGTCCCTACCTCAAAGGTCAAGGTCACACTTAGTGTTTATTCACAATGGAGTGCTGCATATAAGGACATAGAGTACAGGTTGTCGTGTCCGGGCTGTAACTTTCCGTTGTATGGACAGATTTTAAAATAACTTGCCACATGTGTTCCACATACCAAGACGACGTGTCGCGTGCAAGACCCGTGTCCCTACCTCAAAGGTCAAGGTCACACTTAGAGTTTATTTACAATGGAGTGCTGCATATAACGACATAAAGTATAGGTTGTTGTGTCCGGGCTGTAACTTTCCCTTGTATGGACAGATTTTAAAATAACTTGCCACATGTGTTCTACATACCAAGACGACGTGTGGCGTACAATACTCGTGTCCCTACCTCAAAGGTCAAGGTCACACTAAGTGGTTATTCACAATGGAGTGCTGCATATAAGGACATAGAGTACAGGTTGTCGTGTCCGGGCTGTAACTTTCTCTTGTATAGACAGATTTTAAAATAACTTACCACATGTGTACCACATACCAAGACGACGTGTCGCGTGCAAGACCCGTGTCCCTACCTCAAAGGTCAAGGTCACACTTAGTGTTTATTCACAATGGGGTGCTGCATATAAGGACATAGAGTATAGGTTGTCGTGTCCGAGCTGTAACTTTCCCTTGTATGGACAGATTTTAAAATAACTTGCCACATGTCTTCCACATACCAAGACGACGTGTCGCGTGCAAGACCCGTGTCCCTACCTCAAAGGTCAAGTCACACTTAGTGTTTATGCACAATGGAGTGCTGCATATAAGGACATAGAGTATAGGTTGTCGTGTCCGGGCTGTAACTTTCTCTTGTATGGACAGATTTTAAAATAACTTGCCACATGTGTTCCACATACCAAGACGACGTGTCGCGTGCAAAACCTGTGTCCCTACCTCAAAGGTCAAGGTCACACTTAGTGTTTATTCACAATGGAGTGCTGCATATAAGGACATAGAGTATAGGTGTTGTGTCCGGGCTGTAACTTTCCCTTGTATGGACAGATTTTAAAATAACTTGCCACATGTGTTCCACATACCAAGACGACGTGTCGCGTGCAAGACCCGTGTCCCTACCTCAAAGGTCAAGGTCACACTTAGTGGTTATTCACAATGGAGTGCTGCATATAAGGACATAGAGTATAGGTTGTAGTGTCCGGGCTGTAACTTTCTCTTGTATGGACAGATTTTAAAATAACTTGCCACATGTGTTCCACATACCAAGATGACGTGTCGCGTGCAAGACCCGTGTCCCTGCCTCAAAGGTCAAGGTCACACATAGTGTTTATTCACAATGGAGTGCTGCATATAAGGACATATAGTATAGGTTGTCATGTCCGAGCTGTAACTTTCCCTTGTATGGACAGATTTTAAAATAACTTGCCACATGTGTTCCACATACCAAGACGACCTGTCGCGTGCTAGACCCGTGTCCCTACCTCAAAGGTCAAGGTCACACTTAGTGTTTATTCACAATGGAGTGCTGCACATAAGGACATGGAGTATAGGTTGTCGTGTCAGGGCTGTTACTTTCCCTTGTATGGACAGATTTTAAAATCACTTGCTACATGTGTTCCACATACGAAGACGACGTGTCGTGTGCAAGACCCATGTCCCTACCTCTAAGGTGAAAGATACACTAAGTGTTTATTCACAAGGGAATTCTGAATATAAGGACATAACAGTGTAGGTTGTCAAGTATGGGTGGTATTTTGTTATGTTCAGAGGCAATTTAAAATAACTTGCCATTTGTATTTGACATGTAAAGGCAAGATCAACTTCTCATGTACTGACCTTGTTCGTAGGTCAATGTCACATTCGGGGGCATTCGTCACATACTGTGACAGCTCTTGTTGTAACATGTTAAAGTTTAAACTGAATAAAAATGTATTGAAATATTAAAGGCCATAAAATATTAGATTATCATCTCTCACCCATGTCTGAAACCCAATCAATAAGTTGATAATATTATCTATAGTTGATATATGTTATCTATGTATAAATAGATGTATGTTTAAAGATGGAAATAAACTGCCCACCAGCAAAATCTTAAGATGATAACCATAACATTTCTTACTCTGGCCTTTTCGTACATGTCTACAATTAAAGTTTTTGTTTCCTGTTTGCAGCACACAGCAATGCCACTGTATTCGCCATTGTTTGAGGAGTATCCAGTGCCTGATCCAAACAATTTCCTTGAAAAAGTCTTCAACCAACAGCCTGCGGATTACGTGCCGAGTATGACTGTTCATATAATAAGAATTGTAATTCATCACCTCTGAGCGTCAGAACACCGATGGAAAGAGCCGAACAATTTATGAAGGAACATCAATGTGAAAGTATATCTTGCAACTGTCCTAATATATATCTATGTATTATTATCTTACTTATTCAGAGACTGAATGTGAACATATTGAAAAATTAACAAAAGGTCAATCTAAAAATAATAACCCTCATCGGATGAGAAAAGGACTATTAACTGCATCTAATTTTCATAAAATAACGCATTCAACTGATTTACATCAAACAGCAATTGCATTACAAAAAATAAAGTGTTTGTAGAACACTCTATACCAGACTCCGTATTATTTGGACAGCGATTTGAAAATAAGTCCGTGACATTTTTATAAAGACACATATAGGTTTAAACATAAACATTGTTCTGTAAAAGTGCCTGGGCTAGTTATTCCTTATGAAGACCCAGTTTTAGCTTGTTCACCAGATGGAATAGTTGATTTCAAAATATGTGGGAAATGTTTTATTGAAATAAAGTGTTTGTATAAATATAAGTGTTTTAACCCCAATAATGCCTTGAAACTTTCAAATGTCTGTGTTGAAGATGAAAACAATAATTTAACATTGAGGCGTTCACATGCATATTTTGACCAAGTACATGGACAATTGGGAGTAACTAGCTGGCCTCAAGAAATGTGTGTTGGTTGGGTACACCCACAAAGGCATTTGTTCCTTAACTGTTGACTTTGATGAGTCATTTTGGAATTATTCTAAAAATAAGTTGTTACAGTTTTACACTGATGCATACTTTCCACTTTTGAAAAACATATGCTGTAAAATTGAAAGACAATTATATTGCTTGTGTTGATAATATTACAGTTTTGTTACAACTGTTATTTTGATAAGAATTTTTAACATAATTATATTTTTTTGGAATCTAGAACATATGTTAAAAGAATTGTTGCTCTTGTGGGATCAATTTATATCTTTACAAATGGCATTCCTGTATTTTTCCATCCATTTGATTTTGATGCCCTGTGATACCATATTATTTTGGTATAATTTGTACATGGAAGTATATTGCTTTCCTGATATTCATACATGAAAACCATCAAAGGCAATATATCTACAATTCAATATTATGGTCCAAGAAAAACAACCACAATATTGCAATATGCTAACCTGCTTTTAATGACAATGTTACACACTGACAAAGTTATTGTTTAATATTGTTTTGTTCTATTATACTTCAAATACAATTGGAGCAATCTTTAAATGAACAAAATTAATATTTATATTAAAGTTTTAGTGAAAAAACTTGCATATTCTTTCTCTACTCATTGAAAATTATACTAACATCTTATAGAATCACCAAGTACCAAGAAATCACATCTTATATCTGGTGCCTTAAGATAATATTGAGCATTATGTAAATAGTCAGAATTTGTCATTTACATGTTAAATTTTAAAACTGGTAAGCAGTCTTGAGTTCTTTGTTGAATTGATAAAGGTAATTGTTACTAAGTTTTTTATCAAATACTGCATATGTATAATTGTGATATATAATTGTATCTGAATGTTAGCTTGAAAAATTGTATCCAGCTCTGTCAACAATACTATAATGTTTGTTGGTTTGAAGTGTTATTAAATAACATATTTGTATTGAAACATACAAGTCTCTCTGCATGAGCTTTTGTACCAGATTTGATGTATAAATACCATAAAACATTGTTCAATGTTTGCATCTGTTGTATATTCCATCTATCTTCTGATATGACAAAAAGCAAGTTATTAAATGAGGGAGTAAGTGATCCAGTTGTTTTTGTGTACTGGCACCCGACTTAACCTACAAGATGTAGGCTTTAAAGCTGCACTCTCACAGATTTACTGTTTTTACAACTTTTTTATTTTTTGTCTTTGAATGAGCACATTTTTGCGTAAATATCTGCAAACCAGTGATAAAAGACTGCTGACAAAAGATCGGTCGCAGATTTCATATTTCCGTTCCAAAATTAATGTTTCATGGCTTAAACCGTTACTAACGGTTTAGGAAAAATGCATAAAACATCATTTTTTAACTTCAATATAAAGATTTGTGATCTAATTTTATGTCAGCAGTCTAATATGACTGGTTTACATGCATTCTCACATAAATTTGTTCGTTCCAAGACACAAAATAAAAAAGTTGTCAAAACGTTTAATCTGTGAGAGTGCAGCTTTAATGGTTAATTGGAAATTCAAAATTCAGGATCACACATTTATTACCAAACATAAGTATTGTACATACACATTGATTTCATACTTCCACTTTAGGTTTTGGTTTAAAACAAAAGTATACATTATTCCCTGACATTAGTACACATGTACATAAAAATGCTAAATTTCAATACATAATAAGAATGTATACTCATACACATTTGGCAACAAAAGAATGTGGCATATACTTTAAGCGAGACATGGCTGTAAGTTGCTAACAACTGCAACAATTGTTGTAATTTGCCTCAACAGAAATCGAAACTTCAATGGAATAATGCCTGACAAATTTTAAAGGTCTTCATTCTTCGGATAGCTCTTTCAACATGAATTCTAACAGAGGCAATAAATTTTGAACGTTGAATTGCTTTACTGCTGAGGCATTTTCCATGTGTAAATGTTGGTATATTAAGTGTAGCTTTCTTTGGAAGTAACAAGTGCCTTATATTAAAACCACGATCAGCCATTACATCATCAACCATTCTTTAATATTGTCTATGAATCCTGAAACTTGTACAATTTTGGCATCACTTACAGAACCTGGGTAAATGTTAGATATAAATGTTATAGCCCCAGATGGAGATATACCAATTAATTGTTTGAATGTAATTGAACGCTTATAATTTGACCATGTTGCCTTTTGAGCAGCTGGTCTCAATGGCTTTTGTACAAAATACTCAGTACAATCAATAATTGCACGTGTTCTTGGATATCCTCAGTGACCTGGAAGAAGAACATGTCGGTGTTGGTAGTGACCTGGAAGAAAATCATGTAAATGTTGGTTGTGACCCGGGAGAAGAACATGTCGGTGTTGGTAGTGACCTGGAAGAAGAACATGTCGATGTTGGTCGTGACCAGGAAGAAAAACATGTCAATGTTGGTTGTGACCCGGAAGAAGAACATGTCAATGTTGGTAGTGACCTGGAAGAAGAATATGTCGGTGTTGGTAGTGACCTAGGAAACGAACATGTCGATGTTGGTAGTGACCAGAAGAAGAAAATGTTGGTGTTGGTAGTGACCTGGAAGAAGAACATGTCAATGATGGTAGTGACTTGGAAGAAGCACATGTCGGTGTTGGTAGAGACCTGGAAGAAGAACATGTCGGTGTTGGTAGTGACCTGGAAGAAGAACATGTCAATGATGGTAGTGACTTGGAAGAAGCACATGTCGGTGTTGGTAGAGACCTGGAAGAAGAACATGTCGGTGTTGGTAGTGACCTGGAAGAAGAACATGTCGGTGTTGGTAGTGACCTGGAAGAAGAACATGTAAATGTTGGTTGTGACCCGGAAGAAGAACATGTCAATGTTGGTAGTGACCTGGAAGAAGCACATGTCGGTGTTGGAAGTGACCTGGAAGAAGAACATGTCGGTGTTGGTAGTGACCTGGGAGACAAACATGTCGATGTTGGTAGTGACCAGAAGAAGAACATGTTGGTGTTGGTAGTGACCTGGAAGAAGAACATGTCAATGTTGGTAGTGACTTGGAAGAAGCACATGTCGGTGTTGGTAGAGACCTGGAAGAAGAACATGTCGGTGTTGGTAGTGACCTGGAAGAAGAACATGTCAATGATGGTAGTGACTTGGAAGAAGCACATGTCGGTGTTGGTAGAGACCTGGAAGAAGAACATGTCGGTGTTGGTAGTGACCTGGAAGAAGAACATGTCGATGTTGGTAGTGACCTGGAAGAAGAACATGTAAATGTTGGTACTGACCTGGAAGACGAACATGTCAATGTTGGTAGTGACCTGGAAGAAGAACATGTCGGTGTTGGTAGTGACCTGGAAGAAGAACATGTCGGTGTTGGTAGTGACCTGGAAGAAGAACATGTCGGTGTTGGTAGTGATCTGGAAGAAGAACATGTCGATGTTGGTAGTGACCTGGAAGAAGAATATGTCGGTGTTGGTAGTGACCTAGGAAACGAACATGTCGATGTTGGTAGTGACCAGAAGAAGAAAATGTTGGTGTTGGTAGTGACCTGGAAGAAGAACATGTCGATGTTGGTAGTGACCTGGAAGAAAAACATGTAAATGTTGGTACTGACCTGGAAGACGAACATGTCAATGTTGGTAGTGACCTGGAAGAAAAACATGTCAATGTTGGTAGTGACTTAGAAGAAGCACATGTCGGTGTTGGTAGAGACCTGGAAGAAGAACATGTCGGTGTTGGTAGTAATCTGGAAGAAGAACATGTCGATGTTAGTAGTGACCTGGAAGAAAAACATGTCAATGTTGGTATTGACCTGGAAGAAGCACACGTCGGTGTTGGAAGTGACCTGGAAGAAAAACATGTCAATGTTGGTAGTGACCTGGAAGAAGCTCATGTCGGTGTTGGTAGTGACCTGGAAGAAGAACATGTCGATGTTGGTATTGACCTGGGAGACGAACATGTCGATATTGGTATTGACCAGAAGAAGAACATGTTGGTGTTGGTAGTGATCTGGAAGAAGAACATGTCGATGTTGGTATTGACCTGGAAGAAAAACATGTCAATGTTGGTAGTGACCTGGAAGAAGCACACGTCGGTGTTGGAAGTGACCTGGAAGAAAAACATGTCAATGTTGGTAGTGACCTGGAAGAAGCACATGTCGGTGTTGGTAGTGACCTGGAAGAAGAACATGTCGATGTTGGTAGTGACCTGGGAGACGAACATGTCGATGTTGGTATTGACCAGAAGAAGAACATGTTGGTGTTGGTAGTGATCTGGAAGAAGAACATGTCGATGTTGGTATTGGCCTGGAAGAAAAACATGTCGGTGTTGGTAGTGACCTGGAAGAAGAACATGTCGATGTTGGTAGTGACCTGGAAGAAAAACATGTCAATGTTGGTAGTGACCTGGAAGAAGAACATGTCGGTGTTGGTAGTGACCTGGAAGAAGAACATGTCGGTGTTGGTAGTGACCTGGAAGAAGAACATGTCGGTGTTGGTAGTAACCTGGAAGAAGAACATGTTGGTGTTGATAGTGACCTGAAAGAAGAACATGTAGGTGTTGGTAGTGACCTGGAAGAAGAACATGTAGGTGTTGGTAGTGACCTGGAAGAAGAACATGTAGGTGTTGGTAGTGACCTGGAAGAAGAACATGTAGGTGTTGGTAGTGACCTGGGAGAAGAACATGTCGGTGTTGGTAGTGACCTGGGAGACGAACATGTTAGTGTTGGTAGTGACCTGGAAGAAGAACATGTCGATGTTGGTAGTGACCTGGAAGAAAAACATGTCGATGTTGGTAGTGACCTGGAAGAAGAACATGTCCGTGACGGTAGGGAGATTGGTGAAAATGATGTCGTGTCGGTAGTAACCATTTTGGAAGGGGTCAATATTTACTCCCAACATTAATGGTAATCTATCTGCATCGCTTAAACAACAACGCTAGATTTAGAAAAATACTAATTTGATCTGTAAATATCAAATTCTTTACACATTCGTCTTACATGGATGAAGAGAGGTCATGCAAGTGGTTTTGTGTAAGTTAGACAGAAGGAGGAAAAATGGTTGAAAGTACATATTTTTATGTTTAAATTTCAGTTGGTTTAATATCTCCCCCATACTGTTTTAGATAGTATTCATCTTCTTATTATTATTCTTATAACTGTATTTCTTTTTTCCATTTTTCTTGTTCGGAGCAGAACTCAAAAACTACTTGAAGAAACAGATTGAAACTTAGAACACAGATTGATACCAATGTGGAGTTGCAATATGCACCTTGCAAATATGATAAATCGGATGCATTTTATTGAATTGTTATCTCCCATTGTTCATTTTTAGCTCAGCTGAGCATGGAGTGCTCAACGATGAGCTGTTGTTCTAGGGGATCATCCGTCGTCAGTCATTCGTGCGCTGTCAATATTTTCATACGAACAACTTCTAAACAGTTTGGCCAATTGCAATCAAATTTCCAGGAATGGTCCTTGGATTGTTCTCTTCCAGATTCCTTAAAATAAAATGGTTCCATATAGAACTCTGGTTTCCATGGCAACCAAAAGGAAAACTCTTTAAATGGGAGCGGGGCTAGTTTTTACTAGTTAATATATATATATATATATATATATATATATATATATATATATATATATGGAAAACTTTGAAAATCTTCCCCTCTGAAACCCTCGGCCAGATTAAAAAAAATATTCCAGAAATGTTCCTAGGGTGGCCCTATCAATTTCCCTCAAGCCATGTTGGTTCGTTGAACACTCTGCCGACGAGGTTACATTTAATTAACTACATAACTACATATATCAAGTTGCAGTTATAGTAAAAAAAGACCACTCTGGTTGGAAAAGTCAGTTGGTTTGTCAGGCAAAATCTCCCTTTAACAATATTCTTTTCCCAGATCTTCGATATTTAGTATGTAGCATTATACTGTTCAGATTACGCCCCTGGGATCTAAGCTGGTCTAGCCTCGGGGGATCTCATGCTTTCTATTTATTTATATAGTTAAATGGCACAACATGTCCATGTTCATTATGTCTGCATTTATATATATTAAGTACATTATCATTTGCTATATCGAACTCATTTCCCTTTATTTTAAAGCTACACTCTCGTAGACTGACCCTTTTAACAACTTTCATTTTTTTGACTTGAAATGCGCCACTTTTTGCGTATATGTCTAATATAAGACTTCTGATAAAAATCAGATCGCAGGTTTAAAATACAGTCGAACCCCATTGGCTCGATCTCACAGGGATCGGAGAAAATACCTCGAGCCTCGGAAAATTCGAGCCAAGCGGGAATGCTTAACTTCAGTTTAAATAATCGGTCCTTTTCATCAAGTTCGACCTAACGAGAAATTCGAGCCAAGCGAGTTTGAGCAAACGGACTTGGACTGTATTTACGTTCGAAAATTGATGTTTTGTGGCTAAAAGCGTTTCTAAGGCTTTAAGAAAAATGGAATTTTAGGCAAGTTTCCAATCTGTTCAGTTCTGAAATACTGTGAGGTATCTTATAGGGCTGAATTGAAAGCACTGATGCCTAAGTCAGCTGATTCGGAGACAGAAATAAAAAAGTTGTCAAATCGGTCAATCTGTAAGCAGCTTTAAGAATCGTGATTTAAAAAAAGTTTAAGCTGGTACAAACATGATTTCACAAAAGTCATAACGCGGATAGCAAATGTATTATTATTACTCATGGAAATTCATTTATTTATTAGGACAATTATTAAGCAGGTATAATGCAACGCGATATCTGGAGTCAAATTGCAGGTGTGGCCAACCTTTTGACCTATGATGATATAGGAAAATCCAACGTCAGTTATCTACCTGGTAAATTGCATGTAAACTTATCGGGGTGCATTCGAACTTGCAACGCAATAACTGTCATACCACAATGTACATGATGTGGCTAATCCTATATTTGGTTGAACTTTAATTAAGGAAATTCCTACATAAAGTACGTTGATGCGTCATGAGATACGTGCTAATTTGTATTTAAACTTATTCAACTTAGGTTGCTATTATTATCGGCGTGCCCCCATATTCAATGCATATCGATAACAATGCATACGTGAATAGTTGTTGTGTCTTATCTAATGAATTTATAATTTATGTCAACACAAATTTGATACATATAATACATTCAGGTTTCTATTTTTTACATTTTATTGACCCTTCTCTATCGACAAAAGTTAACAAATACAACAAACAGAAGTCAATGCGTGTACTTTACATGACATGACGAATCAGCAGTTAATTATCTATCTTCAATGATATCTGGATATACATGTATGTAAATTCAATGATATCTGGATATACATGTATGTAATTTCAATGATATCTGGATATATGTTAGTTCTATGATATCTATCTATATAAGAGTTCTATGAGATATTTATATGTGTAACTTGTATGATATCTGGATAAATGTTACTTCAATGATATCTGGTTATATATGTAACTTGTATTATATCTGGATATCTGTTACTTCTATGATATATGGATATCTTTTACTTCTATGATATATGGATATCTTGTACTTCTATGATATATGGATATATAACTTCAATGATATCTGGTTATATATGTAACTTGTATTATATCTGGATATCTGTTACTTCTATGATATATGGATATCTTGTACTTCTATGATATATGGATATATAACTTCAATGATATCTGGTTATATATGTAACTTGTATTATATCTGGATATCTGTTACTTCTATGATATATGGATATCTTGTACTTCTATGATATATGGATATATAACTTCAATGATATCTGGTTATATATGTAACTTGTATTATATCTGGATATCTGTTACTTCTATGATATATGGATATCTTTTACTTCTATGATATATGGATATCTGTAACTGTATGTAACGATAATAAACACTGGAACATTCATAAGTTTGTATTGTTAAACACTGGAGTATTCCTTGTACGCCGGAAGTGTCCGTGTATTTGGATGTCTCCTCTTTTTCCCTCCTCCCTCCTCCACCATCTGCATGCCTTGGTCCGGACATGGGCAGACAATGGCCATGGGGTTGATTACAATGTCACTCGCCAGCTGATGTGTTTTACATCATCTAGATCAGTTTAAACATTAATTAATAGTTTAAATCTTTAAATTTTTGAAATGACATTTTTACTGGCTGTCAGTGACATTCTTAAGAGCACATTTTTTAAAAATATGATTATTTCTATCTTGTCAAAGCTTCCCAGAAGGGCATAACACTGCTTTGTCGTTCTGTTGGGGCGACATTTGACTAAACCGTTCATCTTTGCACTTCCTATCCACTGAACAGAGAGGGACAACTTCGCTCTTGCGCGGATCTTGTCTGGCGCCATTTGGCATGCCACCCCCCGAGCCATGGCTGCTACTTATGGAGGACTTTTCTACGTATGCGCCTGAATCTTGCGTCTCTATCGTGGTGTTTGAGGAGGTGTACGTTTTGAGAAGTGTATCTTCCCTGTAATTTAGAGGGACAACAATTTATTTTAAAACATTGTCAAGCAGCACTTTGTGTGTACAGTGTTTATGCAGAAACATAAAATAACAATTTTCCGAATAACGGAGTGGTAAGTGAACTCACCTATGCGACCCGTGTTCGATTCCCGGCCTGGGTGCATCTAAGTTTGGTTTGTGGCTACCAAGTCGGAAAAGTGGGTTTCTGCGGGTACTCCGGTGTTCCCACAACTCAAGACCAAACTCGCATAGCTTGGACTCTAACATACCGCATGTATTTAGTTTTTAACAATAGCAAAGGACTGGAGGGCCGTATTTTAGCGAGCAAGCTATGTGACTGACGCCTGTGGGTAAACGCATAACATTGCAAACGTCTTTATATAGTGTCACCCAATCGGAACACCTCGGCCAGTATCCAACAGGAATTGAATGTATATCTCGAAGCTTGCCGGAGATGTCCGAGTTGTTACGATTGTAGTGTCACCATGGATATCATTTGATTTTAAAATGGGAATGCTATTCATGAGTGGCCGGTTTAAGCAGGGGACCGTCAAACATATGAAACAATGACATGACATACTCAGGAGTTTCCGGTTGCTCGGTCGGGTCATGCGCCTCCCGGGGCTCCGTCCTGCACCGCCGCCGACACCTGTATATCAGGATTCCGACGATGACCGCGATCAAAACCACAGCCAATGCCGCCGTCCCCCACGAAAGTGCGGCATTCGCTGCCTCCGCCGTGTTTGACCGCATCTGGAGTTCCCGGATCTTGTTCTGATATTCACGTATATCTGCATTGCGATAGACAAAATCATTAACATAAGCGTATATCCCGTTAAGATGACGATATTTTTGAAGTTGGACGTACCAGTTTGGGCAAATGTCGCTTAAAGCCGACAGTAGAGCCGAAATAGAGATTTAGATGCACTTCTATATTGAGACCTGCACCTCTAAATGAGATAGAGATTCACCTCTTGAGGCCCCTAGTTTGACACTTTCTTTCGGTATAATCGACTTTTAGCCGTAATGGTACGCCATACTACAGTACGTCATAGTAATTACCATTCGGAACTTTTTCGATTGAAAATGGAGGAGTTCCGAATAAGTAATTACTGAATATTAAATAAAGTGACCGGTGTTTTGTTATACCTGTTTGGTTAATATAAAACAGGGTAGATAAACGTCAGTAATACAAAAATGCTGTAAAATGAACTAATGCAACATGTCAAACCTTGTTGTTTGTTGTCTTCCAAGTTTTCAAGTGCATCTGCCATGGTCTTGTTCAATTCTCCCTCCCTGGCGGCGAGAACCTTATCTGAGAAAAAAACAAAAATATTATAAGTACATGAAAACCCCAACTTAACGTAATACAATGGTATGCACATCAATAGCACCATAAAACAACAACAAATATATATCAAGAGACCCAACTTCGTATTTCTTTCGCTGAAAATGATCGTCAACACACATTGTTGGTCACAAGCGGGTTCAGAAGTGTGTGTGTGTGTGGAGGGCGGAGGGGTTCACCCGGCGCTACCCCCTCCCCTTTAAATCGTTCAAGTTAACTTTTTATTACAATTTAGGGGACAAGTAATTATCAAAAAGCTAGGGGGGGGGGGGGTACCCCGTAGCCCCCTGCCATAACTTTAAGCTAAATAAAATTCGGCTCTGAGGGAAGGGCACAAGTAAAAAGCTTATGCTCCCTTAGTTACTCCCCCTATAACGTTAAATCCTAGAGCCGCCCTTGTTGGTGGAAGTGCGTATTCATAAACTTATGCACTACATACAACAAAGTTAAAAACATATATATTATGATTACCCTGACAAAACAAATGGCATCCTTGGCGAGGAGTGACAACGTTACACGGATCCTTCAGACGGTCGCACGGACAGCAAAAGGCGGAGTTCACTTCCGGTGGCTGCAAGCACGCCTCGTATCCTGGCTCCTTACAAAACGTGTCGCCACATGGAACGAACGGAATTGTCCTAGCATCCACCCACCAGATTGAGAACGTGAATAGAAGTCCGATAGTAGCGAAGATGGACCAAGCCATAAACTCCTTCGCTCCATGGATTTGCTGAACCATATTCCGATACAGGTATACTATACCCATAGTATGCAATCTCAAAACAATGGTATTTAATATACCTATTTTCTAACGAAAATTTCCGTAAAAAATCCACTGGATTTTTTTCCAAATATGGTAATTCCAGTCGGAAAACCTGGTAAATGTTTAAGGCTAAGGCTATAATATAAGTGAACAGACTGAAAGTAATTAAAGATACACAAATACACAAAAAAATAAATGCGTTTTTTTTTATCTAAATGCGCAAGAACCGATGCATTAGCATCATACACGATAATCTCTTAGAACAATTGTGAATGATTACTTCAGCTTAAAATATCTTTTTATTCATTTTATCACGTTTGATAAATATCATATACATGTATATAAGTTAAACCCGGAAAGCAGTATGCATCAATATTAAAACATATTACTAATCTCTATTTTGTACTGGCCTAATTTATTCATGGGAATTACACAGGAGATACCTCATTAAACTCGGTAAATTTTCAAGCGACACAAATGGCAGTAAATACTTTCAAACCTTGGGGTGACGCGCGCCTTTCTCCTCGGTACCTTAAAGTATTTGCTTTATATTAGATATGGAGGGTTTGCGGACCCTCCCCAAAAACAATTTGAAAAAAAATGCAATTTGGTGTATTATAAGCGTTCTCTCTCTACCAGATTATCCTGAAAAGTTCACTTGGACTTTTGTTATAATTATTTTCGTTTCTTTCTTTTGTTTTTAAGGAGTGTAATTGTGTTTTGACACAAAACAATCACTAACCGCAGCCACTATATAACCAGCGTTTTATCTACTTTTATAAGGCCAGACCATCTAAAAATTAATATATTTTTTTCTAGTGATTTAGGCCGCAGCGACTGGTGACATAAACTACATTTTCTCAATTAGATTTAAAACAGGAGCGAGTGAAAGCAAATATAAATAATCGTGTGGAACCAATTTCTCGAAACTTCTTAAAGCTGCATTCTCACAGATAAAAAATGTGACAACTTTTTCGTTTTTTGTTTTGTCTTGGAACAAGCGAATTTATGCGAAAATCCATGTAAACCAGTCATATAAGAATGTTGACAAAACATTAGATAGCAGATTTTTATATTTAAGTTCAAGAATTGATGTTTTATGCATTTTTCTTAAACAGGATTAATGTAAGCTCACTTTTTTTGTTAATAAACATAATTTCTAACTCTTATAAAAAGCGTTTTTCTTTTAATTTAGATAGGATAACTTTATGATAATTACAATAAACTGTTTTTCATTTAACAAAATTTATTTGAAGTACATGTATATATTTTGGCTAAATGAAATAAGCTACTTAAACCGGTCGAGCTTAGGAAGTTTCGAGAAATTGGGACCAGAATAAAAATGTTGAGCGATACTTCCCCGAGTATAAAATGATAAAAGGTTATCCCAAAACATAATGTTTGTATGATTTGATGACACAATAATCCGCAGGAATGATCTATTTTTATTTTTGTCGATTTAATTAATACATTCATTAAAAGGAGTGTGCGGTAATTCTGTCCAACGAGAAATCAATTTGGTGTGGCCTTAATGCGCAATGTATATTAACTCATATATAAATATCATTTGGATATAAATAAGTTATGCTGTTATGTTTGGTCTGTTTGGTTAACGCACTTTCCACAGGGATTTTCTTGTCACACTGGGTCATGGACGCATTCTGAATTTATATATGTAATAGCTAGATGACCTGAATTAAAATCTCAATGATTAAGGATGGGTGTATTGAGCGTAGCAAACGAGCCCCTCTTAATCGTTGAAAATTTAATTCAGGTCATCTTACTGATTTGGAATATAACCTCATGGGCCGATACATTAACAACGTAAAGTGTGGCGCAAAAAGTGTTTATCGGATGATTGGCAGTAGGCGGAGCTTTAAACAACCGCGAAAGTTAAAATTCTTAATAATGATTAAGTCTAAGAATAGTAATTATTGATTGCCTATCTGCAATTTCATTGGCTTTAAGTAATAGTCAGGGGAAATGAAGTAAATTCTTAATGAATAAGAATCGGCGGAGTGAGCAAAGCGAAGGAGCCCTTTTTAGTTTTTAATCATTAAGATATTAATTCAGACTATCTAACTGACTTAGAATAATACCACATTGCCTGATACATTGACAACGCAAAGTCTGACGCAGGGGGTGTTTATCGGATGATTGGCAGTAGGCGGACCTTTAAACAACCAAGAAAGGTGCAAATCTTGATGATTTATAAGTCTAGTTATTAATGAATGCCTTCCTGCAATTTCATTGGCTAAAAGTGAAGGTTGTATCATAAATGTAGGTTGTATTCTAATTATAGAATAAATCACATTTCAGATCGAATGATTAAGGCTTGGAATTACGAATTTATGTTTTAAAAAAGGATTGATGTTAAAAAAAATGGGAACATATATTGAAAACAAAATCGCCAATATAACCTATGCAAGTGACAATACGTGTGGCGGTGTGGTGCATATGGTGGCTTTTCGCCTTTAGGTGTGCGTTTTTTTTTTCGCATTTCATCCAACTATGTGACGGTTTTCCGCATTTTCGTCCATTTTATTGTATTTTTGTCCAGCCATGTGGCGGTTTTTCGTATTTTCATCCAACCACGTGGCGGGTTTTCGCATTTTCTCCAACCATGTGGCGTTTTTTTCGCATCTCCGTACTTCCATGTTGCGGTTTTTCACATTTCAGTCCAACCATGTGGCGGTTTTTCGCATTTTCGTCCGACCATTTGGCGGTTCTTCGCAATTTCGTCCAGCCATGTGGCGTTTTTTTTTTGGCATATTCGTACAGCCAAGTGGCGGTTTTTCGCATTTTCTTCCAACCACGTGGCGGTTTTTCGAATTTTGCTCCAGCTATGCGCGGTTTTTTGCATTTTCTTTCTGCCATGTGGCGGCTTTTCGCCTTTTCTTCCGGCCAAGTGGCGATTTTTCGCATTTTTATCAAACCATATGGAGGTTTTTTGCATTTTCGAACAAACTTGTGGTTTTACGCATTTCGACCAACCATATGCTTTTTCACATTTTCTCCAACCATGTGGTTGTTTTTTCGCATTTTCATTCAGCCATCGGGCGGTTTTTCGCATTTTCATCCAGCCATCGGGCGGTTTTTCGCATTTTCATCCAGCCATCGGGCGGTTTTTCGCATTTTCATCCAGCCATCGGGCGGTTTTTCGCATTTTCATCCAGCCATCGGGCGGTTTTTCGCATTTTCATCCAGCCATCGGGCGGTTTTTTCGCATTTTCATCCAGCCATCGGGCGGTTTTTCGTATTTTCGACCAACCATGTGGTTGTTTTTCGCATTTTCATCCAGCCATCGGGCGGTTTTTCGCATTTTCGTCCAACCATGTGGCGGTTTTTCGCATTTTCGTCCAACCATATTGTCGGTTACATATAGCTTCGCTCTCACATGTTATAAAACCACGGAGGTGGTATATCCCATACACACAAAGCTACTCACAGTTTAAAGAACAAAACACACACTGGCAGCAATCAGCCACCAAAGGGACATGGTCATTTTTTTTCAGTGTTGCTAAGAGATAGACAGAAGAAACAGAATTTTCTTAAAAACTCATATAGACGACATAAAAAACATAGTTTATATTAATAGGCATTTTTTATTTCGTGAAAATACATTGAAACAACTGATACATTACAAACATAATAGTAAGGATATAGGAGATAGCTAAGAGCTAATAATACTACGTTTCACCTTATTTGTATGTGTACTGTAACAATACTAGTAAAATAATTGTCACAATTTAAATATTCTAGGAAATACAGTCGAACCCCGTTGGCTCGAACGTCCATGGACCGGCGGAAATAGCTCGAGGCTCGGAAAATTCGAGCCAATCGAAAATGCTTACCTTTAGTTTAAAGAAATCGGTCCTTTATATCAACTTCGAGCCAACGAGGAATTCGAGCCAAGCGAGTTCGAACTAACGGGCCTCGACTGTATGTACGTGTAATACTTAAAAAACTGCGATTAAATAACACATACTTGTTATACATACACATCGCGATAATATCAGAGTCCAAGACATACAAATGGTAAAGTAAATTCATGAGAACACAATCATGAAAGCTCTGTTGTAGGTCCCTATAACCGCTGGTCAGCAGGTCAGCCACATGTTGTTCTGTGGTTCCGTTCCATCCGTGTTCCTAAAAACATTATCAAATGTAAGCCGTATATGCCGTAAATGATATGCATGTCATTTCTTAAAATGAATGCTTTAAACACAACGCGTAATGGCTTTGATTTAAAAATTATAATCCTACTCTAAATGATAACGATGCAATAAATGGAACCTGCAAATGTGTCATAACAGTTGCCTATGGTAGAAAAATGGTTAAATAATTCAGAGGCTATTCATAACCAAATTAATTTAACGTATTTGCATCCCGAAAATACCGAATAAAATTGACACCAAAAAGTGTTGCCATTTTCAACACTGTACTATATTGGTGCATAAATTCCAAAACCACAACCTCCACCCAACCCCCGCACACTTACACATATTCCCATTCGCTGAGGCCGTATCCTTCCACGCCATCGAGCCGGTAGCGGACGTAACGCTCATAGATCTTGGCGTCCCGGCCCTCGCCGATGTAGAACTGCCGCCAGTCCAGCACCTCCGCCTCGAGTGTCCGCATCCGACCACCTGAAGTTAACCAGATGAAACGATATTTTTATGATTCATTTATCGGTATTGATTGGCAAGAATAAGGGTTTCAAAGGAGCTGACCGAAATAAAAGTTCAAAATAACATTATACCGCGTGAACAATTGTTACATAATTATTTGGGAGGTTTACTACAAGTTAGATGATATTAATTTCCATGGAATAGGCGTTTGAAGGGAACATCAAAAAAGTGTGCATATAATACAGTATTCGAATCATTAAAGCTGCACTCGCACAGATTTACCATTTTTACAACTTTTTTTTATTTTTTGTCTTGGAAAGAGGAAATTTTTGCGTTAATATCTGCAAACGAATGATATAAGATTGCTGACAAAAAATCAGGTCGTAGATTTTCATATTTCCGTTACTAACGGTTTAAGAAAAACGCATAAAACATCAGTTTTTGAACTTAAATAAAAAAATCTTTATCAGCAGTCTTATATATAAACAGGTTTCCATGGAGTTTCGCACAAATTGGCTCGTTCCAAGACAAAACAAAAAGTTGTCAAAAGGTTCAATCTATGAGAGTGCAGCTTTAATACAGCGTCAGCTTACATCATAAATCTCAAAAGCAGACCCCATATAACACATACCGGCCTTGAACTTGACAGTGAACTTGTTGACGGGGGTGCCGTCGTCCCCGAGGCAGTGAAACTCTAGGTCCGTCCAGGTAACCGCCTCCAACTGCCCGTCCGCCAGGAACAGGAAACCGCAGTGCAACCTGGGTGTGAAAGATACAAGGGTAATATATGGGTAAAGGTGAGTACTGACGGGGTCGCCAGCCTCCCAAAGGCGGTTGAACTCCCTGTACGTCCAGGTTACAACCTCCAACCGCCAAAAACAGCCCTCCCCCGGGTTGCAAACTGTGTGTGAAAAAAACAATGGTGATGTATGGGTGTAGGTGAATAATGACGGCCTCCCAAAGGCGGTGGAACTCCCTGTCCGCGCAGGTAACCGCCTCCAACTGCCTGTCCGCCAGGAACAGGGACCCGCAGTGTATAAAAGAAACAATGGTGATGTAATGGTGTAGATAAATAATGACGGGGTCGCCGGCCTCCCAAAGGCGGTGGAACTCCCTGTCCATCCAGGTAACCACCTCCAATTGCCTGTCCGCCGGAAACAGGAACCCGCACTCCAACCTGGGTGTAAACGAAACAAGTATGTATGGGTACAGATGAATACTGAAGGGGTGCCGGCGTCCCAAAGAAGTACTCCAGGTTCGTCTATATAACCGCCTCTTGCCGCCTGTCCGTCAGGAACAGGAACCTGCAGTACAATCAGTGCGCGAAAGAAACACGGATTAAGTTTGGTACAGGTAAATACTGACGGATGTGCCGTCCTCCACAAGCCAGTGCAATCCCGGGTCCGTCTAGCTAACTGCTTCCAGCTGCCCGTGCAATTTCAGCAATTCAAGGGCCATAACTAGGAAGTGACTGGTGAAATGGCTTGCTATCAAACTTGGCCGTGATTTTTTGTCTATAAACATAATAAGCAAGTTTGGTGAACATCAGACAAAAGCTCCGGCGTTACAGACCCGACAACTTAGTGGAGGCCGACCTGCCTGCCGCCCACCTGCCGCAAGTGAATTCTTAATTACCCCCGTTTAATTAAAAGGCTGTATATAAACAAATAAGATAATTTTCAGAAACCGATAAGATACCATAAACAGCGAAATATCTCTGCTTAACTAGATTCCGTCCCCTCACCTGGAAGTTGTTGTGGGCATGGAGATAGCGGAGATGTTTAGGTTTGTTCCGTCCTCAAAACTCGCGTATTGGATACAGTAACGATGCAATTGGCGCCAGTTACGGATGTTCCCTACAACATAATACACTGAATATCAAGCAAATGTAAGATCCTTCCTCGCAAATCTGAATTTTGCGGAGTGCAATCGTTGTACTGGAAGGCGGTGGATAGCTTTTCTTAATACTGGACCCGGAGGAATCCCACTTGTTCGGCTGGGTTTGTGGTCACCAAGCCGGACAAGTGGGTTTCCTACGGTAACTCCAATAATCCCAACAATAAAAGTCCACACTATCGCGTAAATTCGTGCCAACGAGAGCGATTAATATCATATTGTAATAATTTGTTTCACATTGTTGTAAAATAAATGAGTTTAAACTAAACTTAACTAATACTGTACTATAGATTTTACATCTTGGATACTAGTTTCACCCTATGAACCAGCAAATACCCCTTTAGGGGCGGCCTCAAGATTTCATATAAGAGGTGGCACATTCGTCTAAAACATGCCTCTACTTATGCTCTCACCGTATGAGTGGTCCCTGATGCCCCGGATGTTAAGAGTGACGGGATCATGACCTTCTATCGTAACAGTCCCCCGGGTGTCCCCGAACTGTTCATAGTGCGTCTGGTGGATCCTGAATTGCACACGTGCATGTACGTTACGTAAAGACAGTACGTGCGCACCCACCACCCGCCCCTACAACAGTTCAAATTAATTTCAATAGAGGAAAAAAGTCATAAAAACGCCCCAATATGCACCATTTCTGATTAGAAATTGTCAAATTTGTCTTGAGGAGTACGCCTTGCTAATACTTTAAACCAAATAAGTTTTATATCTTAATAAATTTCACATCCGAGGGAGCTTATGCCCCTAGATTATGCCCCCTATAACGTCAACTCCTGGACCCGCCCCTGCTGACAGCAATGAAACTACATACGTTTTCAGTGTATCAAAGAACTGCCTGGACCACGGTTCGCGGGCAATGGCGTCGGCAAGCGTGTCCGAGGGCAGGTCGACGTCAAAATCGAAGAAACGTGTGCACGCCGTCCACGTTAGGTCAAACTTTACGTGCAGCAGCTTTCCCGTGGATACATGTCTGCGGAGGAGAAACAACAGCATTGGTCAGAGATGTCAGCTAGCATGCAAGTCATCTTGCTAAACGGAATTGTCTTACGCTTTGAACATATTGGACAGTGAATTGGAAAAAGATAAATTGCGTCAGTATATTACTACAAGATATGTAAAGTATAGGATTCCGCCCCTCCTGAGATCGACGTTTTAGGCGTTCTCAAGGTGTGTTGTTTCGCATGACTCGCTGAGGAAACGGGCTCAAAGGTGAGCTAATAAGCTTGCATATTTACTATGATATAGTACAGTACAATGTATATGTATACCACGTGATAAATTACGTCATAAACGCTACGACGGAAGGCATTTTGCTTCGAATGAAGAACTTTTTGTTTTCTTTATCTTTTTAAATGAAACTAACGGCAGTCTATGTCGATTAACTAGTTTTATTTCCGTAACTAACGCTATAAGAAAAATGCATAAAACATCCATTTTTATCATAAATATGAAAACCTGCGATCTGATTTTTGTCAGCATTCTTATATCATTGGTGTCTATGCATTTTTGCAAAACATGGCACGTTTCAAGACAAAAAAATAAAAGAAGTTGTCAAAACGTTCAAACTGTGAGAATGCAGCTTTAAGAATGCTGGAAAAAATGTTATTTACATAACACTATAATAATCAAAACGTACTTTGGTTTTGTTTCATTATTATTGTTTTTACAGTGTGAGAATAGTGTATTCGAAAGGTGCCACCCTATTAACTATTTCACCGATTGTTTGTATTATGTATTTGCCGCATATAGTCAATCATAAATGAACCAATATATCCATGCATTTAAAATGGTACACAACTTAGCTGCCTGCCTATAAGTTTTGCTAAAAAAGCAGTACCGAAATCATTTTGAAATAAAATGGTACAAAACTAAGCTGCCTGTCTAATAAGTACAAAACTAAGCTGCCTGTCTAATAAGTACAAAACTAAGCTGCCTGTCTAATAAGTACAAAACTAAGCTGCCTGTCTAATAAGTACAAAACTAAGCTGCCTGTCTAATAAGAGTTTTGACTAAAAAGCAGTACCGAAAATATTTTTTATGATGAACATTTTTACTGAAGAGGGATGGGAAAAAACCCGAAGGCGGCGGTGCTTGAAAAACTGAACATAAATATTTTGGCCTTATAGTTAAGTTCATAACTCAACTTTTTCTAACCCAATTCGAATAAGGTGTTTTTATATTCAAATTATTTCGTGGATCAGAAACACGGCCACTGCAGCTGCACCGCGGAAGTGTCGACAGCTCATTTTCTTTGCATCACCGTTATACACCAGTCAATTGTAACCACGGCCCCCACAGGTACGGGTGTATACCGGGCTAGCCGGTGAAATGGGCCGTGTTTTTACCTTCAAGGTGGCCCCGCAGTGCCGGTTGAATGCGGTGGTTTTGTGTTCGCGCCAAAAAAAGCGGGGAATAGACCTTACCTAGGGTCCCTGGGGTACAATTGACTGGTGCATTAAGTGGTGGAGTTGGCGTTTAGTGGTCATGAGAAATGAGGTTTACAGATAAGTGGCCTTTTTGAAAGAAAATATAATGTCGTCGTGTAAAATACATACGAGGGTTGATAAATAATTACGTAGACTGGTCCTAATTTTTTTCATACTACTTGCAACATATTAAAATTGGTACCATTTGAAAGAGTTAACCTTTTTTTATTGACTGCCTTGAGTAGAATAGTATTGTGTGACGTGTCTAGGAAATGGAAGAAGAAAAGAAGTAGCTTCAAGCCCTCTTCACGTTCAAGTGCTATACTTATCATATAATCATCAAGATGCATCCGGTATGCAACTTCAAGTTTTAAATTTTCTTTCATTCATAGACGCCTTTCCCACTCCATTCATCGCATTGTAATGGCCCAATGCGTTACGTAAGAGTAAAGCACTGCTATGGTAATAATGAATATATTTCAAGGATATAATGGCGCGTGTTCTTAAGGATGAATGTGTCCCCCCCCCCCTCCCAACCGAACTAAAATCGTCAGTCTACTTTTTATGTCAATCTCGGAGAAAAACTAGTGATAAATACGGTAAAAATGCACCATTTGATGCCGGATTGTAAATTGTTATAATGTTCGGGGGGGGGGGGGGGGGGGCTCGGGGGGGGGGGGGCTCTTCCAACATTTAAATTCTATCTGAGGAAGGAGCGGATGTCCAAAGTTAAGCCCCCAAGTTACGCCCCCTCTAACGTCAAATCCTGGAACCGCCCCTGGATCCGAATAATTCTTGTCAGCGTTCACTGAGACCCACTCAGTATGAATTATAATGTGAGCAGGCAAGCGTATAGAATCTAGGTATACTGTACATGTTCTTTGGTTAAATTTGATACGATGTACTAACCAGGATATAGCTTTAACAAGTACATGATCACACTTAAAAATCATGAACTTGTTATTTTAAAGATGCACTCTTACTCCCAAATAAGATTAACCACATTCATTTAAATTGTTTTAATATACCAAAAAGGATGAATAAATATCGAAAACAATGATTCTTACGAAGGACACCGAGTTTAATTTGAAAGAAATGTGCAGAAAAGACCGTATTTCTATCTTATGAAATGATAGTAGACCACAGTAAATCTTTGAACACTCACCAATATTTTTTTTGCTTTTTATCTATTAAATACACTGTTACAATCTTGTTATTAGTAATTATTATTTCCATAAATGTTTTATTTAGTAAGCAGTTAAGGTTTATCACTCAAAAATTATGTATGTTATACATGCGTATGTATTGATTTTCAATAAGAGTGTGACTTTAAGAATTGTGATAGCTACTGCAAACGTTTACAACCTAGATAGCAGTATCGTTACTCAACTTAATGCATGCTATTTATATGAAAGTTTTATGCAAATATTATATAATAAGATTGGGTGAACCATGATATATCGGAAATTCCGACCAAAATTTTAACATGTAATAATCTACGTAAGCATGCATGCGCTACAAATCTACATTTTAAGAACGATATGATTACAGCAGCATTTATTTATTATGGTATGCACATGGATACAGTGAAAGATGTCATCATGCACTTGCACATTTCCAATATATGGGTGACCTATGATAAAATTGGAAATTCCGACGGAAAGTACACCATGACAACGTGATAATGTACATTATAACTTACTATACAAACATGCATGACCGCAGTGTCATTATGAATTCATACGAATACACAACGAAATAAAATCCATTATTAAGCATTTAATTTCTTTATTTTGTAAGATAATATAATAAATGTCAAAATAAACTTTATACATGCTTGATAAAGGTTGGTATTGGCTTTATTACTTTAATTAGCATTTCTGTACGAATAAGAATGTTAAAGTGACTCGCTCATGCTTTTGGATCAAAAATTAGTTTTCCCAGTAATGCATCCGAAATCACTTATTTTAACATTTTTTTACTGTATGATAACGAAAATGCAGAAAAAAATACAGTTTTAGCATAAAAAAGCATGTTGGATTCAGTGGGGTTCGAGCCCACGCTGGTAAAGTCAAGAAAAAAAGAAAACACCCGGCTAGTTCACACGGCCACCGGGACTTTAACAAAAGTGGTCGATATGTTGACCCCTTAAGGATACATTGATAACATCACGTGATACTGTCAATCAACCAATCACACAGCACCACGGCCGTAATTAATTTTGAATCGCGTTATAAACGCTAATGAAAATTGTGGTTTTCAAAGACGATATTTCAGCAAATATCAACATTTGCTGAAAGGTTCCAGCTTTTGGTATTTTTGTTTTAACACTCCTTATGATTTGCCACACTTTATTTCGTAATTAAAAAAGTGCATTTTACAAACCACGAGCAAGTCACTTTAAAAACAAATATATATTGCATACACTAATCAATGAATGTAATTAATATGTTCTTATGAATCAGCATGGTTTTTCCAGTGTCCCGTAGACGGGACAGTTTGACGGTACATGCATACAAACAAACACCGGATAATTCTTTGTGCGATCGACACTCTCCTCGTAGACTCCGCCCCAATCGGAACACCTTGGCCACTATCACGGAGATGGCCGAATTGTTACGAATGCCTCCGCCTTTGTTTTGGTTGAAACGAACGGACATGACTATGGTGTTGGCTGCCGTTTATTGGCTAGCTACGTCATTCACTGTTTTTTGATGACTTGCAAACGCTTTAAGACCTGAAATTACTTAAAAAATAAATTGACTTAAATTTCTGTTAAATTTTCTGTCCGTCAGTCTCAAATTGATTTCAAGTCGTAAATGTTATAATGATAAGAGTCATGAAGGACAGAATTTGGGGGTATCTCCCTGTGTGGGCGATATCATGGTTAGCCGACCATCTCTGCATTGGCCGTTCCCTAAACTTGAGCCGGAAAGGACCGGGGTGCATGTCGGAGGTTGTGAGCTCGTCCAACTGGGCGTGGCATCCCCCGAGCTAATACTGCCGGCCGACGAGTAGTTTCCGGAGCCTTCGCCGGAATCTTCGGACACATTCGTGACATATGAGGAGGCGACCGATTTGAGCAGTGTAACTTCGCTGTAATTAAAAGGAAAATTGGACCTTTAATATCGACATTTTATTACCTATTAAAACTGTTGTTTGATACATGTTAGGCTCGTTAAACACGTATTGCGCAAATTAGAAATACGAAAGTATGTACTTGGCATGTGTGTTAAAAGATTACATAAATATAAAGATTTTATTACTCAGGATTTTCTGGTTCGCCGGAGGGACCTTCCCTTGGCTTGGTCTTCAGCCGCCGTCGACACAAGTAAAACAGGGTCCCGGCGACCAACACAATCAGTGCCAGGGACCCCGTTAAACCGGCGACGCCTACTACTGCTTGTATCCGCCGTTGCAGTTCCAAGACCGTGTCCCGGTATTTACCAATCTCTGTTGTGCGATAAAAATGTTTCATTAATCAACAGCAGAACAGCACAATTAATTGTTATAAAGGTTCTCTTAACGGCCAACTTAGACATAATACACTTCGGGTAACTGTCCTTGTACCTGTTGCGTACAAGTACAACGTGCCATTTGAAATGTATACAATGTACACATACTCCGATGACGTAGTGCACAAAACGTATCCCACACGTTCACGTACACGTTTGTTTTTTCTTCACGTTGACTTAATTGACCAGAATTTGGTTGATGCGTTTGTCACTACGCAAAAAAATTATTGAGCTAAATCATTCAAGGTTTCCGAAAAACAACAACAACAAAAACATAAAAATATGCATCACATTCAAGGTCAAACCTCGTTGGTTGCTGCCCCGAAGGTCCTGACGCTGCCTTTCAAGCTCTGCCATAGTCTTGTTACATTCTTTGTCCCTCTCGACGATTACCTTATCTGAAAAACAACAACACAAGTGCAACTTCCTAAATCGAAGTTCATTCATTTAAATGACACGTTCAAATATGAACTGAATTAACCAACGTTTCATCTCCCCCTTCCCACCCAAAAAACAACAAAACAAAACAACAACAACAACAACAACAACAACATCAAAAACAACAAAATCAACGACAACAACAACAACAACAACAACAACATAAAATACATAATTTTCCTTTTTAAACCTGACGGAGAAAATAAAAAGAAATCAATTCATGAAACTCTTATTATAGGGCAACTTTCCACGTTAAATGAACATGTCAACGTTATAACCAAAACGTTATGACATGAAATTGCAGTCACTTAATTATTACGCATGACCCTTTAAGCATTTAAAAACACCGTAGTTGAACTCACGCCTAGTTCTTTAAACAATCTCAGTAATAATATTAAATTATATGTTCCATGAATATCTCGAAGTATTACCCTGGCAAAACAAATGACATCCTTGTTGAGGGGTGACCCTGTCACACGGATCTTCAAAACGTTCACACGGGCAACAAAAGGCGTTCGTCACTTTCGGTGGCAGCAAGCACGCCTCGTATCCCGGTTGCTGACAAAACGTGTCGCCGCACGGAACGGACGCCCCCTTTAGAGCACTAGCTCCCACCAGCGAGACTGCAAAGCCACAGTGGAGTCCGAACGCGATGAAATAAAAGCTTGTCCAACCCATTTTCTCCCACAAAACCTCTCGAATATTCGTTAAAAACAACGACAAACCTTTTAATCATATAATGTTGGAAACTCCACTTGAGCCCGTTACATGCATTTTGCGTTCAAATTTTTGAAATAGGGAACTCCTAAACTGTAAGGCCAAGACAATAAATGTTGTTAATTGTAAGTTGTCATTTATCTTCGTAAATGTCATAAAATGGGAATTGCAATAAACACATTCATTACTATTTTTCTTCTTTTATGGACTTGAATATCTAAATTGGACGTTGTGGGCCATTTTCATTTAAAACATACAAGTAATAAGAGGCAACGTTTTCACAGTTACCCAACATTATTTTTGTACTGGCCTAGGAAAGTACAAAGGAGAAACATTGAACTAAGCTAAAGCCAAACGTACGATGTTTTCTAATGCACGTTGATTTAGTTCGGTAGTCTGAGTAAACAATGCTTTACCACGCAAACAATTTTGAATTGAACATTTTAAAATACATGTAGATGTATGCTTGTCATCAATACACTGCCAATAATACTGCGACACAAAATTATCGTCAACCAGATTTTTTGAAACATACCAGTATTGCTCTAAAATGGTTTTTGAATGTTATATGAATTTATAACTGTAAGACTTAAATGCTTTAATCATTTCGTCAAAATATTGTGCTGATCTTAAGTAAAATGTATTTCGTTTTACGAAACAGAAAGTGGAAATACCATTCATATTATATATTCGTATTACCATAATTATTACAGGTAGATGGGATCTTATATACTAATGCATTATCTAATTAACATTAAAACCATAAGGTTAATGCACCAGTCAATTGCAACCATGCCCCCCCCCCCAGGTCCGGGGGTATACCGAGGATAGCCGGTGAAATGGGCCGTGTTTTTACCTTCCCGGTGGCCCCGCAGTGCCGGGTGAATGCGGTGGTTTTGTATTAGCGCCAAATATAGCGGGGAATGTGCCTTACGTAGGGTCCCTAGGGTGCGGGGACATTTGGCAGGGATTTTACCATCAGTTCGTCCCCGCGGAGCGGGGGTTTTACCCGGGCTTGGCTGGACCGAAATTCAAAGTCCCCGCTATTCCCCAGACCTGGAGGGGCCGTGGTTACAATTGACTGGTGCATAATAACAATTTACAGGCCAAAACAATATATATATTCATGTTTATGTATTGCTTTAAACATGATGCACTTTCCTTTTTGAAAATAGGTAGGGTAGGTAAGCTTTTTTATTAGGCTTTATAAAAGGACGTCAAAAGATTAATTTTAAGTTTTTTACCAACTTCACATCGATGTACAAAACTGTTAATCCCTTGTATATTTTGCTACTTACAGTCTTGCTATTTCAATGTCTTTAAATTATTCTTTTGAAAAAACTAACCATTTTACAGTGGTATGTCAACTTGTGGAATCGTGCGCGTGTGGACTGGCCGTACAGCCGGGAAAACTTGTTGATGTTATCACTGTTTTCGATGTACTAATCCAATTTTACTATTTGTATTTGTATGCATGAATATGATAACGAACGACTTTTGTAAATACTTGCTCCAATATGTTTTCATTTTAACATATATGCTTTTATTTCCAGGCCACAAGCTCATTTTATTTGATATGTTATGCATGTCTGTTTAATCGTCATGTCGGAAAATACCTCATTGAGCTAGTTTCTTGTTAACACATACCCGACTTTAAATAAAGATTCTTGTATCTTGTATCTTGGACATTATTTTCACCATTTGAGGATGATGTTACAGTAATCATCTGGCCCCAATTTCTCGAAACTTCTTAAGTCCCTTATAACAGGATTAAGCTAATCTCACTATTTTGTTATTCTATAAAATGTGCTATATTTACTTCTTCAAGAATTTTTAGAAATTATGTAGGAATAATCTGTATGATTATCAGAATAAACCATTTTTCATTTACCAAAAAACATTTTCAGTATGTATTTGGGCTAATTAAAATAAGCGACTTAAGCCTGTTAAGCTTAAGAAGTTTCGAGAAATTGGGGCCGCGTTCAATGTTTAAAACTACATTTGAGATCACACTTAAAAAACAAAAACAAAAAACAACAACATTTTTTTTTACCAACGGACTATAAAAACGGTAGGGTCAGCGCCATTTTCGTAGGTAGGGTCGGGTAACCCGAACCAAACGTATCTTTTTAGGCCTAATGTGAAATTTTTGAAACACCCATTATATTTTTGGGAAAAAAATCAAGGTGATTCATAGGCTGTTTTTCTTCAAATTTTGAATGCGATATAAAAGTACTTTTATAATGACAATAGAAAGGTACCACGATCAATGCTGCAGTAATATATTATCACGTGTCCTCGCTATATTCGCACACCATAACTAGTTAACCTGTTAATGTTGTACATACAAAAAGGTAACAGAATGCAGTTCTGGGCACTTTCAAGCCAGTTTTTAGTCTTATGATATTTATTTTACCGAAAAGGTTTCGCGAATATTAACTAGATAGCTAGATAATTATCGCGAAAATTAAGTGGTTAACACGAAACAATTCGCAAACGTTAACAGGTTATCTTACCAAAGTTCACCATTTTAGTATAATTATTGCAACATTTTTCCCCACCCCCCACCTTGCGTGTCAAGTATGCATTTTTCGGTATCGGGGGAGAGTGGGCGCACTAAGAACTGCATCTCTAAGTGGCGCCCCCTCTAGCATGAAATCCTGGATACGCCCTTGTGTAAGATCAGTTAACGTTCGTACCTGAGTTTTCCGTCAAACTGTATAGCCCAGGTCTTCATGGGCTCAAGGGGGCGGATGTGGAGCCCGCCGGCCGCGAACTCTCCCGGACGGTCGCCACGTAGAGAAGTGTCAGGCATACAGGGCAACTCCAGGAATCCAAGGTGCGGCAACTGAACATACATGTATAGGAGTTAGAGACGTTGTTATGGCATTTCACAGAAGTGCATTGAATGAGACAAGATTTTGGGGGATAGTTTTCGTTAAATATCGATCATATGCTAATGCGTTTGTAGACAGTGCATTACATAACCAAGACGACTTCCTGGCTCGTATTTCATACGCTCTTACTGATGTGAAATGTTATGCCGGCTGCCCCCATTTAATGATGAATAATATCATTTCAGGGCATTTTAAATGCGACAAGGAACGGAGTGGAAATTTACCCTGAGGAAAACGATGGTCTGCACGTGATTGTCATGGCGACGGGCGGTGGCGGTGACCATGAACTGACCATTCTTGTTGCTTCCGGTCAGGTAAACCGCGTCCACCGCCTAGAACGAAATATTATACTTAAATAATCGAGATTATAATTGTGGCATACATCATGGTATTTATATAGTCTAAAATAATAGACGTGTTAAATACGGGATTCTTCCAGTCCCAAGGATTTGCCACATCAAAAATCGTAAAAATATCCGTTAACGTAACTGTTTGGACTAGGTATTTATACACATAGGCACTGCAGGGTGATACAAGTGTATAGGCATACTCCAGGCCATGGTCTGTATTCACCAACATTTTGAAACATTAAAACTGCACTCTCACAGATCAGTGAACGTTTTGAAAACTTTTTTATTTTTTGTCTTGGGACGAGCAATTTTTACGAAAATCCATAAATACCAGTTATATAAGACTGCTAACAAAAATTAAATTGCAGATTTATATACTTAAGTTCAAAAAATGATGTTTTATGCATTTTTATTCAACCGTTAGTAGTGGTTTACCCCAAAAAACATTAATTTTCAAACGGAAATATGAAAATCTACGATCTGATTTTTTGTCAGCTATCTTATATCATTGGTTTGCAGATATTCACGCAAAAATGTGCACTTTCCAAGACAAAAAAAAAAATGTAAAAATGGAATATCTGTGAGAGAACAGCTTTAAATTGTGTATTCAGTTTACTGAGGCTCCGTTACAAAGCTTACCGTTAGTAGTCTGGGCGTAGAGTTTGGGCCCCAGCAAGAGTAAATACCAAATTAACATCAACTTGTAGCATACCAGTGTACAGTATATAATGGCGTTGTTATCAGGTTATTCCATCCTGATAGTATTTGTATTTAAACATGTATAACGTGACATTACCGGTCTGAAGTCATTATGTTTCAATAAACTGAGTTTCAGATCATGATATATATGCATCGGTCTCTGGTTTTATTTTCTTATGTGCAAGTAACTCAATTTGTTAATTCATGTACACCACGATTTATTAGGCTATTTAAAGTGGGCGTTACCTCAGACCATATACATGAGAGGTCAATATGTATAACGTCTTCAAAAACTATCTTTGCATTCTTACCTTTGGATGCATTCTTACCTTTGGATGTTCTTTGGGCAACTCCTGGGCTCGATCCATTTCCTCGGGAGAATTTCTCGATTTTCTTCCATAACCTGCATTTTCTCCATCGACTTTTTGGTCTTGTTTGCGTTTTCTTAACCACAGAAGACATTTAAACAGCCGAAATTTCAACCAATACCACTTATTAGGCTGGGAATAAACGCCATTTATTGGCTGAGGGTCAGATTTTAGCAAAAATTTGATCACAATTATGGAAATTAGTAGAAAGATCACTGTAAATAAATCCATCGTTTAATCCTGTGTTTACATTTCTTTGTGGAACCATGAATTAATTTTAATACAAGGGAGGCAACACAGCTTATAAACAGAATGAACGGCTACACTAGACTATACTTCTTGTGCAAAATTGAAGGACCACAATAAATCTCAAAACTAGTCAACATAATTATTAGTCCAAATAATTGTACGTTGACGGATTTTTTTAGATTTTTGATATGGCAAATCCTTCACGACGTTAGGGATTGGAAGAATCCCGTATAACACGTCTATTATTTTAGACTACATAATTATTTAGTTAGATCTATTTTGTTTGTAATTTCTTTTTTTCGTATTCTGTGGCAGTTTATTATCTTTTCTCAAGACATAAATATATATGAGGAAAAACAGGATTAAGCTAAGCTCACTATTTTTGTTTTTCAATAATTTGCAGAATTTTAAATTTACTTCTTTAAGAGTTTTCATACTCAAGATAGGAATTATCTTTATGATAATCACAATAATCCATTTTTCATTTATCTAAATTTGATTTTGGATGATTAAAATTAGCTACTTTTAAAAGCCTGTAAAGCTTAAGAAATTTCGAGAAATTGGGGCCAGGCTTGATCTGAAATGATATAATTATTAGTCATTTTTATAACTAAATACTAACAAAAAGTCAAGATTTGAGACAAAAATCAGCAGCTAGTTGAATATAATTATGATAAGTTGTCCACAGGTAGCAAATTGTATAAGACTGGATATATTTTTGTAACTCATTGGTTTCAGTGTTTAAAGTTAGCCAAAATGTTCAGTGATTGGTCAATGTTTATCCAATAATTATTATCGTCCAATCAAATACTAGTAATTCAAATGTGCGAACTAGCCAAAATACAACATATGGACAACTTATCAGGGTTTTATCAATTGACCAAGGTTACCTTTTGGCTAGCTTGCGTATTTAAATGAATTTATTGGTTAGAGAGCGCACAGTTGCCCGCCATTTTCTTCAAGCAAAACAACAAATTTACCGCGAAAGTCGACAATTCTCTGTTGACCTTGAACATTTTCAAACATTTGGAGGAATTAAAGGATTTTAGATTTGCTTAAATATTTACCACGTCTTATAAACAAGTCGAAACAAAAAGTACCAGATGTCATGGGCAAAGTTAGGGGGTCGTCTTATAAGCGGATCGCCTTATAGTCGAGAAAATACGGTAACTTCTAGTAGTTATTATTGGATAAATATTGATCAATCAATAAAAATTCTGGATAACTTTGACCAAACCGAAAACTTTAACCAGTTTTATGGCTACAGTCACGGCTTATAGGTCCGTGCTAATACTACCCTTTAAGGATGTATTGAATGAGTTATTGGTTAAAAATGACTTTGATTAATCATTTCAGACCAAACATTGAGTAAAGTAGCTGTGGAATCAATAAAAATTAGAACAAAAATCATTTGTTTGGACTTAGCTTCTATAAAATCATATTTTTTCGTCACGTAATATTGATTAATCTTTTGGTGTAGATAATTAACTTGCCAAATTTGTTCTTGAGAACTTATAGCATACAGTTCTCTCGTATACACCTACAAGTTTATTGAAATATCATTTAATTACCTTAAACTCATTGTACAGATGGTCAAATGGTCTTTTTCTGCCAGCATTATAGGACCAGGAGTTTCAGTAATGGTAGATGGTTATATGTGTATAATTAACAAAATGAGTTGTTTTAATGTGATGCATTTCACATAGCCATTTTATTTTGGTATTGAAAATGCATACTAGTAACCTTTTAACCAGCTTATTGCTTGAGACTATTGTTGTCCACTGGACCAGTTGTCCACTGGCCCAGCCTCTGTTAAAACTGCCAGTTCACCTCACTAATAATGTGAACTGCTGTTTATTTACATGTTAATAAAAATATGGCTGATTAGAAATATACTGCAACCCAATATGACAATATATAATTTTGACCACTAAACCTCCCAATGCTCAGTTACATGTATGCATAATTCACGCCTTCATGACTCTTAATTGTCTCAAATTCGATGCAAGTTACATCTAATATGTTCCTTGTTTAGGTTAAAATGCTGGAACAAGAATAACACAACATAATTTTTTTTTCATTTATTGATTTTAAAGCCACCACAATCTTGTGGAATAAGTTTCAAATGGACAGTTAGATGATGAGGAGGCATTAAATGCTTCAATAGAAATAAACACAATTCAATCATTCGCATTACATAAACATGCAGAATAGTAAAAAAAAACAACAAGAAATTCTTGATCAGAAAATAAACGATCATATAAACAAGTTCACTGAACCAATTTGCTATCATACAAAACAAAAAGGGACTGGGTAATCTAACGGTATAGGTTTCTACCTCTCACCCGAATAATTTGAAAAAATTGAAAAGAAAATGCAGAATTGAATAATACCAAAATTCCAAATCAATATTCATTGATCTGATCATTAATAGTGGACGTCAGATGGCAGTTCAGATCACTACCTATAAACACGTTTGTACATGATTCCCCAGATTGGAGGCCTGGGGCTCGGTTTGGGCTTCACATAAAGAAGGCTTAAACTAAGCTTTTAACAAATTAGCTTTCATTCACATACATACAGTTATATTTATTCATGCTTTAACACAGCAATTTGAAAACTTAAAGGCATCGTGCTGATATGTACATGTAAATTTAACAAAACAAAGACATGAACAATTAACACAAAAAAAGAAAGAAAATGCAACAAAGAAATGATAAGTTACAACAGTGGCGAGTATTATGAATTTTTTTACAAAATGACATATTTATGTAGCACTATGATGAGTTATTTAGGAAAGGCAAAGAAACAAATATATACAAGTCATGGAAACCAATTAAAATACTCAAACCAAAATGTAGTGTTGTAGTCGAGTGTAAGTTACATATTATATCAGATATATTTTGAGAATATCACAAGTTCTGCTGTAGCCTAGGAGAACACCCATACAAATACCATCATATTCTAGCCAAATGTATCACCATAGTAACATACAACTTATTTACAAAGTAGAATTGTTTGAAAACAATTTCTGCACTTACAGACAAATTGTTTGTGCTATACGATTTTAAGATCAAGAGTTTAAGATCACGTAAGTTTTATTCTCACTACTGACCTTATTTAGTCTGATTTATTGGCTTTTTTTCATCCAAGGGAAGTAACACTTGTTTGGTTATTGAAAACCGTTGGGCAATCATTACCGGGGGTATTTATATATAAATATGTTAACAATATTGGAAATGTTAAACATTTCCACAAAATTAAAGCATTACGGTAGATTTTGTTCACATGTTTTCTGTAGCAATATTTGAGCTTTTTATTTTAAACATGATTGAAATATAGACAATTTTCACTCACTTTTTTATTTTCACTCACTTTTTTATTTTCACTCACTTTTTTGTGTGAAAAAAACACTAAACAGCAACTGGTGTATCCTCATTTGAACAGATTTTAGTAAATCTGAGCCAAATTTATTCAATTTTCATTAGCGTAACAAATGCTTTTTGGTGAAATTTTGTGTCCCACTTTTAAGTTATCAATTATCAATGGAGTATTACTCTTAACTTTTAAAGAGATTGTATCATGAAATAAGCATTTTGTTCATATTTCACACATTAAAATTGTTCTTTGATGTCTGACCCCATGAAAGGTGAACGAGCCCTTTAAAAGTCTTATTACAGGCTTAAATTAAGTTTGTTTTTAGAATTTTAACAGTGGCTATTTCTTAACAAGACCTTTTAAAGATGAAGTATGCAAATTGGTGACAGAACGTGAAATGTCTTTGAAATTGTTAAAAAATTGGTCCCTAATCAAATTAAATAAATTATTCAAACCTTCCAACCAAAACTGGACATGTAGCAACAAAGTACAATATGTGCAACAACCCCTCTTGTCATAGAACAGTACAGCTAACTAACAGTACATACATTCAAACAGGGAAGTGATTGCCGGGGTAGCTGCTGGGCTGAAACCATTAAGACGACTTGTTTGGGTGGGGCTTTTGGCCCCCAAAGGAAATCAAACGGGGTGAAACACCCTGCTGCAAAAGCAGCAGTCATTTTAAGGGCTCTCCTGAATTCCAATTTCAAGCAAACTGAACTGTCAATACTATCAAATAAAGTAACAACTGAACATATTTTAATCAGTCAATGGTCCTGCCTTTATAAGATCTGCAGAAATCTGTGAATCCGCGGGCAAATCACATCCCTGATAATTACTCAAGTTCCAACAACTCTCCTCTCATAAATACACAGGGGCAGAAATGTCTGAATGCAACAATTCCTGAACTTTACACGGGAGGTCCAGGGAGCAAAACTTGTGTTTCGCCCCTTGTGAGGATCCAGGGTGTGCCTTAGTTCGGGCCACATCTCCTGGATTTAAAAGCATTTTAAGAGCCCCTAAGATTGCATTTAGACAATTCTGTAGCACTGTTGTTGAGAGTTAACAAAAAAATCCTGGAAACCCACGAATCAACTAAAGATGCCCAACCCTGAATACAACATAAATCTACTGGCGTATAACCTATGAGATTTATCTACCACTAACATTATACAACATATTTTTTATACATTGGAAGATGTAACATGACAAGGCTGAAAGCCCATGAGAATCCTATTGAATGCCAATATTGGTTGCGAAAATGTTTGAGATTTCCCCTCCCCCTGTCGCTATGCCAACAGTTCTTCATCACTATCGTCATGGTATGTTTTGCTTCTTGTTTCCACGGAAACAATGTGGTCATTTTCTGTGGGGGCGGTGTCGTTCCGAAGGCCCCCTGCTGCGTCCTCGACAGTGATGACTTCATCTCCTTCCCCAAAAATATCGTCAATCCCATCTGTGGGCAGCTGAAACACACAATAATTTTTATCATATCACTAATATCTGATCACTATAGTATTACGGTACACAGAAATCATAAGCCAATATATTTGTGTTTTTTTTCATTTACTGAAAATTAAAATATGAAGTACGGTAACTTCCTTCAACAGTGTATGCTATAAATTCAAGATTCAAGAGGTATTTACATTAGCCAAACATACCCCAGCTGAATGTCAAAGTGTATTTGGATAGGGCATTGTCAAAAAATAAAATACATGACATTGCGGTTAAATCTGAGATTATATGAAGAAATGAAGCATTTTTAGCTGGACGTACAGGTCATTAACTTAATTTTAGCCCGTACAAATTCAACAATAAATTTTCAGTCATTAAAAAATCATCTTAATCTATAAATAGAAAACAAACATGCATTTAAAACATGCTAAATGACACATATTTTGTGGCAAACTAACTTTAACTCAAAAGGTATAGCTTTACAGGAATGAGTATTTATTATGTAGTAGATCACTGTATGATGTATCAGAAAAATCACTGAAGTTTAAGTTTAATTAAAAATCTTTGTTGAAATCGCATTGAAGAATTTTGGACCGGAATCATATGGATAGTGTCTTTATACATAAGGATTGTAATGATGTGATTCTGGGTAGAATATGCAGGCATGAAATATGGGAGTTGCAACTCTGAGATATATAAGATAACAATATGGATATCCTACAAGACAGTCAGCGGTCAACAAATGTACTGGCTACAATGGAAAATGTTCATCATGCCAAAAGCAGACGGAAAAATTATACACAATAAGTCTGTCATGTGACAAGAGTGCCGACTAGCGAACACCAACACTGGTCGGCTGTTGTGTTTTTCTTTGAAAAAGGGGCAATTCTCAACCATACCTGGAGTCAGAGTTATGGGTCTTGCTATGAATGTACGAACTGTCTCTGAAGACATGAGTTCGCATGGTTTTAGAGTTACGTCCAAGATGAAAGTTTTTGCATAACAAAACCAGCATCGATGATTTTCAATCAAAAAGGGGCAATTCTCAACCATAATTTGAGTCAAGAGTTATGGGTCTTACTATGAATGTACGTACTGTCTCTGAAGACATGAGTTCGCATGGTTTTAGAGTTACGTCCATGATGAAAGTTTTTGCATAACAAAACCAGCATCAATGATTTTCAATCGAAAAGGGGCAATTCTCAACCATAATTTGAGTCAAGAGTTATGGGTCTTACTATGAATGCGTGTACTGTCTCCGGAGACATGAGAACAAATTGTTTTAAAGTTACATCTAAGGTAAAAGTTTTTGCATAACGACACCAGCATCCATGACGACTCCAAGACATTGACAATACCTGGACTTTTCGTTTTTTTAAACAATAACAGACAGGCTAACAGACAACATTGAGTGCGGGACGAAGGTTTTACTTTATCACAATATTTACCCTCTGATATCTCAACTGAAAGAATCGGTTTTGCTTTTAAATTAGAAAGCGGCATAAAATTAGTCAAGTAAGCATTTCTATACAAAGTGACGCAGAGTACATTGTAAGTGCATCGATTTTGATTTAATATTACTCACACATTAGTAAAAAAATATTCTTTTACGAAGAAAAAGATGTCATTTTGGAAGAGATTAGACAGCGATCCTTAAGATTCTGGAAGTTCAAATCCTTTATTTTATATATAAATAAATGCTATTCATTGTAACACTAGTTATGCTGTATTTTTTTCAAAGTCTAGCATGTAATACAATATGAGCACAAAACATATACATGTATTAAACGTATACCTCCAAGATAAGACAAATTTTACGTGATTATATTTTCTTATCTAGAACAACTATTTATGTGCGCAACACACACAGTATTTACACATTTTTCTATACATAGTATACTATGAAACAATGGGCCAATTGTTCAAAACTTTAACAAAGTTAACAACTTCGTTAACTGGACTGTTGTTCACTTTCAAATCTTTATAACTCTAAAAATTTCATGGACACACATGAAATCTGCCATACTTTTCACAAATATTGTGACAACTGATTCTTTCCAATTTTATTTAATTATATATCAGCACACGCTAAAATATTATACGTTTAAAAGTTAACAACGAGGCTGTTAACAACCTGAACAATCGGCCCATATTGTATTATAGAAAGAGAGGCTAACTGATGAGTGAAAGAATTCTACAACAAACAGTGCAGTGAGTCACTGTTAGGGGTGAAATACACCATTGTCATACATACACAAATACTGACGGATTTCAGTTATATTGAATGTATAATATTAAAATTATATTGAATAATTGTAGTTGCAAAATTGAGACATCAAAGGCCATGGAACATCCTCACCAGAAGTATATGCTATGTGGTTTGAAGAAACTTTTATGGTTATTTAACATTTTTGGAACCAAAGTCGGGAAACCGCTCATGTCACATTATTCTAAAATAGAATAGTACACTTTGTACGTTTGATAATTTATTAGGCACTGAAAAAGTTAAAAGCAGTTTCTTTTTGTCAGTACAAGCAGCTTGCATTTTGTCCTTACCTGGGAATACTCTCGTCTGTTTGTCCGGGAGAACAGCCCCCTCATATTGTTAAAGCATGTTTCCCTGCAACAAAACATTATTTCATTGTTATTGTTTTCAGATTTTCATTCAAATAACTGGATTCTTTTAAGGCAAATGGAGAAAGAGAGGTGTGGAACATCTGCCTGCGCATATTGGCTACATTATGGTTTCCAAATGTAGTTTCAAGAGGAATTTACAAGCTGAAAGGGAGAAATTTATCCTCATTATTGAATGAGGTCTAATGCCAAATGAGGTCTAATGCCAAATAGAATTATTTATCTCCCAAAATCTGGCATTGTCTCATCAATGAATTAGCTCTTAAGCCTATCAAAGCCCAGAGAAGACAAGAATAGGGATCAGCCCCGGAAAAATGAGGCCGATTGGGCTCTATGCTCATCACATTGGTTCGGTTGCAATGTTTCATTCCCAAGGAAGGCCTAAGAGCATTAACTTAGATAACCATCTTATCCAATTATAATCAAAGCAGGTGTGGTGAAATATACATTTTTTAAAAAAATGGATGCTTCCAACCTGCTAAGTGTGCATTTTTAAGGCTTCCCAAAGGCAATCTACCACTGGCAATTGTGTGTTTTTGAGGATTTTGAAAGATTCTTACCCCTGCAATTGTGTGTTTTTGAGGATTTTGAAAGATTCTTACCCCGGCAATTGTGCATTTCTTAGGAATTCCAAAGATTACTCAGGATTCCAAAAGATTACACCTATAAAATTGTGATTATTTGAGGACTTTCATATCAAATATAAATAATGAATACACTCCTACATATATTTATCTTTGTAAAAAGAACTGTGCAATTTTTAAATAAGCTATAAGGCTACAAATAAACATATCAAACCTTCTCTCTTTTCTATGGAAGACGACCAGCAGGACACAGAAAACAATGAGGGCAAAGAAGGTGGCCACAACACTGCCCACTGTCTTTCCTGAAAGGCCACCCTTCTTGCTGGAAGGGGCACCTGTAGCACCGGGGTTAAGCCCGCCTTTGCCATCTGTTGACTGGCCCCCTGCTGACGGGTTAGCAGGTATTGGTAAACTGTAATGGTTAAAAGGAAAAACTTATACACAAACTATTTATTGCACAAGTCATTAATATGAGGTCCCCATGCCAATTGGATTAGCCTTATCTTAATAATTTTATAGAAGCTTTAAGCTGTTCTACATGAGGGCTATTTCATTTAAACATATAACCCCCTGGGGGAAGGCACTTTTAAATTATACCCCCTCCCCCTACAGAAGTAAATTTACCTTTTTTGGTCAAAATTAATGAAAAAAAGACATCCACCCATATATTAAAAAATTCATTGCCTTCCCCATCTGGGTTACATGTTTTACTGGATTAGCCCTGAGGAACCTGTGGCAATGCAATTCATAATTCGCCATTTTTCAGACATGTACATATTTGCAGACTGGTCCATTCATATAGTACTTAATGGAGGTATTCTGAACATTCATTGTACAATAATTTACTCAAATTCTAACATAGATATTTTAGGAACATTCTTTATCTCTTGTAATAATTTAGATCAAAGAAAATGTTCATACACCAAATAAAATATGATAAAGATCGTCAGAAAAGCATTCTGTGTTAATATCCCCTCTTTTTTATATGCCTCCTTCGATTAAGTCCATATTTTGATGCACTATTAATTTTGTAGAAAAAACTGCACTAAGACTAAACCTGAAATTTTACAGAATTTCCAATCCGTAGATGATGTCATGAATCAAATACATTTATGATATTTCTTAGAGTGCATTTTTTTTAGATTAATGTTTAAAATAAAAATAGCTTCTTACAGTGATCAGGGATTAAAAATCCCTTGATAAATTTAAAATATTATATATTTCTTCTTTCAAGAGACATTTTTACTTACGTAATGGATGCTGTGAGGCACGCCGCCGTTGTCTCCCAGTTAAACACATACAAACATTCTGAGGAATTGTGAATGAGTCTCGGGCCAATCTGCAATGGAATATTCATATAGATGTAACCTGTGACACAACATCTGAGTATGTTCTATCAAATTTACTGTAGATAATATACAAGGACACCAGTACATATTATGCAGGGGGAAAATGGTTTGAAATATCAGCTTAAATCTGATTTCATTTTCATGGTTTTTAACAGTTAATTTTGGATGCAGATTTTCTCAGCAGCAACTTGAATCTAAATGGTGCTCTCCCCAAGCTGGCGGCATAATTCTTATAATGGAGAACTATGGAGAACTCTCTGCTACCCTATTGTTGCATTGGAATTTGTTTCAGAGCACTCAATAGCTAACAGTTGAAGGCTGAAGCACTCAATAGCGAACAGCTGATTGCTGAAGCACTCAATAGCTAACAGCTGAAGGCTAAAGCACTCAATAGCTAGTGGGCGATACTATTTCCCGATCTCTCCTCGTAAAATCCGGTCTCATCCGGTCTCATAATTCCGGTTCATAACTTATGGCCCCAGGCAACAGATTGTGTTGCCGATGTTTGTTACACTAATTTGACAATCATATTTGTTTTTATATGTAACAAACTGGTATAAAATATATAAACATTATGTCTTAATTGATGCAATTTATTTTAGGTCTAAACTATTTATGCAATTCGTGTTAAAGGTGTAGAGAAAGATGCGATGGCAATACAAATGCTCATGGTTTTTGCATAAAAAATTGATGACGGTTAGAGTATGAAGTAACTTAGAATTGCACCTTTTAAATTATGTTATGTCAAAGTTGTTTATTGTTCTTCCTCTTTTGTTTACCCCCCCCCCCCCCCAGACATTATATTTGTATATTTTTTAAGCATTAATGATCACAGTTGAAAAATTCCATGTTTGCATATCCGACTCATATCGATACGATACGTTTATTGCGTAAAACAGTATACAATGTTCATAGCATGTAAACAAGTTAATCAATGATTGGAGAAAAAGTACAAAAACACATTTTCTGGAGCTAATATTTGCAATGTTATAACATCCTATTATAGTAAGTATGCGTATGCTAAGACATTAAAGCTACTAGATAAATAATGTTTATTTAAAGTTGCCCCATTCTTAAGTAATCAACACATGATGACTCCATTTTTCGTTCATAAGTTTGTGCTTTTCACTAACATTGAATACATTTGAATACCTTCGTCATTATTACACAACTTTAGCCGAATATATTTTATTTGTCAACTTGAAGTTTGCAATAAATCTCTAGCTCTCTCTTATCCGAGAGTGCAGCTTTTAACATTGCATTTATATCATTGAAAAAAAACCCCATGAATATTCTGGAAATAAAGATACATACATTGTTTGAACTGCAGACAAACTGTATGACTGAGGTAACATTTTCCTGGGCCAGGTCCCCAGAACACCGTGTGTCCGTAGAATAACGGGCTTCCACACGTTCATCTGGAAACAACACAACTCAACCTAAGTGGAAGCAAGGCCATTATGAACTGTGAAAATAATGACATGGTATATGATGAATTTGAAAACATAATACATGGCCAGCAAGAACAAAAAATTGGGCATATAACATTGCTAACTTTAAAATTTTATATTAAAATACATTTACAGGGGGATTTTATTCATGGTATCCATTAACAAAAGAATTGAGGAAAAATGTTGTTTAACATTAATACACTGATATTTGTCAAGTTTTCCTATCCATTTGTGAAAAAGGTGGTATTTCTTTTAAATGGGCCCACTTTCAGCCTCATTTTATGTATGGAAAAAAACATGACTTGTCTTAAGGTAAAATCATTTGATTAATAATTTAGACAATGTTTCACTTTATAATTTTAAACCCTGTTTTAAGTTAAATTTTACATTACACCTTTTTGCATGAATCTGTTTTTAATAAGGCAATACCATCACTTGACTTCTTCCTTAAAAAAAAACAAAGCTAATAAAACAAAGCTAATAATAAAGCAATCTAACCAGAAACACTGTCGGTACAATTTTACGCGAGAGTGTGGTCTTGTGTTGTGTGGGAAACTGGAGTACTCAGAGAAAACCCATTTGTCTTGCTTGGTGACCACAAACAAAACCCACATGTGCCCAGGCCGGGAATCAAACTTGGGACGCAGATGAGAGGGGTGTGTTAAACACTGCGCTGACCAGACAACCCAAAAAGCGATTGTATGTAACATGCATGGATAAGATGGTCGAACAATCTCACATTTTTATATATAGACAGAAAAAAACTCCTTAGATCATATTAATTCACTCACCTTCCATGAAAAAGGCAGCATGTGATTTCATGCCCAGGACCTTGTTATTCTTGGCCCGGTTTAGACAGACGACAGCCCCGTTGCTGCAATGGCTCGTGCTGCCGTTCAAAGTCAACTCGAACACTGTGCCCTGCTGCTTGTACTTGAACCTGATGGGATATGGGAGAATGCTTGTTTTATTTAGATGCACAGTAGTTTGACGGGAATGACATATAACCAAAAATATTTATTTATTTCTTCAAATTCATCAAAGGGATCACTCCTACCAACGATCTAGCCTATAAAAACTATGTATTACAGCAGTTCAACAATGTCAGAAAATCTTGAAATGCCTAAATAAATATTTTAGGTTAAATGCCACTAAATTTTGTACAGTTCATATTACACCAAAGCAGGAGTTCTTTCCCATGAAACTACTCTGGGTGCCAATATACATCGCATTATATAATTTTAAATAGCATGACAACATTGGTTTAAAGCAAATGTAGATGAGTTCAAATTTAGTATGTCAATCTCAGGGTATTTAAATCATTGCCATAACTCAGGCAACAAATGAGCTGCAGGGGGAACGCAAATGATTTTGCCATCAAATAAGGGAGATAACTCAATGATTATTAAAGCCAGAGTCTTAACTGTGAATATGCATTATATCTCTGGTAGCCTGTATACCAAGTTTCACATAAATATCTTGAACAGTTCTTCAGTAATCAGTGTGTGTATACCACATGGTAAATAGCGTCATAAATGCTTCGTCGGAAGGCAATGTTTTGCTTTAAATGAAGGCTTTAAACAAAGATAACGTAGCATTTATGACATAATTTATCATGTGGTATACACACACTGGTAATAACAAAGGTTAAAAAATCTGCACTTAAATGACACTGTTGATGATGGCAACACCCTGACTAGGTAACTTTCTTCGAAAACCTCCAGGGAAGTTAACAATTGGTTCATGGTACATTGTAAAAAGGATTTGTGGAAACTAAGGAGCTCTCTGAAGAAACTAAAAAGGGTTTGATACTTATATTTTGGCTTTTCCTCCTAAGTTTAAACCAGTCAATGTTTCCATATATATCTAGATGTCTAGTCAAGATCATGTTCATTTTTTTTTCTATCTTTAACTTTAAGATTATGTATGACATTATAAAAGGGTCACTCACTGCTGATCCCAGATGGGGGCGAGGTTGACAGCAATGCCAGATCTGGGGTCCTTCACCATACCGTTAACAACAGTTACATTCTGTCTGAAAACACAAGGATTGGTGGTATGATAAATGGCAGGGCATATATGAAGGAGTGATACATTTATAAAATTATAAAGTTAAATGGCATTTTTTTGTCAAATTTCAATATTTGTCAGCAGTATATATGTCTGTTAAAAATACACCAGTCCATGTGTTAAAAGAATACATGTACAATCTGTCTTTCAAAATCAAACATGTAAAAATTTGTCCATTAAAATCATACATGTACAATCCATGTGTTAAAAGTATACATGTAAACTCGTTAAAATTATACATGTACAAATTTGTCCGTTAAAATTATACATGTACAATCTGTCTGTTAAATCTATACATGTACTATAAAAAGCATTAGAAATGTGAACATACCTTTGCACCTTGCAGGCCAGGCTTGTGTTCCACGTGAACTCAAATATACACCGGTCCTTGTTGTAATCACTGTAATAATGTAAAATAAGGCCACAATTATTAAAACCTTTATGTGGCCTTACCCCACCCTCATAAAGGGGTGGGTCAGTTGGTCAGTGTTGCTTTTTTTTAACTTCCTAACTTCTTATTTACGCAACAAAAATTGAAAAAAAAAAAATAATAATTACGACCACACACATTACGGATACACTGAGAGGGGGTTGGGTTTTTTGACAGGCCATATCAGAATGCAACCCAGGTAAATAGACTTCGCCAGATACATTGATAGGTATATTATAGAACCTACTATTTAATAAATTCTTCTTTTCAACAACTTCAGACATTGAAATAATCTTGGTCCCGTTTCAATAAATATTTTAAGGCTTAAGATCGTAAATCTCCCGTTGTAACCCTTTTTTTGGGTTAAACTGTGTTTCAATAAAAAATATCATATGGACATTTATGGTATAGATTCTGCACTTAACTTAGCCGGTATCACCCAGTACTCTTAACCAGCTTGTGGTTTATGACTTAGATATCTTATTGCAATGGGCCCAGAACATTTACAACATTATAATTTATCTTACCTGTCCTTGAGTACGGGAGCCCCTATTGTGCTGCCACAGGAGAATACAATACGGGTGTTGGCGGGGCGGCTGTTGTCGCTACGATGTTTGGGACAGGCGTCACCTCCATTCTTATATTCAAGAACCAGGGTATTAGTGTGGCCTGAAATGTAGAACAATAGGCTTGTGGGTTATATATACATTTGTACCATGATTAAAAGCTTTGGGCTATACAGCAAAACTGCTTGAGGAAGCCAGGGGCCGAGGTTAAACCTTGAGTGATCAGATGTTTCGAACGACCCAAGTTTTTCATCTGTTATGAAATGACTTGAAAAAAAAAGTTTGAAGTCGTCAGTTTACTTGGACACCAATTATGTATAGCATTGTGAAATCGCTCATATGTTCAAAAGCTATTGTATACTAAACGTGAAATGTAAAAAAACACCAATAAATGAGTATTAGCTACGTTTATTTTTTTTTTAAAAATCCACATTTTCTAAACAAAAAACATAAGAATATAATTAATTTCTCATCAATAATTTTTCACAATTATCTTCTCAAAAGCAAATTTATTCTACTGTAGTTATATCTTGGTTAAGTTCTGCCTTCTTAGTACATTTCCAATATTGGTGTTAATTTATAGATGAAAAAAAAACAAATGGGAAAAAACGCTTAAACATGATAAATATGCTATAAATTTGCATTTGTAACCATATTGGAGAGTGTTTTTTTGTGGAATAAACAAAATAATTATTCACAATATTTACATACAAGCGCAAGAGTAAAATATATATTAATGACCTGAGCCGGTATTAAAAATACATCGTAAGTCATTTCCTAAATTAAGTATCTCGCTTGTCATATGATACTACGCTTCATCATATCTAAAATACTTTATTTCATTGATTAAATTTAAAAAAAATTCTTTCATGTAAATACTGTCATACATTTCTTTCAATTTGAATATGAAAATTTCAGGAAATTGACTTCCCCTAGAATCAATCCTTACTCACTCTATCTTACTAATTCGATCTTGTACTAAGACGAAAACAACATGTATAGTATACAAATGTTTAATTTGTTGTAAGCGTCATGACCAATCAACTGTACATACACAAACATTTTCACATATTTCAACATATACGATCATAATAAACAACACATTTTCAATGAAATTATTCAAAAAGCATTGATATATCTATGTAACAACACAACTTTTGTAAAACATAAAGACAAAATTTTGTATATCATAATGTATACTGATTTCAAGAATATAATGATGAGTTCCGATGTTTGATATGAATGAACCCGTTAAGTTTTTTTTTTTTTTTTTTTTTGAAATAAAAAACGTCGGACATGCTTGTACACAGCTTGATGACCATGCGCTGAATGAATCAATCAATATTGCACAATAAACACGTGCTCGATAGAGCGCAAAATCATAGCGCCCCCAGGCGTATCGTTTTGGAACGATACAAGGGGAAACAATTTTCTCCTAATTCTTTTCAATCAAACGTAGAAAATTATATTAGTCTAATAATTGACTACGATTTGTTATGAATTTCGCCCCAGGTTTTTCTTTTGCTATGTCGTTTATGGAAAAGCAATATTTTAAAAAAAAATTACGCTGTGAAATTATGCTTATACAGGTCTCGAGGTTAATGTCAATCTGGTTGAGAAAAACTTAACACGCTTACCAACATTGCATTTCTAAACATACACAGTATTGCTTACTGTCCATATAGAGATCGGTGCCAGCAGAAAAGGATCCAAGGGAGGTAATGTCATCCCCAGACTTTCGACATGCCACCGAGCCCGACCCACACTCTCCGGGGATACTAGAGCCCTTCAGCGACCCACACACATTGAACCAGTAGCTGCAAGAATACAATGTACAGCTCACTTTTAAAAAGCTCAACAGCTGATAGATTTCATAATACTTTCCGTCTAAAGTTGTGATGGTTAAAAAAAATTGCCTTTTTGCAAATAATTAACTTGTAAATTCTAAAATTGGCCCAAATCGAACCAGAATGTGGCATAGCAAATATCGTTGACAAAGGGGCACAACTTGATAATTATTAAGCCAGAGTTATTGGCCTTGCTATACATGTGTGTATTGTGTACCATAAATATCTCCATGGGTGTTGTATTCTCATTTTGAGAGTTCTGATACTTGTAAAGGAAATTGCCATTATGATAATCACACAGAACTCTTTACAAATTTCCTATATTCAGCTTCATTGAGCTAATTTGGCTAACTGAAATAAGATACCCAGCAGACTACACAGAACAAACTTACTCATTTTTGTCTGCGTCTGTTATGTTCCAAGCACCAGACGTTTTTGACAGAAGTGAAAGGTCGTACACATGTCCATCTGAGATGGTTCGGCAAGGAGAGAACTGGATAGGACAGACAACATCGGTCTTCCAGACGAGCTCAATGTCACAGCCGATCCCGTCCAGAAACTCAGGTTTCCCGCCATCTTTCACTGTACGATCGCACTCAAATCGGATGTGACTCTCGGCTTTACGGTCCCCTGAATAATAACAATTCATTTTATGTTCTGCATCCATTCTATACAAGATTGATAAGCTATCCATAGATTATACATTGTATAAGCATTTGTACTAAGTTTCTTGTGAATTTATTGATGGTTTCTTAGTTCTAGAATTTTTCCATGAAGCTGGCATCACATAAATGTTATTTCAATTTAGAATACAGTTGAACACCGTTAATTTAAAATAGTAGGTACCCAAAAAAATATTTCAGAATAGCGATATTTCGGATTAACAATTTTCAGAAAATGAAAGCGTTAGCGAATTATAGATGACATGAAATACTAAATCGTGAACATTGCAATATTGGTTACACGTTACCAATACGATACATTTGCTTTGAGTATTTTTTCGTATACAAAAATATTTGTTGATTTATTGTTTAATAAATGACAAAAAATTCGTAATTATACTACTTTATTATAACAAAATGACAGCACATGTATGTATTCGAAACATAGCATAGATTGTTCGGTAGCGGGTCGAGTGAGCAACGCGGCAATCGAATCTGATGACATTTTCAAATGATATATAGGTTGTGTAAACCAGCAATTATATACACTCTACATCACAAAAATGAATCGCTCGTCTTCTGATATTGATGTTTGTAACATATGCATGCTCAATGTCATTCTTTAACAAGCGCTAATTGTGCTCCATTGTCACCTCAAGCCGATACCTGAGTGCATTGAAATATGGTGTGAAAAACTATGACATGATCAAGTTTGAAATAAGAATTGATAAATAGGTGTGAAATACCAAATCGGACTGTAATTTTTACTTTGGAATAGTGATTATTTCGGACTAGCGATTTCGGATTGACGATTTAAAATTTAAATAAACAAAGATGGAGTAAAATCGGGACCGAACAATAATTTTGGATGAACAGTGTTCGGAATAGCGGTGTTCAACTGTATTACACAAAAACAAAAAAAGCTGCACACAACTTCATACTGTTATAAGGGAGATAAAATTGTGCCAGAAACCCGGAGATGTATTCATAAACCTAAGATAATTTTAAATGTTCAAAGTCAGATTGAAAGAAATGTTTTAACGCTTATGTATACTTTTTTTCAATAAGGTCAATGAATAAATGTATTTCAGGAATTATCAATTTTTATATCATATGACCAATAAGATACTTAAAGCTGCACTCTCACAGATTGAACATTTTTTGACAACTTTTGTTTTTCTTCTCTTGGAATGAGCCAATTTTAGCGAAAATGCATGGAAACCAGTTATATAAGACTGCTGCCAAAAAATAGCAGATTTTTACAGTTTATGTTTCAAAAATGATGTGTTACGCTTTTTCTTGAACCGTTAATAAGGGTTTAAGCCATAACATAAATTTTCAAGCAGAAATATGAAAATCTACGATTTGATTTTTTGTCAGCAATCTTATATGGTTTGCAGATATTTATGCAAAAATTTGCTTTCCAATTTTTTTTCAAAAAAGTTGTGAAAATGGTAAGTCTGTGAGAGTGCAGCTTTAAGATAGAGAATGCCTTAAGCAGCTTTATGAATATGAGCCCTGGGCTGGTATTCACATAACATCTGAAGTCATTTCCTATCTTATCTATATATCTTACTGATCATATGATATTTATTTAAAAAAATATCTGAAATACTCATTAAACATTGATTTCATTCAATATTCATACTTTTATTTTCATAACACTTATACCTTTCTTTTAATTTGACTATGAAAAAATTAAGACATTGACTAAAGTACCAAAATGACTTTAATATGATGTTTTCTGAATAACGGCCCTGAGCTCAACTATATACCTGAACTATTTTTCTTAAAATAATATATAGGCTGAATGGAGTCTACATACCGGAGCATTTTTCTCCTTCAGCGTACGTAAATTTGATAGCATTTTCCTCTTTCGTTGAGTGAAAGTTTCTTGCAGCGCCGAACGACAGTCCATCCCTCTTCCGGCATACCATGGCTCCATTACATGAGGCCTGGTAGCCTCCAGAGGTAATGTTTCCGCACATTCTTACCACATAGATCTCATTTGAACTTGGGTCATTCACCTACACATAAAATGGTGAAAGTGTAATAAAAATGTGACTATGAATTATTTAAATCTTTATCAAAATGTGACAATTGATTTTATAAATCTTGACCAAAATGTGACGATTCATTTGATAAATCTTAACCCAAATGTGAAATTGCCTTTTATAAATCTTAACCAAAATGTGACAATGCATTTTATAAATCTTAACCCAAATGTGACAATGCATTTTATAAATCTTAACCCAAATGTGACGATGCATTTTATAAATCTTAACCCAAATGTGAAGATGCATTTTAAAAATCTTAACCCAAATGTGAAGATGCATTTTAAAAATCTTAACCCAAATGTGAAGATGCATTTTAAAAATCTTAACCCAAATGTGACGATGCATTTTAAAAATCTTAACCCAAATGTGACGATGCATTTTAAAAATCTTAACCCAAATGTGACGATGCATTTTAAAAATCTTAACCCAAATGTGACGATGCATTTTATAAATCTTGACCCAAAATGTGACAATGCATTTTATAAATCTTAACCCAAATGTGACGATGCATTTTAAAAATCTTAACCCAAATGTGACGATGCATTTTATAAATCTTAACCCAAATGTGACGATGCATTTTAAAAATCTTAACCCAAATGTGACGATGCATTTTATAAATCTTGACCCAAAATGTGACAATGCATTTTATAAATCTTAACCCAAATGTGACGTTGCATTTTAAAAATCTTAACCCAAATGTGAAATTGCCTTTTATAAATCTTAACCCATATGTGAAATTGCCTTTTATAAATCTTAACCCATATGTGACGATGCATTTTAAAAATCTTAACCCAAATGTGACGATGCATTTTTATAAATCTTAACCCAAATGTGACGATGCATTTTATAAATCTTAACCCAAATGTGACGATGCATTTTTATAAATCTTAACCCAAATGTGAAGATGCATTTTTATAAATCTTAACCCAAATGTGACGATGCATTTTAAAAATCTTAACCCAAATGTGACGATGCATTTTTATAAATCTTAACCCAAATGTGACGATGCATTTTATAAATCTTAACCCAAATGTGACGATGCATTTTATAAATCTTGACCCAAAATGTGACAATGCATTTTATAAATCTTAACCCAAATGTGACATTGCATTTTATAAATCTTAACCCAAATGTGAAATTGCCTTTTATAAATCTTAACCTAAATGTGACGATGCATTTTAAAAATCTTAACCCAAATGTGACGATGCATTTTTATAAATCTTAACCCAAATGTGACGATGCATTTTATAAATCTTAACCCAAATGTGACGATGCATTTTATAAATCTTAACCCAAATGTGACAATGCATTTTATAAATCTTAACCCAAATGTGACGTTGCATTTTATAAATCTTAACCCAAATGTGAAATTGCCTTTTATAAATCTTAACCCAAATGTGACGATGCATTTTAAAAATCTTAACCCAAATGTGACGATGCATTTTTATAAATCTTAACCCAAATGTGACGATGCATTTTATAAATCTTAACCCAAATGTGACGATGCATTTTATAAATCTTAACCAAAATGTGACGATGCATTTTAGAAAATCTTACGTGAAGTATTTCAAAATCAAAATACTTGAAACCATCTATAATCAAAGATGGTATTCAATAGTTGAACACCATGAGCTGATTGACCTAAGCTGTACTCCAGTTTCCCCCACAGCACAAGACCACACTTTTGGCTTACATCGTGACAACAAGATTGATTAATACAGTGTGATAATAATTTGTTTATCTTTGTAAAATAAATCAGCTTAAACTAAACTAAACTGATTGATCAAAGTTTAATTTTAAGGTTTCATTTAAGGGACTTTTTACTTATCAATCTGAGGGGCAATATTAAATTAACAATTTACTAGATCGATCATAATATAAGGAGCAAAATCTGAGAGTTATCATTGGGCAATTAATCTTATAGTCCAATCAAAACAGCCAGAATTCACTTATATTTAACTTCAATCAAAGATATTTATTAATAACGGCCCTGGTCACAAATCTTTAACCAAGCAATATATTAAATTTTCCCTTACTCTCCCCAAAAAATGTCCCAATTTTTTTTCATTCAAAATAGGCTAAAAGCAAAATGTTGGAAAAAAAATCTTGCAAAATTTTCCCAGTATAAAGTAGAAGTACGGTAAAAGTGTCATCAATGGATAACTTTTGAAATAAATTATTTTAAAATATATGCAAATTTCTTCAGCTGAAGCATTTGATAAAATACACCATTGCATATACACTTTCATTGTTTCAATTGTTTCAATTTTCAAAACAATTTGTAACTTTTATATTATGTTAAATGTCTGCAAATTTCTTCAAAAACTCTTTTACATGTACATAAAACATAACAATGATCAGATCCACAAAACTAGCCTCGCAAGTCTTAATGCCGAGCTGTTTAAAATTGCACATCTGTCCGAGGGTCATGTTTGTGAACCCACACATGTAAACATACAATTGGGTTGATAAAAATGATCAGATCCACACAACTTACCTCGTAAGTCTTACTTCCGAGCTGTTTGAAGTCGTACGTCTGTCCGAGGGATTTGTCATTGAACCCACACATGTTTACTGTGGGTGGGGCCGCACTGGCGGGGGCAACACACACGTTGGGGACTGACCAACTAAACGTAAACACACAGTCATCCTTGCTCACAAACACAGGGCTGCTCTGTAAAAAGGAGTGTAAACATATCGCTATTAGAAGGCTTTTGTATGTATATGCTAATTTATTTAATCTTGAATGCAAAGGCAGAAATGGATATGAATCAACGATTTAATATCCAAGTTCATTTCATGGATAAAAACCAGAATTGGACCATCCTTTTTGAGAATTAAAAGGACGCTTCACTAGCATGACTTGAAGTCACACCTCCTTGGTAAGAATTGCAATTCTATTATCAAGACAGTTTAATCCACAGAAGGCATTGAAGCAAAGAAATGGTGGGATAATTAATAAAAAGAATTTTTGAAGACCACATGAATTTAATTCTTGTCATGATATGATTTTGATCTGTGATTAGAGACTTTGTGCTCCATCAATGAAATAAAATTGGTATCTCATTGACACAAATAATTATCCTGCATGTATTTCGAAACTCTAATGGCAATATCTTGAAAAAACAAACAAACCCATTATAAAAAGGAGAGTATACAACATTTTAGCCCAAACTATAATAAAACCGTATTTATGTACCCGGTATTGGATACAAAGCCTATTGCAGAACTTTCAAACATACATGAGGCCTGCCCCCATCAATAGCCCTTACCCTCGGGTCCGTGCCACATGAGAAGACGATCTTGGAGGTAAAGTTGCGAGTTGTATCTGTGTCACACTGGTTTCCATTTACGTAACGCAGGATCGCGGTTTGTGACGCTGCATCCCAGTCGAGTGCCTGACTTGGCTTACCAAGGCTCTACAAGCACAAATAAAGTGCTGATTTTTATGATAACTAATACACTAAGATAATTATTTATGTTGTGTTTTGATCAATAAAGTCAAATAAATTAAACATACTAATGCATTAAAATTAAAACAATTCTTTATTGCATCAACCGTATATAACGCATCCAACATGAATGACGCAATGCCATTGGTCCAGATTGGGTTACATGGTGACCCCATATTTTTCCATATTTGGTCACTTATCTCTATATTGTATCAAATGGCGTCTATTTTCCGACCCTGATGAATAAATGAATATTTCCCTAATTGCGTTGGTGTCTCAATCAATGTTTATTTGATGTAAACATGGTATATACATCGACAGTTTCCAAAATGATTGAGATCTGTTCTATTTTGAGTTATCTTATATGAATGAATAAAAGGGATTGATACCAAAATCAGCTGGCCCCAATTTCTTGAAACTTCTTAAGCTTAATAAGCTTATTTCAATTTGCCAAAATACATTCTTAAATTGAATTTTGATAAATGAAAAATGGTTTATTGTGATTATCACACAGATAATTTCTAAAGTTTAAAAACTCTTAAAGAAGTTAATATTACGCAATTTATTGAAAACCAAAAGTAATGAGATTAGCTTAATCCTGTTATAAGGGACTTAAGAAATTTCGAGAAATTGGGGCCTGCATTCTAAGACAGAAACTAAAAAAAATGTCAAAACTGTCAACCTGTGAGAGTACAGCTTTAGCTCACAATTAATTCAAACAATAATCATTTAACACATGTCTTACCACTTGTAGGTTGGTGTTGCCAGGTTTCACTTGGCAAACAGCTGCCCCAGGGGGGCACAGAAGGCCGGCAGTGGGGGTGAGAGGGGAACACACACTCAGGTAGAATGTGGAGCCATCGTACGTCGATGTGACAACCTTGTCCGTGACCCTGGACAGGCTGGACAGGTCAAGAGTTCCAGATCCAGTGTCCACCGTACACTTGACCTATAGAATGGTCGGAAAAATATCAGTGATTTTGGTGCATTAATGATGAATTTATAACAAAAAAAACCCAAGATACTCTAAAGGAGATATGCTTAAAATTAAGATACAATTATTATTTTTTTTAAATTATATAACGGAATAAGCAAAAAACATCTAAGGATGATGTACTTAAAAAATAAAATTAAGCAAAAAAACAGCTTGTTTTTTAAGCCTTTTTTATTTTAAAAACAGATGTACCATTTTACTCCCCCATACTTGAAAATGTTTAATATATATTTTTTTTTAAAAGTTATGAACTTCATAATACTACTAACATTTTTCTTCTTTTGATTTTATTGCCCAAATTGGCCTACTTTAAAACAAGTGTACAATGTTGTATGTCATGCAAAACAAAACAGTAAGTTGAAAACATATGATGTAACTTGAGTTATATTATCAACACAGTTAACTTATTTTTTGCCTTACCAGTAAAAAAAATGCTGTTTTGCACAGTATGATACTTACATCGTTCTCGCAGACAAGATTTGTGCTCCAGGAGATGTAGTAGGTACAATCATCAGTCTC